>NC_083368.1:37215555-37524166 GCF_030254825.1 Meriones unguiculatus
CAGCTAGTTGTTTAGCTAGTACTCCTGGAGTACTGGGGATCTGAAGTAGGAATGATGGAACACAGGACACACTCACTGCTAGAGCAACAGCTCAGCGAAGCAAGGCCGCTGCCCTCACTGCAGCTCTCAACGAAAGAAGTTTGAGGACAGAAAAGAAAAGAAAAAAAAATCAATCAATCAAACAAAAAACACCAAAATGCATTTTCAGGGAAAATTCTCCTACATTCTTATTTCCATATCCTGTCACTGGAGGTGAAGAGGCACAGAGAGATAAAAATGGCTCTCCTTCATGTCAGGTTTCTATACTGAATACAGGCATGTCGCTTATTGCATGTTGCAGAATCCTAGCTGCAATGAAGTCTTGGTGAACAGAAAGCAACTAATAATTGGGTAGACAGAGCTTGAGAAGCCATTCATGGTTTTAACACCCATCCCTTCTTACTTTTGTACCTTCTTCCCTCTTCCTTCTCTACTGAAACTTTACTTCCTCATTTCAAGGCTCAGTTCGAATGTCTCCTCCTCCAGGAACTAGCAAACAATGTCAATGACAGATCTTTTTATTTCCTTATCATCACATTGCAGAGACAGTAAATATGGGGTTCGCATGGACATACCCGGGTTTCTCGTGGTACTATCTGTCAGCCTATGCAGTTAAAGTACAAGATTTGCTTAACAGGGCATTGGCCTCAGAAGTGTTCTTACCACAGGACCTAACTTAGCCTTGGTCAAGTAATCGGAAATGATGTTTTGGGTAAACCTAATTTTCCTCTCCCAATACCCATGCTGCAAGCAGCTGACCCATCTTTGATGATATTACATGCAATTCTAACTTGGTAGTTCCCTGCAATATCCTCATAGTCTGCAACAACCACAGCTGTGCATTTATGAGTTGTGTGTTGGGGTAGTGTGTGTAAGCAGTCTCTGAATTGTAGATATTTATTCTGGAGAAAGCTTCAAGCTAGAACCTGTTACAACTCATCTGCCCTACCTAGGTTTAGAAAGAAAATGTTGAGGCATAGAGAAATCAAGTGCCCCTCTATGATCACTCAGAAAGTGTAAAGTTTTACCTGCTAATAAAACATTGCATTTCAAAGTAGAATTCTGCGTGAATCTGTTATGAATTTTTACATTTCAAAATTATTATTAATCCAAGTGTGTATTTTTAACAACTTTTAATTGATTCCTTGTTGGTTTCACATCACGTACCCCAGTCCCATTCATCTTCCTGTCCTCTCATATCTGCCCTTTATCCTTGCAACCTGCCCCCCCCCATAAACAATCAAGCAAACAAAAAAAATTCAGTAAAAACAATTAATCAAAAAAAATAAATCACACAAAAATAAACAACAACAAAGCATAGACAACATCTCATCGTGGAAGCTGTAGTGGGTCACAGTGGGTCCCACGGTTTATCCCTCTATCCATACATCTTCACTTCCAAATGTCCATTGCAATGAGGCATTGGTCTGGGTCGAGATCTTTGGCTTCTGTGACACCTTCAAAATTGGATCCTCCTCATGACTCCTCCTGGTTATCTTGTTGTTGCCCTGTGTCATGGAGAGCCGGTCCTGGATGGTAGCTCTCCCTTATTTGCACCTCCAGGGCAAGCTCTCCAGCACTGCTCCTGCTAGACCACCCAGTGCCACCACAGGCAGGAGGCAGGGTCAGTTCTCATGCTCTCATGCCCTCAGGCCGGCTCCCTGGCACTCTTTCCTTGGGGTTGGCTCAACTGCTCCCCCTCCACCAGAGCCAGCACTACTGTACTGCCCAGGAGAGGTACAGGGCCTGCTCTTCCTCACACTACAGCCAGTGAGTGGCAGGGGCAGTTCATCCCTTCTCAAGACCCCGGGTCAGCTCCCCCAACTGTCTCAGGTGGTGAGGAGCAAGCGAGGGGCAGAAGGCATCTCCTACCCTCCCACCCTGCCTAGGCTACCTCGTGGCAGAAGAGTGGCAGGGCCAGCTCTCCAGCACTTGTGTCCTCGGGCTTGGCTCACCCACACACCGCCCACCACCAGGGCTAGCTCTGTTGTGCTGTTCAGGCGAGGTGCAGGGCCTTCTCTCCCTGTTGAGAAATGGGCCCAGCTCACCCTCTCTCATAACTGAAGGGCCAGCTCTCCCGACTGCCTGCAGCAGCACGAAGGACAAAGGGTGGGGAAGGCATCACATCCACACCCACGCCAGATGATTGGTGGGGCCCAGTCTCCAATGCTCTTGCCTCAGGGGCTGGCTCACTCACACCCCTGGCCAACAGCTTCACCGTGCTACCTGGGTGAGGCACAGGGCCTGCTCTCCTGAGGGCTGCCTGTAGCGAGAAATGGGGTCAGTTCTTCAGAGCGCTGCATCCAGTGAGGGGCAGGCCCAGGTACACAGCCCCTGGACATTCACTTCATCCCTAGCAGCTGACCAGGAATTAGAGGCTGTGGGGCTTTAAGAACGTTAAAGAAAAACCCCTGTTTTCAAGTATCTATCTTTTTGGGGGAGGTTCTAGGACACTTAAAGCTCCCCAGTGGGAAGCTTGCCTCTACCCATCAGATTTCTTACCATGTTCCATTCTTCAGGGCACTGGCCACCTTTTGGAACTATCAACCTTAAACCAATGAGCTTATGAATGTTACTTCAGTATTGCCTTTGGTGACCTCTCCTCACCTTCTTTCACATGGTCTGTTAGCTTTCTACTGCTGGGTAATAGCTACTACAAACTTAATGGTAAAACATGACACTTCTTAGTATATCTGTAAGGCACAAGTCTGGACTAAACTCAAGTTACTCCTGAAGGATCTTGGGGAAGGTACTTTCTTTCTGCTTTGGTTGGTATTGGACAAATTCAGTTTTTTAAAATTTATTTGTTTAACCAAGATGAGTTTTCCTCCTGGCTGTCAGATCAAAAGTGGCTCTATCTTCTAGAGGACCTAATGCCCCTTAACTCAGGGCTCCTTCCTGCATCTTTAAAACCAGCGTCAGTACCTGAGGTGCTGACCTCATATCTCTTTTGACCTACTGTTTTTAAATGACTTGAATAAGGGCCCTCTCAAACAACTAGGATAATCTCATCTCCAGACCTCAGGCAGATCTGGAGTCCCCTTTGCCATATATGTTAACTTATCTACTCCTTTCAGGAGTAGGACATTGTTCCTATTAGGTGGCCATTATTCTCTCTTCCGCACATGGCTTCCACGATAGCACAATAGCATCCTGTCAGCTTTCCCTGTTCATTTTCTGCCCTTTTCTTTGCTTTTATCCTATTGACACACTGGTGGCATGGACCACAGTGATGATCTACATCAGAAAGGCATGTCCTCTGCTTTCACTTCATTGTGGTGGTTCTTCCTTTACTTCTCAGATCATGCTGTATTTATACAACTAATTCACTAGCCATCCTGAACAAGCAGACCCACAGTAATATACTCAAAGTACATTATTTAGTGTTGAGATTTTCCACATGAGCCAGTTAACCATCATGATCCCAAGTTCCCCCTTCCTTCCTTCCTTCCTTCCTTCCTTCCTTCCTTCCTTCCTTCCCTCCTTCCTTTCATTCATTCTTTTTTTGAGGCAGGGTTTCTTTCTGTAGCTTTGGAACTCTTGTGTCTTGGAACTCTCTCTCTGTAGACCAGGCTGTCCTTGAACTCTAAGAAATTCACCTGCCTCTGCCTCTGCTGAGATTAAAGGCATGCGCCATCACCATCCTCCAGTTTTCTTTTTCAACTCTTCCTTCTGAATGCCAGTTATATACTATGAAGTGGACATACCTATTTATTTTATAAGATCCCAACTCACAGTGGAATCTAGCCTTGGACAGCAGGCTTGACCATCTTCAGTGAGGCCAAAATTCTTTACAAAGATGACAATTTATATTTACTACTTTGTGTCTTGCTTATGTAACAGGATGCTCTGTGTGTGTGTGTGTGTGTGTGTGTGTGTGTGTGTGTGTGTGTTTTAAACTGATATGTTTTCTCTTCGGCAATCCCTACCTAATAGTAAATCCACAGCTCTCGTAACTACAGCCAGCTTTGGCCAACTTAGATCCTGGCGTTTCTCTCCATACTTTGAGGAAGATTTGTCCTCAGGCTGTGATTCTTAAGCAGTGAAGTTCTGTCACAGAGAAGAAGAGAAATATGACATAGCAGAGTTCAAACTGAGAAAGAAGAAGAGGAAAACGCTCTATTTTCTAAGCCTATAAGCTAGGGGAACAAGAGCTTAGAGTCCTTTGCACGAAATCCCTGGAGTGAGAGAAGTGAGAGGGAAACTATAAATAGGCTTTGCCCCTGGGGCAGAGCTGGCTAGAAGCTCACCCGACCAGCTTTTCCTTGCAATATGCTCAACTTGCATTTCTTGGGTTCCCATGTAGCCAGAGAAAGCCACATTGCTAAGTTTATGTCAATGGCATGTGGTGATGCTAACGGCCTTACTGCATTTACGGCGGGTCACTCAAACCCTCAGTGTGAGCCTATTGCCTTTAAACCCAGCGAGGAACTCCAAGGACCTCAGGCAAGGCTTCTTAGCAGTTGTTAAACATTCATGGACCCATTGGTATGCGACAAAGCTCATAGATTCTTGTTTTGGAATATTTCCTTCCTTCCTTCCTTCCTTCCTTCCTTCCTTCCTTCCTTCCTTCCTTCCTTCCTTCCTTCTCTTTCCCCTTTCCCCTACCTCCTCCCTTTGCTTCTCAGCAGGTTCTTACTATGTAACTTGGGCTGGACTTAAATTTGTAATCCTCCTGGCTTAGCCTCCCAAGTGCTGAGATTACAAGCCTATGCCGCCAAGAAATTTTTTTGTTTTGTTTTGCTTTGTTTTGTTTTTTTGAGAAAAGGTCTAAGTATGTAGCTCCAGTTGTTATGGAACTCACTATGTAGACCAAGCTGGCCTTGAACTCACAGAGGTCCATCTGCCTATGCCTCCCAAGTGCTGGAATTAAAGTCATGTGCAGTAACTACACCCAGCCTAAGAACAATATTTTTGAATGCATAAAATAAAACCAAGTTAGGTGTGCTGACTCAAACCAGTAAATAGTACTTGGAAGGATGAAGCAGGAAGATTTTTCTGAGTTAGAGAATCTCCTTCTCAGCTTCTAACTGTCAGAAACTCATTGAAGTAGACAATGAACGCAAGCTTTGTGTTTTCTGTGAGAAGTACGGAATGTGGCTGCTGGTGCTTTGGGTGAAGGGTGGAAGAGTTATGTGGTCCAGATCAGTGGTGGGAATGATAACCAAGGTCTTGACCCATGGCAGAGTTCAACCACTGTTCATCGAGAGGCATTCTTGCTACAGACAGAGGAGAACTGAAGACAGGAAGCCTATGTCTCTTTATGGATGCATTGCGGATGCCAATCTGAATGATCTCAACTTTGTCACATAGAAAAGGAAAGAAGGATAATCCTGTTCTGACAGATACAACTATGCCTCAGCTGTTGGGACCCAGAGGAGCTGGCAGAATCTGAAAGCTTTTCAATCTTTCTAAAGATGATGTTCACCAATATACTGCCAGAAAGCCTTAAACAAGGAGTAAGACTCCCAGGACCAAAGCACCCAAGATTTAGCATCTTGCTACTACACATGTCCTGCAACACAGAGCCAACATGTTCCTCTCAAGAAGCAACACACTAAAAAGTAATATAAAGAAGAGACTGCAGAATGTAGTAAACTTTTGTCCAAGAGAAGGGAGGAAGTCAAAGAAATATACCAGGAACAGATTACCAAGAGACATAGGCTTTCCGTGATGAGTGCTCTTTTACTTCTAAGTCAGAGTCCAGTAAAAAATAAGCCTTTAAAGTTAAGAGATAAATGGTCAGGTTTTGGGAGAGGGGGAAAAAAGCACATGAAGTTGGGGGAAGATGTCCTGGTGGGAATCTTGCACGAACTGGAGAAGAAGACCTAGACGTTGGATTTGATCAAAACACATAGTATACATGCATGAATAAAAGATTAAATAAACAGCAACAGTGTTCCTCACAAAAACAGCAAGCAAAATAAAATATTATAATGATACTTACTTGTGTTGGAATGCAGTTAAGTTGTGGTATAGTCAAATACACTTTTATTTACTAGTGCATTAACTTCATAACTACACGTAGTGATTACAAATGATTGGTAGAGCTGGCTGTCACACTCTTATTTTAAAATAAAAATATGTGTGATTTTTTTTGGCTAAAGTTACAGACTCCCCAAACCTCTTTTATTTGACAAAGAGTACAGGCTCTGCACATCACCCTATGTAGCTTAGACAGTGTGTTCGCTAAGCCCTATCTCCATCCATGCCCTCTGGCCCTATAAACCCCTCCCAATCTTGCTCCAGATGCCCAGATCTTATCTTGAGGTGCATCTGGAGCAAGAGGAGGAAGTCTCAATATTTCAGGCAGAAACCTGAATAGACTGAATTACTCAAAAGTAAAAGCACAAGGGAATGAAGTTATGTCACTGGGCTAGTTGAGCCATCTCCGCTCTTCAGTAGAGTAGAACTTAGGATGAAATTTAGGCCTCACTAGGAGACACTAAAGTGGACCGATATGATGGAGGGAGAACTTCTAGCCTATGAGGAAAGAAAGTCTTTACTCTGAAAAACAAGGAAGAAGGAGAACATCCAGAAAAAGTGAGGTTAGAATGGCTATAGCTCCAGGCTCTGAAGAGAAATTTTCAGGTGTGGTGTGGTGTGGTGTGTGTGTGTGTGTGTGTGTGTGTGTGTTGTGCGTGTGTGTGTTAGGTGGACTCAGAAAAAGAGGAATTTTACTGTGCTTACAGTTACAATGTCCAGAGCAGGCCACCATGCAAAATAACTGTATTAGTCTGGCATCTCTAGAGGAGCAGAACCCAGTAGAATGAATGCAAATTAAAGGGGCCATACTAGTTGGGTTTATGTGACACAGCTTGGGTACTCCAACCATGGCTGTTCTTATACTGGGAGGACCCAGAATCTGGGAGCTGTGCTGGATAGCTCATCAGTCCCAACTTAACCCTGAAGGCCTCTAGGATTCCTGGAGAGATAAGGTCTTCAGTCCCTGTTGGAAGGTTGAAGAAGTTGGGCTGTGACATCAGCAATGGCAGCCGCAACAATGGGACTGACCAGCAAGACTGGACGGCAAGCAGGCAGAAAGCGAAAGCTTCTCCCTCAGAGAGGGCTGCAGATGGCAAGCACCACCATATTTAGAGTAGGTCTTTTCCCTCCAATTAGCCTGAGTAACAAAATCCCTCACAGGTGTGCCCAGAGACTTGCCTCTTAGTTGATTTAGATTTAGCCAATTTGACAACGAAGATTAACTCTAACAGTCACTTTATGAGTCCATAGAAGTGGTGCTGAGGAAGAGATGTCAGCATAAATGGTTAGTGGAAGGGCTGTGGTCAACATTTCTCAGTCCCCATGTTATGCACAGAAATGTAAACATTTCTATAGGCTCCGTGGTTAGGTGTGAAAAATAATAGAACTGGTAATCTTTGTTTTTTTTTGTTTTTTTTTTTTCCCTTAGACATTTACAGTGACTTCATCTTAACCTTGGGTAAACTGGTGTTCTGGTTGCAAATACTGCTCTAAGGCTTTCAAAAAGTTGTGTACAAATGAATGGGGAAAAAAGAGGAACCAGACAGATGGCTCAATGGTTAAAATGACTTGTTGTAAAATCATGAGGACCTGAGTTTGGATCCCAGCTCCTGCTTATCAAGCCTAGCTACCTGTGCATGCCTGTACAACCAGCTCTGAGGAGGATGGAGACAGGAGGATTCCCAGGACTACCAGCTTCCAGAGTGAGAAAATCTAAGACCCAAGTTGAAGAAGAGACCCCACCTGAAAGGATTAGGAAGCAGATGATAGAGGAGAACACCCAACACCCTCTTGTGTGCATACACACAGATACATGCATGCTTCCAACATGCACATACATTCACAGAGACACAAACACACTAAAAAATAAATAAATATTTACAAGGGAGTAATAGTGAGTTACTGAACGTATTTAGAGTTGAGCAGTTCTGCAGCTGGATAGCTGTGGTGCTTGTACAACATCGTAAATGTACCTAAAGCCACTGATGGTCACAATAAAAACAGTAAATTTCAAGTTGTGTATATTTCACTAAATGAAAATATCTAAAATTTAAAAAATCACAATGGAATTTGACTTCTTTCACAATAGAACTGCTTCAGTTAAGAAACTTAGAAGAGCCGGGCATGGTGGCGCTCACCTGTTAATCCCAGTACTCAGGAAGGCAGAGGCAGGTGGATCTCTGAGTTTGAGGCCAACCCGATCTACAAAGCGAGCCTAGGAGAGCCAAGGCTACACACAGAAACCCTGCCTCGAAAACCAAAAAACAAAAACCAAAAAACTTAGACGGTAACAGAGAAACTCTTGATCAGCATGGTAGTATGTCCCTATAATTCCAGTATTCAGAAGCCAGAGTAAGGAGGAGCATGGGGCTTATGCCAGCTTGGACTACCTAGTGAAAAACTCTAAGAAAGCACTTTTAAAAAGGAGTCAGAAGAGCTCCCTGATAGATGATGCTTACTTAGAAAGTTTAAGATCCTGAATCCAGTCTTCAGTGTCTCAAAAAGAAAATTGTAATCTGGGGCAAGGGATGTGGAGGTTTCCAGTGTGACCTTTGGTTGGGCCAGATCTTGAGCCAGGACTCTGAAGAGTCTTAGGTCCCTTGAAATTTTATTTTCCCCATGGGCCTGAGAGCCTCGCCATGTGTTCTGATGTGAGTGCTCTGTCTCCTCTGGATGCTTTCCCATCCTCTCTCTCTATTGGGTCAAGCCCCTCCTATCTTTCAACGTCCAGTTCAAATTTCATTTCCTGCATGCATCTTCTGCTCCTCTAGTCATCCTTGACTTTTTATTTACTTATCTTAGTCGTGCCCTCTCTCCTCTCGGGATCTGTTTAGCATCATTCAAAGTATTTGGAACTGTCATTTTCAGAGTCATATGTTAATGTGAATTTCAGTATACATTTTGTGTGTTTATATGTGCTAGATTCTCTAGTCTATGCACACTGGGGAAGAGGAGAGAAAAATTTGTACCTTCTTGGTTCTCTTATAACAGCTTATTGGCAGATGTTTGCTCAGCTCTTGCTGCTACATTGTCTGACTGTTTTCTTGCCAGCATTTTTTTTTCATTGAGCATTTCTGAGGAAATGCCTTCATCTAATTTTTCTCAGTCTGTTTTCTGTCAATGTGCCCCACCCTCAGGATCTTTTAAAGACTTTTTTTTTTGGCAACTCATCTTTCCTACAAAACTTTAACACTAGAGACAGAGGATCCATTTTTGATAGAATAACTGCACAGTGACATACAAAATGAAAAAGATTGTTATCATTATTGCTCTTGCTCTCGAGAACCAAGTTTTGCCCTTTGGGACTGGAAGGGTAACATTCCCATTGAGAATTTGTACTCTAACCCAAAGAACAGCTGAACTTTTAACCTTCTGCACGTAGGTAGCACAGTAGAAGTTCAGGCTGTTTCCCAGGCATTCCAGGCCTCTCTCAACACTGTACTAGGGAGGGTCTTCTTCTCTTCCTGGCTCAGTACCTAACAATCTGGCTCTTCCTGACTCTGTGATTGCTGCCTTTGATACTAATCTGCATTCACAGGTAAGGACAGGGCCTGAAAATACCCTCATAGGCATGTATCAGTTTCTCTCAACCTCATAGTTGTTGGCTTACTAAGTTATCTGCTTATTTGTAGGCAGGGCTTGGGTGGGTGGCACAGTGGTAGCTGACACAGAAGATAAATTTGCAAGGTTGCCTCTTCTCCTTGGGTGCATTGATTGGGTTGCAGAGAAAGGAAGGAGGGTGGTACTTAGAATGGAAGGCCGTTGCTAGGGCATTTGGTGCCATGTCTGGGCTAGGCCAAGAGAGTCTACTTCAGGTCCAGAGCCTTGACCAGTGCAGACAGCTGGCTCACACTTGATTGTCCTTCTCTGATAAGTTTTTAGAGGAAACTTTCAGCTCATTTATATATAGTAACCATCATTTAACAAAATAGCTGTACATATAAGATTTAGTATATTGGATGGTGTTCATTGTTGCTCATGGCTGTGATGTCAGCACATAGGAAACTAAAGCATGAATATTATCATGTGTTCCAGCCATCCAGAGGTAAACTAAAATAAAAGAACCAGCCTATTTGACAATACGTTCTGAATACTATGAATTTCTTTATGAACGGGGCTTATTTTTATCACAAGTCCCAGATCTTTTCTTATGACTGTGCAAGGTTTGGCATTGGGAAAGGCCAGCCAAGCTCTGTTTCACATCCCTTCTGTTTGCTTGGATGTGGTGTGCAACTGGCACAGGTCCCAGGTTGGAGTGTGGGAGCATCCGGACAGAATGCATTTCCAAAACTCACTACAGACATCATAGAGAACACATCTCTCCTGGGACTCTTTGCCAGAGCCTTAGTCGCTTTTTCCCTTTCCGTGGGCTTCCCATTTGAACAATATTACATTTTTGTTCAGGTTAAAATATTCAATCAAACTCTCTATGAATAACAAATTATTAATGTGAAGGGTTTTTTTCATAAAAGTAAACACGAAGTTGGCTCCACCCACATGCTACCAGCTAGCAAACAGTTCTTCTGTTCTATCAAGCTTTAACCTAGGATTTCTGCCAAATGTCTGGTTTTCTATTGTTTCCATATTTTGACTTCAAATGGAAATAGCACCTATGGTACAAATATTGTATCACACAAATTAAAAAATACTTTACATGGTTTATCTTTTTTAATTTTTTAAATGTGCATTGGTGTTTTGCTTGCATGAATGTCTGTTTGAGAGTGTTGGATCCCTTGGAAATGGAGTTACAAACAGTTATGAGGTGCCATATGGGTTCTGGAAATTAAACTTGGGACCTTTGGAAGAGCAACGAGTGCTCTTAACCTCTGAGCCATCACCCCAGACCTTTACATAGCTTATGATAGAAGTTTTATTTTGGTTTGTGTTGAAGTATCCTATAAGTGACTGAATAAACCTATCTCAGTCTTATTAGCATGATTCTTTTTTTAATTGTTTTCACAACTGTTTTGTTTATTTTTTAATTTCTTATTAATTACAGTTTATTCACTTTGTAGCCCAACTGTAGCCCCCTCCCTTGTCCCCTTCCAATTCCACCCTTCCACCCTCTTCTTCCCCCATGCCCCTCCCTCAGTACACTGATAGGGGAGGTCCTCCCCATCTTCCATCTTATTCTAGTCTATCAGTTCTCATCAGGAGTGTCTGCATTGTCTTCCTCTGTGGCCTTGTAAGGCTGCTCCCCCCTTCAGGGGGAGGTGATCAAAGAGCCAGCCACTGAGTTCATGTTGGAGACAACCTGGACCTGATACTGCTAAAGTGGCTAGGAACCTGAGACTGCATAGGTCACAGGCCTAGGGGAAAAACTGTAATACCAATACTATTACTCTGCTAAAGGAACACAGACATAAAATGATTCCTAAATGACATACTGCCATGCCCACAGATCAGTGCCTCACTCAGCCATCGTCAGAGAAGCTTCCTTTTGCAATAGATAGGAAATAACACAGAGAGCCACAACAGGACAGTTCACAGAGAGTAAGAGACATTGGAGCACTCAGCCTTAAATGGGATGTCTTCATCAAACCCCTCCCCTCAAGGTTTAGAGATCACTGACTGGTCATCCCAAGATGCAGATGCCTAGAGAAAAAAAAAAAAGGCTAGGTAGAGATTCAGCAATATCTGTGTCTCAAAGTTCAGGAGATAGACCCAGCTAGGTTTGGAAGCATCAACAAACTTTTTAAAAATGTAATTAAAACCCAAACCAAAACTATACCTATACCTGATTTTCAGACAAAAAGGTCTACATGTTTTCTCGAGTTCATCTTTTTCTTTCATTGGGTAGCCATTTCCTCTGACCGTTAGGACTCAAGAAGCAAAGGGGAGCAAGCTCTGAAGAAGCTAACAGAACTTGTAAGATTTAGGAAGCTCCCAAAACTTGCAGGATTCACGGGCCCCTCTCCAAGGTTATATTAACAGTAACAGTTGCTGGGGAAAGGAGACTCTTTTCATCTGACCTGCCAAGTCATGCCGGGAACTCCAGAGCTGGGGCTTTTGTGAATCATCAGGCCTGCTGGGGCGTGCTTTTCCCGGGGGAGGGGGGCTTACAAACATCCCCTCACTTCTATAAGCAGACCCGAATAAACTCATTGGTTTCTTAAGCTAGACTATGATGGAATCATTTCTTCAGTCTGTCATTGGTGCTCTATCTGGGGTCAATTTAGATTCTTGTCCACATCTCCCCAAATCCACTTTAATCACTCTAATTTTATATGTGTATATATATATGACATTATAATATATATATATATATATATAATTAAGACATTATTTAATTAAAAAGACACACACACACGTACACACTTCTCTTTAGCTACTAAAGGAGTTACAGTAAAAGGAACAGAAATGGGAGTACTACTGTTATCTGAATAATCAGAGTAAAATCCATGGGTTTAAACTGGGTGTGGTTGTACACACCCTTAATCCCAGGACCAATGAGGCAGAGGCACACACATCTCTCAATTTGAGGCCAGCCTGGTCTACATAGTGAGTTTGAGGATAGCCAGGGCTACACAGAGAGACCCTGTCTCAGGAAAAACAAAACAAAGCAAAGCAAAACAAAAAAAGACTGTGGGTTTATGACAGTTTGCTTTCTCTTTAGAGTAGCATTCAACCGACTACCTGTCACTTGAATATTATCTTAGAGCATGCAGACTTTGTGCTCTCCTTCCACCATGGGGGTCCTGGGGATGGCACTCAGGGTCTTCAGGGTGGGTCGTAAGCACATTACCTGCTGGGCCATCTAGTAGGCTTTATCTTAGAGGAGGTGATGGTTAATATTGAATGCTCACTTGACAGGATCTAGAATCACCTAGGCCTTAGGAGAGAGTGCCTGTGAGAATTTGGACTCGATTATGTTAACTGAGGAAAAGGACCCACGGGAAGGTAGACTGAGCACTAAGACTCGTCTCTGAATCTCAGGGATGGATCGGCCTCCTCGTACTGCCATCACGGACTGTGTTTCCTGGAACTCTAAGACAAAATAAACCCCCCCACCTTTCTCTCCAAATTGCTTCTGTCAGGGCATTCTATCACAGCAAAGGGAAGGTTAAGGAATATGGAGGAGTGGGGGGGGGGAAGAATTTGGGTTTAATAACACTTAGTTACTAGAGAAGATGGCCTTTAAACCTTTCATAAGGTATTTTATACAGTGTTTATTTACAAAGAGTACATACTGTGCTACTTAAGTGCTTTTATTAGGTACACAAAACATGGTATTATAGGCTGTTATAGTCTATAGCCTAAACATATAAAATAATTGAAATATTTAAAATATTTTTAATGGTGTGGTAATTAGGACTGTGTAAACACGTAATAAAATGGGACTTGGATTTCCAAATTATCCATTGTAGTAAAAGCTACATTATGAGACAATCCCACAGAGGACTCAGGAATTCTACTGTAGTCATAAACCTGTGATACATGCCACTAAACCGGGTATCCCGAGTCAGATCTGAGCGTACAGAATGTTTTCAGAAATCATTTGAAAAAGGACTAGCCTACAATGTCAACATGGCCAAGCATATTCCTTTAAAACATAAGAGGCTGTCCCTCTACACAGCCACAGAGAACACAGTGCTGAAAGGAGCAGCTGCAGTGAGAACAGATAGTCAAGCTGGGCCTGGTGGCACAAGGCTGTGATCCCAGCTACACAGATCATAGGTTCAAGGCCTGCCTGGGCTCCAGAGCAAGTTCAAGGCCAATCTCAGTGATTTTGGTGAGACACAGTCTCCAAATAGAAGGCACAAAGGGGGCCAAGGCTATTGTTCAGGCGCAGAGCCCTTACTTGGCATGTGTAAGGTCCTGGGTTCAGTCTCAAGGGCCAGGAGGAAAAAAAGGGGGGCTGGATTTCAGAATATGCCAGTTTTAGACAGTTGCCACACGCTCTCAAGATGAGTGTCTTGAATTTACCTCTTAGGGAGGATGTGGATGTGTGAGTGGTGGCAGGGAGCAGGGAAGACAAGCATTTTGATTGCAAGTATTATAAATGTACATTTTTTTTTCCTTTTGGTTTGAAGACTATTTTAAGCTCTCTGAATAATACTGTACTTCTAATCTTGAGGTAGCCTGGCAACAGTGACATCTAGTGGTCATGCGTATTGCATTCCTTCTCTTCGGTTCCTTCAGAAAGAGTTCTATTAAGAAGAGACCAATAAAGCCAAAACAAACAAACACAAAAATATCTGAGCCCAGGAGGGCCTGCGAAGACCGTTGTGCCAACCAAGGACCATGCATGAAGAGGACTTGGACCCCTGCTCAGATGTAGACCATAGGCAGCTCAGTCTCCATGTGGGTTCCCTAGTAAGGGGAGCAGGGGCTGTCTCTGACATGAACTCAGTGGCTGGCTCTTTGATCACCTCCCCGTGTGTGTGTGTGTGTGTGTGTGTGTGTGTGTGTCGGGGCGAGGGGGGGGGGGGCGGCGGGGAAGGTGCAGCCTTGCCAGGCCACAGAGGAAGAGGATGCAGCCAGCCCTGATGAGACCTCATAGGCTAGGATCAGATAGAAGGGGAGGAGGACCTCCCTATCAGTGGACTAGGGGCGGGGCCTAGGGGGAGAAGTGGGAGGGAAGGTGAGACAAGGGAAGGCACAAGGGAGAGTCCTGCAGCTGGGATACAAAGTGAATTGAGTTGTAATAAATAATAAATCAATTTAAAAGAAAAAAAGAATTAAGTGTTTAAAGTCCTTATCGATATCCACTTTAAAATAGTTTCCCTGTCTATCCAACAGGCTGGAAATATGTGCTGATGGATTGGGACTCAGATGTTTACATCTGAGTCTCTCTTTGACTTTTATAAAAGTCGTCTAGCAATAGAGCCTGAAGAGGATAGTTGGGCTACCATGTTTAAAAAGAAAAAGTTTGACAGCACAGCGAGCTTAGGGAAAGGTAGAAGGCTTGAGCGAGGTTCAGCCCTGCCGCCATGCTCAACATAGAGTACACAGAAGGCTGCCGCCAGGCTAAGCTCCCCAAAGAGCAATTTTCATAAGTCCCCCCACACTGTTGATATCCGACCCACCCACCCACCCATTTTATTTGCAATTGGTGTAACATAACGAAGCAATCAGCTGCTTTGCTGATGTCTCATACTCCATGATCTTGTCTCGTCCGCTGGTGTCTAAAACCTGCAAAATCGAGGATTGGTGGCACACAGCTGGAATTTTCACACATATTAATGACACAAACATGTAAACATGTAAAACACAGTCTCTTTTAAACGATCCTTAATTTGTTCTCAAGTTTCAAAAGAAAGGTTTAATTCTTCTTGTTTAGCCAGCTTGGGGACTAAAGTTTTTGGTAACTGCTACTATAATTTGAAACTGAAGTGGAAAGCAAAAAATAAGCTGTTTTTCCACTTGAGGTGTAAAATTTACTCCTAAAAGATTTTCAAGGCAATATGACAAGTCCTTTTTACAAACATTATTCTTATTACATAGTAAAATGACATGGAGCCATGTGACATTCATCTTCCAGCTTTGAAAAATTTATGTTACTGTCTTTAGGAAGTTCATCCATTCTGGAAATGTTATCTCTTCGACTCACATTTTGTTTGCTGTTGTTTTATAGTTCACTGTTATTTAAGGGCTGCTGTATCCTATCCTATCATATAGTTTCTATGAGAAACCCCAAACTAAGTTGTCCTAAATGTCAAATTAAAACTCCTAATTTCCATTATTATTTTTTAAATGAAATAAACTTCTGCACCAAAAAATTGGTAACTAGTGTTTAAGATCGTTACATATCCATGAGACATTGGCCAGGTTAAAGCCATATTGGTTAGGATTCAACTGGAGGGTTGAATTCTTTCCTGGGTACCATGTTTTGAAAGAGACAAATTGGAGAGAGTTCAGAGGGGAAGAACAAAAAAATGATCAAAGGTTTGGAAAATCAGCTCTGTGAGGGAAGGTTACAAAAATCAGGCCTGCTCTGCCTGGAGAAGAGAGAACTGAAAAGGACCATAATAATTCTCCAAAACACATAAAAGGATGTTTTCAGGAGGAAAGGACCAATTATCCTCATTAGTCAACAAGGACAGGACCAGGAGTAATGGGACTTAAGCTTCAGCAAAGGAAGATGAAAAAAGATTAAATATTATAAAAACCTTCATTTCAAGGCTAGGCCTAATGCCTTTTCTGAGTTAGGGATAAAGAAATCAGTCCTGCAGTGATGGCGGCCAAACATGAGTAAACTGTCACAGAAAACCTTGTCAGTTCAATAATTCTTAAGGAAAGACATAACAGGGAAAATATGGATGTTACTTTACCTCTAACATAATGTTCACCCTTCCAGTCCAGTAAGGTAGATGCTGTCCCCAAAAGCCATTCAAAACCGTACACACACAGAGAGAGAAACACACAGACACACACCTTACAAATGAAGGAAGCCAATGGCCCAGTCTTATACCAAAGAGGCTCATTCTTTACTGGAATGACAAATAAAAATAGATTTTTGACTTAAATTAAAATATGATCGGCACCCTTTGCTCCTGGATTAAATAGAGCAAGGAGTTGGAAAAAACTGAGACCGATGTGGCTTTCACCATGGGAAGGTCACACAGGCTGTAACACAATAATGAAAGGGGTACAGCACACCTGAAAGTCACTAGGGTCTGTTCCCAAACTTTGTTTTTGCTGTCTACTCACTCTTTCCCCTATTGTCCACTGAGAAGGCAGGAGCTACCCGGTTTGAATGCTTTATCTCATTCCTTTCTGCCTTAGGGGGCGCTCCATGGTAAGTTCCATTTCTCTATGCCTTCTTTCACAAGTTGACAACATGCTTTCTGGTCAGGAGTCAGGTGAGTGATATCACTCAATCCAGTAGATAAAAAGCTGTTGAATACCTTTCATATCCTGAGCACTGTGATTAAACACTCCGGTTACGGTCAGAGCAATGTGTACTTTGTCGTGGTTTCCATAGAGTCTACAATTTGACGTACATAGTATATGTAATCAGTGATAATTTTTGAGAAGGGAAAGAAAAACGTGCTGTGACGGAACATAGTAGGGAAACCTAGGTTAGTCTGGAGAATCCTGCCTTACAAAATAAGTGGAATATGAAAGAGCAGGCAAATGTGGGAGGCAGCAGAGGTAAGGGACAAGTATTCAGTAGAGAGACCAGCACGAGCGAAACTTCTGCATGAGTAAACCTTCAGAAAAGAGTGGACAAACGTTGGTTCTTTGTGAATTCAGATGGAGCTCTCTCACCTGGCCTTCCCAAAGAGTGTATTCGCCCAGTAAATACTGTCTTCTTGCCACTTGCAGAAGATACATCTACCCCCAGGGCTTACATTGTTTCACAAATGTTATCTTCTTACTTTTTAAATTAAATATTAAAAAAAAATGTGCATTGCTGTTTTGCCTATAAGTATGTGTGTGAGGGTGTCAGATCCCCCGGAGCTGCCAGAGGTGCAGGGAACTGAACTCCGGGTTCTCTGAAAAGGCAGCAAGTGCTCCCAATGGCTGAGCCAGCCCTCCAGCCCATCTTTTCTCCTTTTAAAAGCTGTTTCATATCACAGATTTGCCACCGATTTCAATGGTTATCCATGCGGGCCCAATCGGTTTCATCTATGCAACTGTCTCAGCACTCCTGCAGTTTAGTTGCTTTGAAGTAAATAAAAAAGTGGCTGTGTGATTTGACCTTTCACGAGACTATTTTGGAGCTGATTTTCTTGTAGAACAAATAGTGTAAATGTTGTGTTTTTCTTGCTTACTAGAGAGAAAGTTCTCAGGTATGCTTTAAGGCCCCAAAGAAGAAATGGGAAAGACTGACTCACTGTAGTGATGAATATTAAGAAACAGATATTTTGTCACTAGACTATGATGGAAAATGGGTGAGGCATAACCATACAAAGAACGGGTACTAGATGTTTACAGGCAGAACCCAAATGTATACTCCCCAAAGAATTTTCTGTTGCAAAGATACAAAGTGCCACACAAGTAGATAGTTGATCTTGACATTTTGATTAAGATTTGTGAACGCCACTCTGTGACCTTCATGGCTTCCTTAACCAATCAGAGATTAATTCTAGAGTCTCGTTAATATGATATAGAGATGTGAAACAGCTAAAAGAATGCTTTCATCTCAGATAACAGTGTTTGTTACAGTTTGGATACGAAATGCTCCCACAAGTTTGTGTGGAAAAATGCTTGTTTTCTTTTAGCTGGTGGTCACTGAGGATATGACCTTGAAGGTTATGCCTGGTATCCAGTCCCTTCTCTGTCTGCTTCCTGCCCACTGGGAGATGTCTGGTGCTTCCATACACAATGATGCCATCACCACGTTCTACGAAAGTGCGTGGGACCAAGTGACCATGAGCTAAACCCCGGGAAGACATGCATTACATAAATTCTTTGGCATGTTTCTGTTACATATTTCATCACAATAATGATAAGAATAATATGAATGAAATGAGACCTTGACAACCAGAAGGAAAACAAACCTGTTTAAATGATAAAACAATTTTATTCCTTAAGATACTGAGTTGGGTGTGGGAACAATGTTTTGTTTTTGTTTTTGTTTTTATGATTCGGAGGACCTACTGTCAGCACTGAGCAAGAAGGGAAGTGAAAATCCGGGCTGATATATACACAGTTGGCAGCAGTCAGGTTGCACGATCCTGCCATTTTATGTCGGCCCAGTGACAACATCATTGAAAAGAAATATGTCGATTAAATAGGTATTTTACAGGTCAGATTTATGGTTTGTTTTTGTTTTTGTTTTTGTTTTTGTTTTTAACACTGTAAGTTATTTCAAAGGTCAGAATCTAAAACGACTATAGTAAGGAGCATTGTTTGTTTTTAAAATCATCATACCTTGTAACACAAATATTTAAAAATATTTTTTATTGGTTCTTTGTGAATTTCACATCATGCACCACAATCCCACTGTCTCCCCATCCCCTCCTACCTGCCCTCCATCCTTGCAACCTGACCCCCAGCAGAGAAAAAGAATCTCATCGTGGAAGCTGTAGTATGTCTCACAGTTTACTCTTTTGTCCACACTTCTTTGTTTACAAATGTTCACTGGAATAACTTGTTGTTCTGGTACAAAACCTCTGGCTTCTGCTGCTCTGTCAATACTGGAACCTCCTTTGGACTCTTCTCAGATATCCTGTTGTTGCCCTGTGTTGTGGAGATTCTGTAGTTTGGGATCTGTAGGACTGGCCCCTTCATGCACTCCAGTAGTTCATCGATGGGGTAGATGTTGGGGAGGGCCAATTCAAAGGCCTGGATCTGGGCCTGAGAGGCATCAGAGGTGGTCAGCTTGCAGGCTCTCCCATTCTCATGACCTCCAGGCCTGCTCACCCACAATTCCCACATCCTGGGACAGCTCTACAGACCATACAAATCTTAATCTAAGTAACAATATTATCCCAATCTGCAAGCATAAAAGGAAGATCTACACACATTCATAATGAATCTGAGATGGAAAACAAATTCTTTCTTGTGTTGATTCTTAACTTGCATATATAGATTTTCAAGACATCTCCAGGTCCCAAACTACCTTAGAAATCTGGGAACATGAGTTTTTTTCTATCTGCCTGCCCCCCTTTTATGATATTCATATTGGAATGGATGACAACGATAATGTGTTTTGAAGGAAGAAATGGATAGCAGTGAAATCAGGACCTTTTCAAAACCTACTTGGAAATTCTGCCCCCTTTATATCTATTTTGTCATATTTTGCTCATTTTGACAGTAGTTAGGATGATGACAATTTTTATAAAAAGTATTTGTTAGGGAATAAACCAATCACAATTTCTTCTTGCCACATCTACTATGAAAAGGCTCTACAGTTGCAAAATGACAGATGGTTAGAAACAGTGCCTGCTCCACTCAAAACGTGAGGGTTCTTTTAGCATTTGTTTAATTAAGCAGGGCTGCACCCACAGACTCTGAACTGAGGAAAACTTACTCACTTCATTTGTACTATTTGTGCCAAGTTTTTCCAAACTAGTCTTTGCAGAGCTATAATAATTTTCAGGAGGACTCAAGGAAATGTGTGAAAATGAACTGACTTCAGAGTGTATCAAGTTGAGATTTGGGTTCAGTTCTGGGTACTCAAACTCATATTGGTACCTCTTGTACCATTTACAGTACCATGTACAGTACCATGTACAGGCATTTACAGTTTGCCTGATTCCGCCATGGGAATGCACCCCTGAAAAGGCTATCTGCTGAAGTTGTGATACTCACTAGGGAAACTTAATGTATTAGACTAGATGTTTTCTCTCTCTGCTGCTGTGTGCCTGTGTGGATGTGATTTAGGACAAACTATTTAGTTTCTTTGTATATCTCTCTCTCCACACCCAATGATTTTTTTCCCCCTCAACATGGAAGAAGTAGCTGAAAATAGAGGAGGAGAATATAATACTAAAATTCATTTCAGGACCAACATAAGTAACTCATCATCAACTGATGCTTCTTGGTGCTCCTCTATCTCTCGGTGATTAAAACATAACTGGGAAAATGATAACCAGTGTGGGACCAGCTATCAAGGTCCAAGTCTGCCATTTCCGGATAGCCTCCTGCAGTCAGTACATGATGACACACACCCTTTCTCAGCTGGGTGCCCCCTTTGCCTGATCTGGGTAATCCCAGATCTTCTAGGGAGCCTTCCATAGCCCTCAGGGTGATCACAAGCCTGATAAGAAACCCATTCAGCAAGCACCTGGGAGTTCCTGAAAACAACAACTCTAATGAGATATCTTAACTTTCAACCAATGACCTTTAACTGTACCTGGAGTTCTTTCCCCAGGCATAGGATAATTAAGTACAAATTTTCCCTTTTATAATAGGGCTGTTTTGTTACATGCAAAAGAAGTATACCTGGCACTCCTAGCCCCAGCAAATCAAACAGTTCCACCCTCAAAACTCCTCCCACTGCCCAAGGATTTTAAGTCCCTGATTCACAAAATAAACACTCTCTCATTCCACTCCTCCACCATGATCACCTGAGACTTTATTCTGGGGAAGGAAGGGCTCCCTGAAGAATTGCTGCTGGATGCTAATGAGGCAGCCACCTGCCTGCCGGCCTTGTGCTTCTGGACCATCAGGGTTTGGCTTTGGGTCAGTCACCAAAGTGTTGCTGGACTCCTTGAGCTTCTGCTCACTAGACAAGTCAGTTCCCGACTTTTGCCTGAACCCCTGCCATTAATACAGCAGCTTAACTGAAGGACTGTAACACTTCAGTATCATCACAGGCTTTTGGAATGCCCAAGTTTCCATTGCCATCTGCAACAGCAATCTCATTTTAAAGGAGCTGACTGTAACACCCATTGAAAAACTCATTTCCACCTCCCCCAGTGAGAATGGGAGCCTCAGCTAGTGCATGGGCCTCACCCTGACTAATAATTGTTCCTGAGAAAAATGGAACCTTTGATCCTGGGGTTCATCTGTTCCAGTCTGGAAGCAAACGGTACCTGGACCAATCAGCCCTACAAGAGAAACTGGAAACTTGTTTCTGCCTTGCAACTCATCCGCAGGCTACTGATGGAGAACCTGGGACATCCCAGGCTACCGATGGAGGAAGAAGAACGACAACTAAGAAAACCAAACAGCTAAAATGTAATCTTATATCAAATACCCTTTTGTTTACACTTTCAGAAGAAATCTTTTATTACAGACTTCCCTGCATTGTGGAACCCTGAGGCATCAATATTTCATTTGTTCAACTTTCATGATTTACACCAGCCTGAATCCTGTAAGCTCTAAGTATCCTTTAAAAAAAAAAAGATAAATCCCATTCTTGCCCGTAGTTGTTATCATTGCTTATTTTTTCTTTTTAAAAATAAGTGATTATTTATTTTTATTTCATTTGTGTGTGTATGCTTTGCCTGCATTTGGATATGTGTACCATACATAGGCTTGGAACCTTAAAGGAGGCCAGAAGACAGTATCTGCCAGACATCTGGAACTGAAATTACAGACATTTATGAGCTACCATGTGGGTGATGAAGACCAGGTCCTCAGCAAGTGCTTGTCACCGCTGAGCCATCTGTGTAGCTCCTACTTATTTGTTCTTATAAAGGGACATAAAAAGGAAATATTCTAAAAGGAATTAAAGTGCCCAATGAATATATGGATTTGTAGAATTAGTTTGTTTTGATGCACTAGAGGGTTGAGTTCAAGCTTTACAGAATGTAGACAAATGCTGAACCACCGAGATACATTCTAAGACCCAGGACATTGTGTGTGTGTGTGGGGTGTGTGTGTGTGTGTGTGTGTGTGTGTGTGTGTGTTTATGGACATCAGAGGAAAACTTGCAGGAGGCAATTATCTCCCTTTATCTTCTGGGTACTGGTGGTTAGGTTGAGATCATCAAGCCTGGAGACAAGTACCTTTTAACCACAAGCCATCTTTCCGGCCACAGGGAACTTCTTCAGGACAACACTCTTATTTTTCTTTGTGGGGCTGACTACATAACATTTTAGAACTCACTGCAAGATAAAAAATGTGGGATTTAATACCTAAAATCATGAAGAAAATGCTGCCAAGGATGCATGATGCATAGGTAGCTTTTCTGCCTTCTTCCATTGTCTCCCTCTCTCTTCGATTTTGCAATGGCGCTTCATTTGCTAGTGAGTGCCACTCTAAGAAAACAAAACAAAACAAACGTTAAATGCTTGCCACACTTTCCCTCAACATTTGTATATTGTGCTGTGTTAGTTTTAAATGCCATCATTAGAGGACACTGTAGGAAATTCCCTGCCTCTCCTGGGCCAGAAGAAACAAGTCGTCCTCAGAAAGAAGGGATGCCTCCAGGCATGGAAGAGGGGTGCTTGCGGATGGTTGCTGAGCCTCATGATGCACAGAAGCTTATGTCCTTGAGCTTCTTGGTTACCTAACTGTATTCCTTCCACCAGCCAGCATGCATACAACTCAGCTTGGGAGTGGAGTCTGGAGAAACTGGGGGTGTTGCCTGAACTCACAGGAAAGGGGTGAGCCATAAGATCTTTAATCCTCATGGCTGGAATGTGATCAGGATCTGGGTGGGAGAAGGGGAGAGAGAGACTTGCCTTTGCCTAGCCACAGCCAGCAGCACGTGCCCAGCCAATATGCCAACATGTGGTCAGCCCGGGCTTGGGGCTGTCCCTGTGTCCCTCCTGGAAATGCCTCAAAGTAAAGATCCTCACCCACTCCCTGCTGCACCTAGGTTCCTTCTGGAACAAGGGAAATGGTCTCAATGGGGCAGGAAAGGAAGAGCTGGTGTGGGTGTGGGTGACACACAGCTACTAAGGACCAGGTAGAGGGAAGCAGGGTGACATGGGTGGTGAGGCTCAGAAATCCCTTCATTGTCCCACTGGACCTCACTCAAGACACCCAAAATTAAGATAGTATTGTAAGGATTCCGGGAGTGAAAACCCCTGGACTCCTAATATAAGGTTTTGTGTGAGCTGTATTGCTTTCACTGCCTTGATATGTGAGGGGGAAAATGGCGGAGTTTTACTTGCGTCTCTCTCAGGATATGTATGTGTTTCTATTCTTAGTCACATTTATTATTTTTTTCTAAGTGGTTATGGAGTTCAAAGGTCATATAACTTGGGCTGCAGAGAAGCCTTAGTCAGTAAAGGACCTTAATTCCCTTCCTAGATCTCAAGATTACCAAAAAAGGGAGTGTGGTGGCTTTTGCTTATAATCCCAGCATTGGGAAAACGGGGAGAGGATGATCCCTAGGGCTTGCTGGCCTGCCAGTTCAGTACACTCAGTGAGCTCCAGGCACATTAGAGACCCTGTCTTCAAAAACAAGGCCAAAACCAAAAGCAAGGTTCTGATGACTCAGCCAGCAAAGGCACTTGCTGTGAGCGAGCTTGAGCACATGAGTTCAATGCCCATCCACATGGTGAATGGAGAGAACCGATTCCCACAGTGGCCCTCTGATTGCCACATGCCCACTGAGGCATGAGTGCACGAGCTTGCATGTGTGCATGCACACTTACACACACACACACACACACACACACACACACACACTCTTACATGCTCTCATGCTCACATACTTACACACTCACATACACATGCTATGTAACTGAATTTTTTAAAGGTTTATGGCTCCTGAGGAATGACACTGGACTTCACACATATCCACAGTGCCCTTCACACACATGTGTACCAACACACACACTCAGACAACATTATCTAACAAATTCCACACTTACTAATATCATTATCAAGACAGAACCAACTGTAGACCTTTGTCATCAATGTGATGCTAGTATACTTATATGTGAGTTCTGTCTCCCAAGATAGTTTGTTAAGCCACAAATAAGTTTCATCGTTATATGTCGATTAACAACACTAACAGCAACAACAACAAAAACAGTTTTAGGAAAGGAAGGAGAAAAACCAGTCATCCAAGAAAAGGCCCTGATATTTCTTTTTCATACCCCCCTCTCGGTGCCTAACAAGTGACTTGGGTCTTCCACTTACGATGACAAGAATATACATACAGGGTTTGAATGTCCCTTAACAAACTCACGTTGAAACTCAACTGCCTTTATGATAGAATTGGGGAATGTGACCTTTAAGGGGTGATCATACTCATGTGTATAGATCACTGACTGAGGGAGAGACTTGGTTGAGTCAGGGAGTGTCTTGTTATAAAAGCATCTGAGATTGAGAAATGGTAAACCAGTGACTGGCCCAACTTGAGACCCTCCCCATGGAAGAGAGCCAACCCCTGTCACTATTAATGATACTCTGCTATGCTGCAGTCAGGAGCCTGGCATAGCTGTCCCCTGAGAGGCTTCATCCAGCCGCTGATGGAAACAGATGCAGAGACCCACAGCCCACAGAGTTTTGTGGAAGAGCGGGAAGACGGATTGAGGGAGCCAGAGGGGTTAAGGACACTTACAAGAATACCTATAGTGTGAACTAACCTGGGCCCATGGGGGTTCACAGAGATTGACCTACCAACCAAAGAGCTTGACTGTGCCAGTCTAGACCTTCTACTTCTACACATATGTAGCAGATGTGCGGCTTAGCCATCATGTGGGTCTCCTAACAATGAGAGTAGGGGCTGTCTCTGACTCTGTTGCCTACCTGTGGATCCCTTGCCCCTGGCTGAGCTGCCTTGTCTGGTTTCAGTGGGAGAGTCCTGCTGAGACTTGAGGTGCCAGGGTGGGCTGGTATCCTTTAGGAGCCTCTCCTTCTCTGAGAAGAAAGAGAGAGGGGGACTAGGAGGAAGGGGCTGTGAGGGAAGGACTGGGAAGATAGGAGGGAGGAGCTGGGATAAGACTGTAAAGTGATTAAACAAATACAATTTAAAAAATAAATAGAAGCTTGCTTCCTCTGTTTTCCAGCATCTGCTTATCCTTCTGCCATGTTAGGGTGCACTCTCCTGGGGAGATGCTGGGGATGTGTTCCTGTGCTTCTCAGCCTCTAATAATGTGGAAAGCTGTTTCCTTCTCTTCCTCCTTCTTTTGTAATTTTCACCATCTGTGGTACTCTGTTTTAGACATGGAAAAAGGACCAAGATACTTGATATGTTAAATTTGTTTAAATAAAACAGCCACTTTATTTAAAGTGACAGACACCTGGGTAAATATTTAATAAATATTTTTTACTTTGTTGAGAAAGAACAACAGATCTGGGAGTGGTGTGCATGCTTGTAATCCCAGGATTTGAACTAAGGTTGTGGTTATGGGATTAAGATTTACAGTCCAAACTGGACTATATAGCCAGGCTCTGTCTCAAAAACAACAAAAAACTCTCAAATACATAAACAAGAAAAAAGAACATTGAACCACTGAAAGAAAAAGAGACATTCATAGTTTCATGTGACTATTTAAAAATCAAATATATTATTAACAGTCCAAGATGAAAAACAATGGTTTTGTGGTTCTCTGTTCCAAAGTTATTCCTGAGGATACTGTTGCGTTTAAATGTAATTAGCAGCCTAGTCAAAACCTCATGGTCTCAGGTTTAGGTGTATCATATATCGGGAGATGATTTATGTTACATCTAAGACAGAAGAGCAAGTTGTAAGATTCGTCTCACTAAGGCTTGGAGAGGGACAGCAGGAAGAAGCACCGGCTTACCCCTGAGGTGTGACTCACACCACATCTGCTGCTCTCCTGGTAGGTCACTTCTGCCTCCATGTGGATTGTTCTCTGTGGTATGAAAACAGAAAAGAAACTCTACTCTTACTTTCTGCCTAGATGCCTGTCTGTCTTCACTATGGTGGTAGTGTTAGCGTTCATCTGCTATTTCTCAAAACAAACAAACAAGCAAACAAACAAACAGCTACAACAGATCAGTTAGTTTTCCTAACAGTCAGTGTAATTTGCTCAAACATATTTTTACTGAGAAATAGCATTAGACATTGCTGAGCATAAAAAAATAACGAAAGAAATCAGGCAAAGCAGACCCCTATTTTATTGTTAAAGACCCAGGGAACCAAGTAAGAAGGCAGGAGGTCTATTTACCATTATGTTTAATCCAGATCACTGCTACCTCTTATTATAACTAATTAAAACTTGAGGTATAATAGAAACAAATCTAAACACTATGATAGAGGAGCAGGAGACATAGAGGTCTTGCTTAGCTTTTAATTAGTTGTATGAACTTGGGCAGGCCATTTAATCACACTAGGTCCCCAATTTTTTTTTTTCATCTCTAAAATGAGAGGTTTGGATGGGAAGTAATTTCAAAGTGCCCTTCAAAGTCAAATCCTAATTTGTGATTATAATAAGCTTTTGTGAACTAAGCATTGGTCTAATTTATTCCAGATTATGGCAAAATTAACTTGTAATTAACCAGTGTTCCTCTCACTTTAATTCAGAGCCCTGAACAAAATTGCAAGTGCAAACTGGAACAAAGCTTTCCGTGTTGGTCAGTGGGGAAGTCAGGAATCCAGGTTCAAATGTCTATTCTGTTTTCTCCTTGTTTGTTGTGCGCTTATCCACAGTTGCTGGAGGAGGCCACATCCTCATGCCTCTTCAAAGTACGGAGAACAAAGCTATGCATATACTGATCTTATTTAAGGATAAAAAGACGGGACAGGAAAATAAGTTGACCTGGGGCTCACAACTCACATACTCTTTTCACCAAATGAAAATTTCCTTTTTCAGACTGTGGTTAGTCCTGATTTGGGGAGTAGGTGAGCCCTTGACAGGCTGATACACACCCACACACAGCTCAGCCAACGATCATGCCCAGAACCCAGCCGAAAGAGCTTAAAACTGCACGGGGGGTGGGGGTGGACTGGCTCTTTAGGGTCCAGGCAGGACAGGGGACAGAATAGAAGGGCTCATATTCATGTAAGTAGCCTGAGAGTTTTAAAAATACATATATTTCCGCATATCTTTGCTCTCCTTTCATTCTTTTGAGGTTTCGGAGTGGTCATTGGCAGAATTACACAAAAACAGCGTTCAGGGCACAGCAGTCCTTGGGTTCGCTTTTGGAGGTCTCCGTGGGTGGCTCAGGAATGCATGCCAATAAGAAGCCAGGGCAGATCTTTTAACAGACACTAAATGGCTCAGGATAGATCCCTAAATGCTCCCACTAAGGGTCCTGAAAGGCTTACAAATTATAACAGGAGGGAAAATGTTGCTTTAAAATTCTCTAATAGTTTAAATGATTAATCCATCAAAATATGCATCTTCTCTTTGGTCCTCAAATTAGCATTTTAAATACTTTTATTGTGGAGCTTCAAGGCAGCCTTTAGAATTATCTTTTAATATGTATTAGATTTTAAACGTTTGTCTTGTTATTTAGTGTGTGGGGAACAGTCGAGGTAGGTGAGGGGCGTGGTACTCACGGGGAGGTCAGAGAACAACTTTGCTTTTTGGGAGCTAGTTCTCTTCTTCTGCCTTGTTTTTGGGGCAGGATCTCTCCTGTGACTTCTGCCATTACTGCAGTGTGTGTGCAAGCTTCTGGTTGATTCTTTTGTCTTCACCTCCCACTTAGCTTTTGGATGCTGGTGTTGGGATCATAGATGTGTTAACTTACTGGGCTTTTTACTTTTGTCTAGGGGGTCAAAATCAGGTCAACAGAGTTGTGTAATGAGCACTTTTATCTGCTTAGGCATCATGCTACCTCCATGGTAGATTTTTAAGTATTGAAGGGAGCTATGTAAGCCAGAAGCAAAACATGTCTTTGTGTTCTTATTTTAGCAAAAATTGGAGGAGAACATCACCTAAACCGTAGCTCTGAAACACAATTCACTTATTTAAGTTAATATACTCCTATGTTATTAGTTATTTTGATGCAGTAAAAATCTAGTGCACTGATTTCAATAAAGCAATCTAATTACATTTCCAGAAAGCTACTTAGTTCAGAGCCAATGATCTGTGTCCATCTTTTTGTTTTGAAAATATTGGACTATATTAGCGTTTTTAACCAATAAAGAGCCCACTCAAGGATCTCACTCAAGTTTTACAGACAAACTTTAGTTTGTACTGCATGTGTATAAAACTCCGTGTGTTATTCTAGAAAGCCTTCTCAATTTTAGTCTTCAGGGAAGAGGCTATTTTCACTTC
The DNA here is from genome assembly GCF_030254825.1 of Meriones unguiculatus. Lineage (NCBI taxonomy): Eukaryota > Metazoa > Chordata > Mammalia > Rodentia > Muridae > Meriones > Meriones unguiculatus. The sequence continues at coordinate 37,244,070 of NC_083368.1, forward strand.
TGTTTTTGGCTAGTGACAGGATAAGAAGAAAGAGAATTCATTTTCAATATTCTCTTCATCCTTTTGCGCTCCGGGAGTGACCCAGGTTCTGATCTGTCCCTGCCGTTGTTTCCCACCTGGTTAGGGGGCCACCCACACTGAGCAGCCACGAAGCCCGGTTTCTATACCAAATGTGAAGTTTCCCCTCAGGAGTCACCTCACCACATTAGAATTGGACTTGAATGAGAGCCTCAGACGCGGCTTTCCTGGGACAGAGCTTCGTATTCTTCTCTGCCTTATTTCCAGGGTGATTATTCTCAAGAAAATATATATTTCCAAAGGGATGATAAGAGATTTATTAACTGCTAAAGGAAGGATTTTAAAAAGGGCTGTGGTGCTGGGAGAACTGATCTTGACCACATATGTTCCGCTGAGGCCCCACAGAGATCTACCACCACAAAGAGGCCCTTTGGAGAGTTTTCTATGGTTTCTCCTCCTCCTGAAAAGCAAGGGGCCTGGCCCTGTAAAGAAAAAGAGTAGAGACTTAGGATGGCAACAAGCTTCTCTTTGTCGTGCGGCGGGAGGGTAGGGTGGGTGGGTGGGGCTAGCACTCTTTCTACATTAGTTAACAAGCCAGAGATGGCTAAGAATTATGTCTTTGTCAAGTTTGTTGGGATGAGCTAGAGATAAGCTGGTTAGTGGATTGTCACCCACTTCACGCAGTACCAGCAAGTTACAAGGCCTCCAGGAAGATGGGAAGATACAAGGACAGCAGTTGAGCCGCTGGATAGATTTGCTAACCGCCTTGCTAGGGCAGGCTGTTCTCAAATTGTGTCCTGCTGGCTTGACAGCCTTTCTGAAATTCACATGGGAAACCAAGACCAGTTCCTTTTAGTGTGTAGGTATAAGCTTTGAAAAAAAAAGAAGTGAATTACTTCTTTTTATTAGTTTTATTTTATGTTTATGAGTGTTTTACCTGTATGTATGTATGTATGTATGTAAGCTCACTGTGTGCACCCTTGGTTCCCTTGAAGGTCAGAAGAGGATGTCAGGTTCCTTGGAACTGAATTATAAAATGGTCAAAAACTGCCATCTGGGTGCTGGTAACTAAAACTGGGTCCTCTTCAAGAACAGAAAGTGCTCTTGATCAATGAGCCATCTCATCAGTCCCTCAAAGTGAATTACTTAAAGTCATCCTTCATAATCAAGACAGATGAAAGGATAAAGACCAGGACTCTTGATCCCAAATTCTGTGGTGTGTAGGGTCCAATTTGTCAGGCAACAGGCTCAGGTCACAGGCAAAACTGGGTAGTGGTCTCTGTGCTTTTGGTGTCTGTCCTGGTTATCTGTGCTATGTAGAGAATCTGCCCTCAACTATGAGGCATAAAACAATAATACCCATGATTTACGACTTCGTGGTTTTTGTGGATAGCAGTTAAAGAAGGACTCAGCTACACATCTCTGCCTCTGCCTGTTCTGTTCTTAAATTATACCCCATACCTAGACCGCACAGGAAGACTACTTAGCAGCACTAGAACATAAATGGTAGATGGAAGACGTTAATCACAGTGATTTCTTTTGGAACCCAGGGCATCCACAGAAGATCGATATGTAACTGGCTAAATCTTTTTTTTTTTTTTTTGTTAGACTTTGTTTTATGTGTGCTTGGTGGGTTTTTATTTATTCTCTTCGATGTGGCTGGCCTCTCAGAGCATTCTCTGGAACTTCCTAGACACAAGAGTCTTCAGCATGGAGGGAACAATGGATCACCACCAACTTCTTAGTCCTACCTATGCCCCAGAAAAGTATGGAGGCTTCTCTGCTGTAAGCAGTCTTAAACACAAAGCTCTGAAAAAACAAAAAATAAGTACAATACGTATATATCTGTTTTCCTTGCTAAGGTAGTTACCCCCATGTCATCAAATGATGATTCTTTTTCATTCAACAAACGATCTTTTTACCAGAGTAGTTCTTTGTCGAGGGAGCGAAGAAAGCAAGGAAGAGCTACTAGATGAACAGGAACCTGTGTTTCTAGTGCCCTTCTGTCAGTCAAATGTGAAATACTCATTAGATTAAAGCAGGACTGGGGTGTAGTTCCATGGTAGAGCACTTGGCTAGGGCACAGAGAGCACTGGATTTAGTCCTCAGATCAAAACAAGCAAGCAAGAAGTTAAACAAAACCCATGTAATGTATATCAGTGAATCCCCAGCACCAAACACAGTATGTGGTAAATAAAAGACAGCAATACATCACAGTGAATGACTGAATTAAGTAATCAGGGCGAAGTAAATATGAGGTCTGAATCAACAAGAAAAGCATATACTTTTGTTATACTACTGTCTTTATGTTCGATCTTTTATTATTTTATGTTAATTTTTTTTTTTTAGATTTAACTTCAAGTGTGTGAGTATTTTGCCTGCATCTATGTCTAGGTACAACATGTGTGCCTGGGACCCTCAGAGGCCAGAAGAGAAAGTCAGGTTCCCTGGAACTGGGGTAACAGGTAATTGTGAGCTATGATGTTGGTGTTGGACATCAAATCCAAGTCCTCTGGAAGAGCAGCCAGTGTTCCTAATCACTGAGCTATCTTTCCAGCCCCTTTATTTGTTTTTGTTTTTTAATTTTGTGTGTGTGTATTCATGTACACATTAGAGGATACGTTTTGGGGTCAGTTCTTGCCTTCCACCATGTTGAGGCGGGGTCTATTTATTGCCTCTGCCTCTAGGCTGTGTATTCCAGGCTTGCCAGCCTAGGAACTTCCAGCCAGTTCCCCTGTCTCAACCTTCTGTGTTGCAATAGGAGTGATGGGGTCACTTCTGTGTGCCACCACACCCTGCTTTTTCCTCAAGAGCTGGGAATAAACCTCAGGTTCTCTGGCTCATTCCTGTGGCAAGGGATTTTCCCTGCTGAGTCCTCTCCCTGGCCTTATATTTGTTTTTAAATGCTCACAGATCTTAGAAGAAGGAAGCAGACAAATCATAAAAAGAGAATTAAAAATCAACTTTAATTTTATATTTAAATAATGACTGTTGGTACTTAGTTATATTTCTTTCCTCCTTTTCCTATGTATATAAAAATTCACATGTAAATTTTTATGCATATAACTCAAGCAAATGACGTGGAGTACAGAGCCATACATTGAAGGATGCTATATGACTTTGCTAAGTTCTCTTCTTTGCTATAGTCTTAAAATAAAACAAAATAAATATAAATACACATCGACATCTTGTGTGGGTCACATTAGTTTAAGTGTAGATATTGGGAGCTGGCAGCAAACATACTTTGTATTATACACATGCTCCTGTTTGTTCCCCAGTTTTACACTATATAATTAATTAGTTAGTTAATATTAAACGAAAGCAAAACAAAAGTGAAATTAAACAAAATTTTGAAATTATTCAGCTTTCTAGTTTATGCAGCCATTAGCAGCATATGCCATTTGTCAGCCCTGGGTTTCTTCTCTGAGGCCTTTATAAAGAGAAAGAGAGAAGCCAGTGGCCCCTGTACTGCCCCTTTTGGATTATTTATGTAGCCAAGCACTGCAGCCATGGAAGCTGGCCTCTGAAGGAGCTTCCTGCCCAGAGATCCATGGTGGAGATAGCACCTGGGCCAGCTAAATAGTTGAATACATTGGTATTGTAGAATTGGGCACTATCCCTGTTTTCCACTACCTTGGGAAGCTTTCTGTACAGTTGGCGAAGTTTTGAATGCCCCTGGCCTGTTACCATTAATAATGAGTTTTTCTTGAGCGTGATATGAGGGGGTTTCTATGAAGGCATCCACTGTGCACGGATGGCCTCCCTCCTGTTTATTCTGCATTCCTATCTAGCTGCATAGGAGGCATAGTTAGGCGAGGAGAGGGGAGATTGGTGTGTGTTCTCTCAATCCTTCACCACAAACCCAGCTGCCAAAACTGAAGCCGCCACACAGCGAGCTAAGGAAACTTTAAAAACGTAATTAAGGGAGAAAAAGCAAACAAAATAATACTCCAGTGGATTTACTTAGTCCTGTAGCCTCCCTAGGAAACCACAGAGTCTGAATTTATATGTTTCTTATATAAGACATATCTAATTAAAACAGGAGACGGGACAACAAGCTTTCTTCTGAGTCCATTTAGATACATGTTTATGTTTTGTTTAAATTCCCTGTGGGGTAATATAATGATGATCCAGAGGCATTAAAGGCTATTCAACTAAGCAATTGTGGACCTTCAGAAACACTTTTAGATTTAAGTACTTATTCATCATCTTATGTTACCCAGTATAAAAGCTATCTCCCCAGGCCAGGCAAGCACCCAGACTGAAGACCAACCTCTCCAAACAGGACTGATTGTGCCCTGCACTTTCGTAGATTCTTTTCTTTTCTATCTTTGCTTCAAAGAATGTTCTGGGGTTCTATTTTTATTCTTTTCCACAATAATCTTAAACTTCATTTTTTAATTTGAAGAAACTTTGTTTACAAAGAATGTAAAATACCCACATTACACATATAATACTATGAAGAGCATTGAATTTGAAAGTCACAAAATGCTACTTTCTGTTGGCATATGATGTGAGTCATGCATTGTATGCATTGTATGCTTCTTGCAGTGTATTGTCCACAGCAACAGCCCTAGAGAGGTAGGCACTAGAGGTAGGTAACTAGGGAGGTTTTAGCTATCCTCTTTCTTTTCCCCCCTCTCTGTGCTTCGTGTTTTGATTTTTATGTAGACAGGGTAATTTCTTTTTTGGCCTATTTGGTGTTCTGTATGCTTCCTCTACCTTATTCATCTTAAGGTTAGGGAAATTTTCTTGTATGATCCATTGAGTATATTTTCCGGGCCTCTGAGCTGGGTTTCTTCTTCTTTCTCTCGTCCTGTTATTCATGAATTTGGTCTTTTCATAGTGTCCCAGATTTCCTGGATTTATTATGCCAGAAATGTTTTAGATTTAACATTTTCTTTGTCCAAGGTAACCTTTTCTTTTATCATACCTTTATTGTCTGAGATTCTCCTTCCATCTCTTGTATGCTGTTGGTGAGGCTTACTTCTCCGGTTCCTGTCTGAGTTCCTAAAATTTTTATTTCCACATTTCCCTCAGTTTGGGCTATTTTTTTTTTATTTAAAAAATCTTCAATGGTTTTATTCTTTTCATGTCACCACTAGTTGTGTTTTCATGGATTTTTAAAGGGATTTATTCATTTTCTCTTTAATGGGTTATATTATAGTCATAAAATATTAGTTTTAATGTCTTTTTCTTGCATATCAGCTATGTTGAAATACTCAGGCTCTGCTGTGGTAGGGTTGCTGGCCTCTAGTGGAGACATATTGTTCTGTCGGTTACTGATTTTGTTTTTACTCGGGCCTCTAGGCGTGAGGGTTTGGGAAGATTGTAAATCTAGGTGCTGATATCTGGTCTTGTCTTTGTTGGGTGCGTGGTTTGTTTCTTTGTGTTCGCCTTTTCTGGTTCTAGGAGAGCGTGGTGGCCATGTGTTGCCTGGTAGCAAATTCTTCTCGATGCTTTGTGTGTGTGACCACTGGATATGTAGGAATGGGGATGGACTAGGAGGGTTGGGCCGGAGGGATAAAACAGGGTGTCCCATCAGGATCTTCTTAGTCCCTGGCAATGGGGACAGAGAGTGAGGAGAGGCCACAGAAGGTGGTCTGCAGAGCTGGGGATGAGGACAGGGGGTTATAATTGGGGAGGAGGAGGGAGAGATAAAGATCTGCAGTTAGTCTATCTGCTTTTCTGACTCTGCCAGGGGCCTGTGGGTTTTCAGGGAATGTCTTCTGGAATCCAGGGCCTTGGATAAAGCAATGAGTAGGGGGACGGAAGTCTGATCTGTGTGTTGCCCTGGGGGTTGGGGAGAAGTGAAGCTGCAGCAGGTGATCTGCTACAAGCTGGAGATGAGACAGGAGGACTGGATTTGGAGGGGGTGAAGTGGGGAAGATCTGCAGTTAGCCTATCTGCTTCCCTGCCTGCAGTGGCCTCTGGGTCCCCAATAAGTCAAAATTTTATTTTGAGTGGGGGTGTTTTGCCTGAATGTATGTCTGTACAGTTCATGAATGTAGTGCCTTTGGAAACCAGAAAAAGATCTTAAATCCTCTGTAGTTACAGATAGGTTGTGGATCATAGTCATTGAACCCAAGTCTTGTCTTAACCACGGGTCTAGCTTTGTAGCCCCGTTTAAATGTTAGTAGTCTTAGAAATTTACTGTTTCCTAATTATAGGGAGAAGAGAAAGTCCTGAGTGAAGCTCTTAAAGAGCAGATGAAGTCCTAAGTGAATTGTTTAACATGAGCCATACCTGTCAAGAACCAAGACCTTAGGCCCCTGGGAAACTGGCAAACCCTTTCCCTCAGGTCAGGATCTAAAATGCAAAGTGTTCCTCTGGTCCAAGTTTTAATGTTTATAAATGATCGCCCAGTATGTGCAAAAACTATCGATCGCAGCTTCCTCCTAGGGGATGTTTTACAGCTGGACACTGCGCTCCTGCAGAGACTGGCTAACCCTTGTCCCTGTGCTGTGCCTAATGAATACGGTGAAGTTCTGGGTTGGATGTAGAGTTTAGTGCCACTTCATCAGATAACCTACCTGACCCCAGGTCTTCTCGGTATGTCTACTGTTTCTTCAGTGGTTGTTTTTGCTTCATCCCTTCATTGTCCCTTGCTGTGGTTCCGGGAGTCAAGCTTTGGAGGAAATGGCACAAAATAATGTGGTTTTCAGGACTATTTGGGTCTTCCTTTCATTCCATAAATAAGTAACCTATTCATTGTTATTGATATAGGAATGATACAGGCCTATATCATACACAAACTTAAAAAAATTCACTTAATTTTTCAGTAATATTTTTCATAGCCAATATGTAATAATAATTAAAAATTTTCCACAAAACCAGTCTGATTCAAAAGTTCCATTCCTTATTGATGCTGAGAGCCAATCAGATAAGGCTGGATTCATCTTGATTCATTAGTCTCAGCAGATTTGCATGAGCTTGTCATTTCTTCCAGATTCTGGAAGGAAAGCCACCATGTTCTATGGAGTAAGAGGCTCGGGTATAACTCCTGTTTAAAAATCCAGGTGGCTCAGTGCACTAGCAAGATGGAAGAATAGGAATCCCTGCAGTTGTTTTCCTGGAGAAGTGTCAAACTTCGACAATTCCCACAAATTGGAGTCTGGGAGTCTAGCAGAAATGTTACATCTTATTAGTAGATGGGGGGAAAATACATGTAAAGGCAGTCTAAGGAAAGCAGCGTTATTTTACCCATGCCACTTCTCTACCACGGTGGCACAGTTCAGTGCCAACAGAGACCGTTTTTCAAACAGATAAATTTAACTATTATAGACATCATTAGAGACAGGTAAAAAAAAATCCAACCTAAAGAATACTGGAATCTTTTTGAAAGGACTGGTATAGGCACGAGACATGCCAAGACCAAGTTCTCAGCACAAACGAGATTTAGCTGCACCAGAGGGACAAAGGGCAGGGAATAAGTGACAGAGACAGCAGATAGAGGATGAGGGAGAAGAGGAAAGGAACAAGGGAAAATGGGAAGGGATATTTTCCCTGGAGTGAAAAAGGACTGTCTCTGGCTAGAGAGGAGACAGACATGGCAAATGGCAGTTTATAAAAGTAAAAGGGGAAACCTCATGTAAGGATGAGGTGTTTAATTTTAATTGGGCATGTTAATTAGGCAAGCCAGAGAGGGCTTTTGATTGCTAAACTTCAATACTTTGATAGCTGAACCTTGGTAGTGAGCCTCAGGAAGAAAAAGTGGCCAAATAAGGGCACAGACTTTGGTGGCTAGATGTAGGAATGTAATCTCATGGTTTTTAGCAAGGGCGAGGAAATGCGGGAAGGGCAAGGCTTGCCGGAGCCGTGCCTGCCATGCTCAGGCTGGCTAGGGCCCCTTTCCCTTTAAAGGATGGATAGAATTCAGACAAGCGTGGTAAAGAAAGAAGTTTGCAACTGGTTTGAAAAAAAAAATCTCAACAAGGATTCCTCATAATAAGAAAAAGATGTCACAGAAGTTGTTCAAGTTTTGAGTCGAGGTAAGATGAAGGACATGGAAGAGGAAAAGGTCACAGTAGAAAAACAAATGTGACTTGGGAACAGAAGCTCTGAAGGGATGCCAGGTCAGTCTGTGCTAATCCTGTGCCTAGAAAGGAAAGCTGAAACATGTGAAGCATGTGAGAGAGCTTGAAAACACTGTTTTCCAGGTAAGGGTCCAGTGAGGCACTGGTAGAGAGTTAGTGTGAATTTGGTCAGGTGGGGGCAGCAGAGAATCACCAATTGCTGGAAAGAGCAAGCGCTCTGATAGAAAGTTGGGTTGAATATATGGCTGTTTACATTCCAGAGGTGGAAGATTTGTGGCTACCTAAGGAGACGTAAACAGTGGGGCCTTGGTAGTAGGATCACCTTGACTGCACAGATCTATGAAAATCAATGATGCAAAGGTTTCTAGAAAATTAGTGTCTGAGTGAACAGAACCAAGAGACTAGGGATATTGGAGAAAATGATGCAGAGGAGCAGTGTGTCGGGTTAAATGGAGAATGGGCATGAAAATAGAAGAAGTGGGGATACATAATTTTGAGTATGACAATGAAAAGAAGTGATGCCTTAAGCTCAATGTCAGTTCAGTGGAGTATACAGGAAGGTGACAGAGAGAGAAGGGTGCTTCTCAGAGGAGTCTGGATATGACTAAGGCTACTGGTGGGAGGTGGTTAGGACAAGGGGACAGATCCAATGATAGATTTTGTGGGTTTTGCTTTTAGTAAAGGCACAAAGTTTGCTCCTTAAAGGGACCAACTTGCCATGTTGTCCCTCTCGCTCTTTCTTGCTCTCTTGCTCCCTCGTGGTCCCTCTCCTGCTCTCTCTTGCCCTCTTCCCTTTCTCTGTTGGGGCACCCCTCTCTCTTTCCCCCAATCATGTCTCCCTCTCTCCTTTTGTCTTTTCATCTCCATCTAGTAAACCTCTTTCATATAAAATCTGTTGTGCACCTCCTCATGGTCATTATTTAATTTGTCCCCCACGTTGGTCTCCTGGTTTTGCCAGAATCCCTTTTGGACTTCTATGGGACAATGGATGGCCGCAACAGATTTTTCTGCTCTATCTATGCCTAAAAATCTTTGCTTTTCCTCGACTGCCTTACCACACATGGCACATCTGTCTCAATGCCTGCGGTGGCGGCTACTGGGGTCAGCTACTGGCCACCACTGACTTGTTCCCTGCCAGTGGGCCTATTCCTGGGGACTCACGCAGTGCGAAAAATCGGCTTCAGACAGAGCCTGCTTCTAGGTAAGCAATTACTGGGGACCCTGTGCACACACAGATTGCTTTAGATTGCCTCAGGTTCCGTGGGAGAGATTTTAATTTTCCCGCGGAACACCCGCTACCACAGTCGTGCATATTGAGAAGCCAAGCCATCCCTCCCCAACTCCTGCAAAACTCCAAGTCCCGCCGAGCTCTATACACTGGTTCTCAATATTCTGCCCTCTAAGGTACTATTTCCAAGCTTTCAGAAAATCTTTTCTTCCTGATTTCTGTGCACTCCGCTTTAATATACACATATATTAAAATGCTTTAAATTCTTATCTAACGATTTATATAATTTTCTCATTGGGTGTACATTTATAAGACTTCCTTAATCATAACTAACTGCTTATTTTATCTCCTTTCAGAGTAGGACAGCAAGAAGCCTCATTTTATACTGGTAAGGGTTTTTATAAAAATTCAAAGGTATGTTTCAACCCTGCTTCAAAATAAATTTTATATAATGATAAAAATTCAAAGTTATAAAGATCTATTTAAATTAAGTTAATTTAAAATGTCCGTCTAACTACCTATGTTTTTTTTCAATTCCTAAATTAATAAATGCTGTTTCTCCTGCAAAGTGCTGCCTATGATTCGGATTTACCAGTAGGCTTTCTAGCTAATGGGTTTGATACAATAAATTCAAATGTAATTTTAAAATTGCTTTACCCTGTTCTACTATATTGTTGGTTTTAAAACTCATAACTTAGGGGTTGGTTACTACATACAAGTTGTTTATCAATACTCTAAATTAAGATCTATTAATTATAGAAGTATTTATGTCAAAACTTGGTCATTAAGCTATATCTTTATTATCAAAAGGTTAAAATATGCTTGGTCTTGTTTTCTAAAAATGATATTATTATTAATATTTAGTATAGCCTTAGACTTTTATAAGCTATATACTTTTTATATACATATCATACAAAAAACTGTTATGCTCTCACTTTAATGGACTATATTTATGACTTTTAAGGCTCCAACTTAACAAGGACAAAACCTAAAGTCCTAATATTTAATAATTAATAAATGCAAGTTAATAGTCATCTCATGGATAATCAAGTTCTCTAATATGACCAAAAATATATTTATAGTCCTACAGATGCAAACATGGTCTCACTGCCATCTTTAATAAACAGCTGAGGATGGTCCTTGAGTGACCATACAGGAGTTGGTGAAGATAATAAGAGAGGAGCCTTCCCGACAGGCTCATCTATAGCAAAAACTACATTCTAGACCTTAGCTGCTGCTCTGAGGCTGTTGGCATTCCTGCACAAAAACAAGAGGTCTGCAATGTCCCATCCTGCAGGGGTATAGCCAAAAGTCAGTTCTGCCAGGTGACTGTTTCAAATGCAGCCAAAGGGGACATTGGTCCCACAGCTGCCTCAACAAGCCATGGCTGCCTGCCAGCAGACTGGCTCCTGGAAGTCAAAATGCTCCCATGCAGTTTTGTCCCCTGTGCTCAGCCATGGAGAAGTCTCACCTATGTCTCATGTTAAATAACTAGATACAAAGGCCCCCTTAAAAAAATATTGCTTGAGGGTCTAAGAAAGTGTCTTAAGATTGGTAAACGCAAGTCATACATGTTTGGGAGTCTAAAAGTGTCTTAAGGTTGATAAATGCAAGTTAAAAATGAATGTCTAAGAAAATGCTTTAAGTTGGTAACTGCAAGTAATAAAGATTGCAAGGTCTAAGTTAATTTAAAGTGTACTAAATAGGTAAAAAGGCTTAATAGTTCCTCCTGTTGCTATGCTACTGCTATATTGACTGTTCAGAACTTTGACCTTTGTCAATAGAGCTCTGATTTATTACTCTAACTCTAATACAAAAACATTCCACTATACCACCCACTCTCATGATTCCAAGCTCAAGATTTTAAATCTCCATAATGTGTACTTATAATAAAGGTTAAGATCAAGTGAGCTTTTGTCCCTCCTACTTCAGGAAAGGCTTCTGCATTTTCGGAGCTCACCTTAAAGAATGCTTATGCTGTGCAGACAAACGTGTACATCCACTGCCTTTTCTACAATGTATATTTCAGTGCAGATTACAATTGTGATGCTAACATGTCTAAAATTTTATCTCCTTTGTAAAACTTAAAAATAATTATTGTAAGCTCCAGGAAATCCACTTATTGCCTATCTCAGAAGGCGGAATTCCTCCCCTTTCCCTGGTTTTGGGACTTCTCTTTCCTGGCTACCAGACTACTACCTTTTAGAGGCAACACTGGCTGGATTGGTGAGTTTCCCTCATTGGCCAGCCACTGGATTGGTGAGTTCACCTCATTAATGAGCATAAAATGCCTCTTTTGGTAGGGGAAGCTTGACTGTTCAGCATCTGGCAACTTCCTACTATCTTTTGAGATGGAGGGCCCCCTCCCCAACCAAGTCTTCACTGGCTATGGTTGACCCTTTTTTGCTGACCTTCATTTAGGACTTCCTCTTGCCCTTGGGAGAGATTTTTTTCCCTGTACATGCACAGTTACCCCCCTCACACCTGCCTACGAAAATCTTAGTGCCAGGTAAACTGTACCTCCTCGGGCAGCTGTGCTCTTGGTCTCTGGCCAAAGCTGATGAGTTTTTGGATCAGGTTGGACCATATCTATTGGGTCAAACCTTGCTCTTGGGACACTTTGACAGGTCACTGACTCCTACCCTCCCAATGGGAATAGTCCATTCATCTGTTCCTCCAGATTATCCTCTGGGATGTGTTCTGGAGAATTTCAGGTTTCTACACCTAGTGCCTGCTTTAAGGGCCTCTAAGCTTACACACTTCTGTAACCAAACTTGGCCTCAGTTTCCTTAGATGACAGATCCAAAGCAAAGCCTTTAATTACTGTCAGTGATTGGGTAAATGAATGTTCCCTTGGGTAAACAGAGGTTCCCATGCTCAAGTCTCTTTGATCCAAACCTTACACCTGTTCGCTCTCCCAAATGTTTTAAATATACACCTAATTTTTTTTCTCCATAACCTACTTAACTTTACCTTCTGCCTATGTATTGGTTTCACTATCTTGCCAGACCCAGATCCTGTTTCCTGTACCCACAACAGTGCCAAACAGCTACCACAAGTGTTCGAGTCTGACCTCGCAGACTTCCATCAAGCTGGACCTACACTTTCCCTCCCAGTCATGGATGTTCTTGCAGACCCTAGACAGCATCAAAGCAGCCTGTTCTTTCTGGAATTGGCCAGCATTTCAGCCCTTTGACCTCCCTACAGTGCCCCCAGCATCAGCAGGAAGTAGCCAGAAGAGAATCTATGCCCAATATTCACTTATTATTAACAAAAGGCTGGAGTGCTGTGCTTCAGGCCCAGGACAAGCAGCTCCATGTTCTTCCAACATTCCTCAGTCTCTACCTGCTGCCTTGCATGGCTGGCAATGCTCTACTGGCAACCCTCTACCCTAAATTTTCCAGGGCAGAGGCTTCCCCTCCTCCTCTTGACCATGTAATCTGGCCAGTTTGTTGTTATTATTTCTTCTCTCTTGCATGGCAACCAAGAGCTGCTTCTAATGAATCTAAATTTATATAGTTTAGCTTAGTTTACATGAGAAGCATCCCAAGTTCCTCATTTTTTTAAAGCTTTCAAAAGAATCTTTTATTTTTTTAATATGTGCATTACAGAAAGCAAAACACAAGAATCCAAGAGCTAAGTCACCCAGTCACAAGCAGCTCAGCTCAGTGTGTCCTTCTAGATCCTGCAAGCGCACATACACTTAGGTAATTAAGACTATACAGGAAGTACCATGCTTTCCCCCACATAGTGAATGTTCACCAACTAAAAACCCCATGCTACATGATCATTTTGATAACCAAGAATACACCATGCCATCTCAATCTGTCAGACAAAACTGTAATCCTGGCTTCCTTGGCTACAAAAGGGAGGAGTAAGTATTTAGGCACCTGCTTCTGGGTTGCCTAGCAACCTATAATGTCATCATGTTTCACTGGCCAGGTGGCCACACCTGGAAGGCGTGGTTACCTTGCTCCTTAAAGGGACCAACTAGCCATGTTGTCCCTCTCTTGCTCTCTTGCTCTCTTGCTCCCTTGTGGTCCCTCTCTTGCTCTCTCTTGCTCTCTTCCCTTTCTCTGTCGGGTCGCTTCTCTCTCTTTCCCCCATCATGTCTCCCTCTCTCCTTCTCTCTCTTCATCTCCATCTAATAAACCTCTTTCATATAAAATCTGTTGTGTGCCTCCTGATCGTCCTTATTTAATTCGTCCCCAACAAGCAACCTTGTTCTTTCTCAGAGCCTGCACACTTTCTAGGCTCTGGCATTTATTCTCTCCCCAGAGTCCTCAGATTCAAACCATCTGCAGCTGGCAAAGAGCTCCTATCAGAGCCCACATGAGGCAAATAGTCTGCTGCTGTGGACAATCTGAATCAGTCCCATATCGCACACCTGGGACCAAAACAAAACCGTATTTATATATGCAACAGACAGACAGACACACAGAGAATGGGTCTCGTGGCAGGGAAAGTAATAAAGCCCACATCAGTATTAGTGTTTAGTGGAGGAGTCTCCATACAGAGTAGGAGACCTGAGAACAGTGCAGGGCCAGATCTCGTGAGGAAGGTACAACTTTGGAGATGATCTGCTTCTTTCAGCCCAGCCCAGCCCCACATCCTATAGTGTACTGGGTAAAAAATAAACAAGCAAAAACAAGCACTCAAAACATGAAGCTGTGAAGGATGTATAAGATTTAAACCATAACAGACATCATTCCTAGAACCCAAGTATTTCCAAGATGGGGATTTAACCACTGGTTCTTAATTTTGGCAGATCATTGGAATCACTTTGGGGGAGCTTTTAAGCAACAGCAATGACCTAGCCTCACCGTTGGAGGTTCAGAGAGAAGCCTAATTCAAGTGGCTTAGAGTGAGGACAGAAAAAAAAATCAATTTTCCAAGTAATTATAATTTTCAGTGAAAATTTAGACCATTATGAGATAGTATCGACACCATTAGTCAACTTTTCAACACATCCAGCTCTTTATCATCAAAATGGAATACATTTCCACAAGCCAGTTTTCTTCCTAACTTTTCTGTATGTTAGAACTATTTCTACAAGAAAAATTTTGGCATGGTTTTGGTTTACAGCCTCCTTCCATTCTCCCATATCTAGTTAATTCTTAAATACAGTGTCCTTCATAGCTTCATGTCTGTTCTCTCATTGCATCCTCTTCCTCCAGATGGCTATCAACCCCTGAAAATCTCTTCAGTGCGTAGTGTGTTGTCTTCATGGATTGATGCAGCCTTTATGAAAGTATGCATTTGTTCAATCCCTTAATAGCCTCTTCTGCACATAAATATCAGATTATTCTTTTAAGAGGTTGCCCTTTAGCCAGGTTTGATGGTGCACGCCTGTAATGCCAGCACTTGGAAAGGCAGAGGCAGGCAGATCTCTATGAGGTCAGCCTGGTCTACTAAATGAGTCCAAGACAGCCAAGGCTATACAGAGAAACCTTGTCTTCAAAACCAAAACCAAACCCAAAGCCAAACCCAAACCCAAAACCAAAACCAAACAAAAAAAAGAGGTCACCATCTCCATGACCTCCTGGCTTAATACTGTACATTTGTTCTTTAGAGGTCCCTATGATCTAAATTCACTGAATTTGGAGGTCAACTGGCTTTTCTTGCCCTAGTTTCACCATCTCTGAAATCACAAATGATATCACTTGTTTAACATATGTATGTATTTGTTCTGTTCTCATGAACTTATAGAATTTTTTTGATCTGTGTCCAGATTATTTTTAGAACAAATACACATCTATATGTCTCTGGCTTATTTAGCAAGATACTACTTCAAAAATCAAGTAAACTGAAGTTGTAGAAATGGCTTAGCAGTTAAGAATGCTTCTTGTTCTTCTAGAGGACCTGAGTTTGGTTTCCAGCACTCACACTGGCTGGCTCATAAACACCTGTAACTCCAGTTCCAGAGGACATGACATTTTATAACTCTAGGTTCACTAGTCTCTCCTGGCCCCTTTGGCACCTACACACATGTGGCATACAATCACACATAAAGATAAAAATGAATTTTAAAACAACAGTAACAAAAATCAAGAAAGCAAACTAAGCAAGCAAAGGAAAACAAAAACAAAGAGTAGAATTTCCTAGATTTAAGAGTTTGGTACTTTTAGTTTGAAATAGATTAGAACCAAAATAAAACAAACTAAACCCACCAAAACCCTGCCATGGACCTAAGATAAAGAAATGAAATTTAAGAGCACAGACAGAATTCCTGTTAAGTATTCAGAAGTGTTGATTGGTAAGAGAACGTATTGATGCAATAGTCTGTCTCTGCAATTTCAACTGCCATCAACGTTGCTTATTTCAGAGGCTATCAAGGGAGAGAATTTTGTTAATGCTTCTGTCTTATTTGGAAGAGAGCCAAATCACTGGTTATCTTAAGATATTTTTGAGCAATATCATATTGGTACATGGAACAATGTAAGGGTGATACCAGGAAAACAGGAGTAGAATGTGAAACTTTCCAACTGTTCTAAAAGCCAATGATTTAGAATATCTTGCAGAAAAATTTACAAGTAGAAAACAGAATGTACAACAACAATAGAGGCTCCGAGAGGCCATTAGATGATAAATATGAATAAGTTAAATTCTTCTACTGAAAGGCTGGATAAAATTCACATATAGATATGGGTTAGAATTGTTCTCTATTGCCAAAGGGTACAAGCATGTATGCAAATCATAGTTTCAAATCACACAAAACAAAGACAGATGTGATGGGCAAATCCACAACCCCATAAAAGCCTGCCTTCTAAACGTAGGTCAAAAAAGACAGACAGAGAATAAACTTGTATATTAAGTTTGCTTTAAAACACAGTGTAATGATATGAAGCACTTTATACACCCAAAACAAAGACAGCATATTTAGAAATTCCTCAGAGACTCATGGATTTGTGTAATAGACTTCAACAGGAATCTGAAGAAATTCCTTTCACCTATGAGTTAAAACACTATAAGACACATTCATTTATCATTCCATAAAATTAAAAATTATGAAAGCAGAAAAAATCTATTTTCATGTCAACTAAACAAATTTTTGGTACAGAGGAAATAGGTATAAATGGAAAACTTTCAACAAAATTTGCATTATATGGCCAAAACAACAGGTAGAAATAGTTCTAGAGGTTTTTTTTCGATATTAATGAAAGCTTTAAAAACAAACTTAACCTGGACTTGGTGGCCTATGCCTTTATCTCAGCACTTGGGGAAAGAGGCAGGAGAATCTCTGAGTTCAAGGGCAGGTAGGTCTACAGAGGAAGTTCCAGGACAGCTAGGGCCACAAAGGGAAACCTTGTCTAGAAAAACCCAAATCAAACAACCAACTAAGTAAAAAAAAATATTTAAAAATTTTATTTTAATAAACTCATTTTTACTCTTAAAAAGCAATGATAAAGCACAAGCTCAGAAATATTTCATTTTCATTACTTTCTATCTCACCTATTTTATCTCCATTGGAACCTTTTGAAAAACTAGCTTTTACTCTAATCTCTTTTGCACAACCAGAAAAACAAAGACATTTCTTCTTCTAATTCTTCTTCTTCTTCTTTCTGCTTCTACATCTTCTTTTTCTTCTTCTTCATCTTTTCATACAAGATCTTGCCTCCGTTAGGTGCTTTCCCATTAACTAAGACACTGGCATTTGTGCTGCAGAATCTGTTGGTTTTCATGAAAAGTTATTGTTATTATTATTACTATCAGGAAAATATTGCTATGAGGAATGTGGATTGAATTTTAAATTTTTTTATCAGCTTCTCTGGCAATGGCCATTTTATCATTAGAGCTAATCACATGGTATTAAATTATTAAAAATAAAAATTTTACCTAGATTTTTGGCTGACTTCCTCATCCCTACCCACAAACAACTGAAAGTATCTTAAATCATCACTTACAGAGTTAGAGTCCTTCCAGACGTAACTGGACTTAATTCTATTTTCTATTATTTACATAACACATTGTAGAGATCCAGGAATACACTAAAAAGACTGTTGTCTAAGTTTATTATTGGAGAACAGATTTTCCACAAATTTATTTGCTTCTTTCATTCTTTGAGCTTCATGTTTAACTTGAAATTTTATTTTCTCAGAATTGCAATTTAATAACTAGAAATATTCAGATATCAAGTAAAAATTATCTAAAGAATCCTTTCCTTTGTATATCTGTCACCTTAACGTGGTGATGAACTTATCGTTCAAAGTAAAAGAATGAGGAATATTTCTAGTGTTGACTGGGGTGACTATAAGTAGTCACTGTGAATAGACCAGTTTTCTGGTCGTGAAAGTTATTTAGTGAAAGATATAGCTGCCAGCAGCCACACATCCATAATCCCACCTACTTATGAGGCAGAGGCAGATGTTCAAGGACAGACTGGAATATTCAGAGTGCTGAAGGACTGTCTGGAGCAATTTAAAAAGGCATTATTTCAGAATATAACGTCTTTTCCCAATACAATAATTTCACTGGTTATTTGGGAATTTCACATCATGGAGCCCTATCACATTCACTTCCCAGTCTTCCCACGTCTGCTCCCGGACTTGTAATCTCACCCACAAAAGAAAGAAAGAAAGAAAGAAAGGAAGGAAGGAAGGAAGGAAGGAAGGAAGAAAGGAAGGAAGGAAGGAAAAAATAAAAGGAGAGGGAGACAGAAAAAAAAAGGAAAAAGAAAAAACAGTCCATTTTGTGTTGTCCATATACCCACAGGAGCATGGTCAAATTCCCAGTGGCCAGCCCCCAAAGAAAAGTCCTTTCCCTCCTGCATCCCCTGCAGGAAGCCATCATTTGTGGAGAGCTACACCTGAGCATCCTTACCACAGTTCTTAAGAGTTCTCTTTGATGGCTTTCTTTTTACACTGTTACTTTTTTTTGCGCAGGGGTGGGGGGGTAAGTTGGGGGATTAGATGTTGTCACAGAAGCCTTTTATGTCCCTCTTTCTCAGCTGTGCACCTTCAGTCATTGATACCTCTGTCGAAGCATGGCTGGCATAGCCTCTGGGAGAAGTACCTCATGGAGGTCTTTCGAGGAGGTCCAATCCAGAAGATGAATGATTCTTTATCTTGAACATCCTGATGATGCTCAGAGCCAAGGTGGTGCTGTGGCTGGGCATCTTGTTGGGGCAGGGGCTGAGTCTGCGCAAACTTCAGGCTGCTGTTCACCTACTGGTGACTCTACTGTGTAATGGCTTGTTCCTCCACTAGCTGCAGCCTTCTCCCACCCTGCAACAGTTGTCACATCTCAAGTTCTGCTTCTTTCCACCATGCTCCGCTCTGTTCCTCCAGCTTCCCCAGCTCTCCATCATATATTCATTCATCGTAGTGGCATTGGAAGCTGCAGTATGTCTTGTGTTATATCTATATATTTGCCCAAACAACTTCATATGGAAATTTTCATTTCAATGAGTCATTGGTCAGGTTCAAGGCCTCTGGCTTCTGCCATGCCACTAATACTGGACCACTGCCAAGGCTTGCTGTTGCCCAGAGTCATAGAGATTCTGCAGTTCAAGTTCTGTAGGACAGACCCATTCACATGCTCCATCAGCTCATAAAAGTTAGGGTTGGAGCAACTCTAAGTGTTGGATTTGGGCTTGGATGGTAGTTTGGTCTATTGTAACTTACTTACACTGTATAGCACCTCTGTGGAGACCTACTTTAGTCCTTAGGGTAACTGTGGCTCCTAGGTTAACACCTGCTGTCACCTTGGGCAAATCAGAAACTTAGCGTATCAGAAGCCATTTTACCTCCCAGTCCTCATCTTGAGTATGAAGTGAAATTAAGTTCAAGTTCTCAGGCCTACATGCCTGAGATCAGGATACAATTTAATAGTTCAATGCTTGCTGCTTAGAATAAAACAATAGATGATACATGCATATTTTACTTGAATTAAAGATAAATGTATGTTCTATTAGATCGCTACATCCTGCTACGTTCCTTCTTCCAGAACGCTGAAAGCCAAGAGCCCTTCTACCCTAAATCCCAGCCAATCAGCTTAAAGTGCTTTGTCTAGCTACCTAGATACACTGCAATACACTTAGAACAAAATCAACTATGTTTAGCTAGTCAAAATGATGTAATGCTGCCCCCACCTCGCTTCCTACACCTGATTACCTGGTTGTTACTTGGTTACAGTTTTTCATATATGTGTGTGTATAAACAAAATCAAAACTGCCTTAGAAACAGACTGGCATCATAGTCTGGCTCCCGAGTCCAGATTATGGCCCTGACTGGTCAATTTTTGTTCAGTGTTCAATAAACTTCTATCAGTCTGAGTCTGGTGTCCAAGTGGTCAGTGTGTGGCTATTCCTGAACCCATAATAGGTCAGCTAGGAATCTGCTTACCATTGCCTCTGAGCTGGGCAGAATATAACATTTTTTAAAAGGAGAAAGAAATATAGCTCAGTAGAAGAGTGCTTGCTTAGTATCAGGCCCAGAGTTTAATCCTTAGTACAGAAAAAAAAAAAAAAAAGAAAGAAAGAAAGAAAGAAAGAAAGAAAGAAACATAACAAAGCAAAACAAAACAAACAAAATCAAACTTTTATTTTATATTTATGAGTGCTTGCCTGAATGCATGTCTGTAGTAGAAAGCCACTCTACTTTATTTGGGGTGTTTAGGCCTCTAAATTTCTTCTACCAACCCCCCAACCTTACATAGGAGAGAAAAAATGTTAGTGGGGAGAGGGGGCCGAGACCACTTTACTTCTTCCTGCTAGTTCGGGTCAAGCGCTTCTTTTGGGGCTCTGTTTCAATCTATTCCAACACAGACACAGCTAGCAGTCTCTGTCAGGCTGCTGAGCCCTCAAGTGTTTCTCTCTGTCTGCTCCAAACGCTACACTGTCTCTGATCTCCCCAAACTGCTACTCGCCAGGTACACCTCCTCTTCTCCTTCTGCACTTTCATATTTATACTCTCAGAGTCCTAGACCACACGCCCCTCCGTGTTGCTCATGGAAGGCCGTTACCAGCTGGCAAAGATCATACCCCAGACGTGACAATTAACAAGTGTGGATAAATTATAGCCCACCTAAAATCCCACACTTGGGATTAAAACAAAAACCCATTTACATAACTGAGTTTACAAAGAACCCAGAGCTTCCATTACACATGTCTGTGTATCCTGTGCATGACTGGTGCTCATGGAGGCCAGGAGAGAGAGTTGGATCCCCTGGAACTGCAGTTATGGATGGCTATGAGCTGCTCTGTGGGTCCTGGGAACCGAATCCTGTTTCTCTACAAGAGCAGCAAGTGCTCTTAACTGCTGGGCCATATTTCCAGCCCTGGAAAAATGTTTTAATATTGATAGTAAGACCTGTTTTCTACACTTCAGCATAAATACTGAAGTATCAATGCAGAAAGCCCATGCAGATGTTTTCTCTGTTTGTTTCTTTGTTTTTGGTTGTTTTCCTTGTTCACCATTTCTATCTCTTTTCAGCTAAAACTCTTCTCTGCTTGCCAAACACTGTTTCTGCCTGCTTCTTCCATCACTACTCGTGTGGGAGGTGATTCATACAAACTCTTCCTGTTTCCATGGCTTTCCAATTATAATATCCCTCTGTGGCCAAAACAAAGTGTAACTAATGTGGATCAATAGCCAGGGATTCAACTCAAATTTTATTTTCATTCATGGATACTTTAACCACAGAATGAAAGCTTGTTGAAAGTTTCATCCGCAAAATAGTGACCTGTCTTGTTCATTGTGGAAAAAAAGTTCATCTGCCATTACGATCACCATTATTGCCTGATTCCTTTACTGAAGGTCAAACCGTACCACCATATCTTCAAATATTTTCAGCCCATCACCTCCATTTCTGATCATCAGTGTGCTAATGGTTTGTGGATCTTTCCTCTTCCCTTTAGGCTGAATTGATTCTTTTATTAGTGCATTGGCAGAATGTTTTCTTTTTCCCCACATTCTTATAAAGAGCTCCGGCTGTGAAAGAAATATTTACTACACCTGTAATTTAACCCGAAGGGAAGCCAGAAAAAAGTAAACTAGAATAAAGAAAATAATTTTCAATTTACAGGGATATTAACAGATGAAATATGGTTAGAAAACATTTCCTGAAATAAAATAACCACACTGCTCTCCAGTCCTTGCCATTAATGTGGTTTGTCACAATACCAAATTAACCATTAAAAATATTCTTTTAGGCAAATATTTTCCTTAAAGTTTAGTAAAAGGAAAAAAATCTATTTAAGGCAATACATATTGGAGTGCTTATTTGTGTGGCACTGTAGTAAGACCTGGAAATGAGCAAAACCTCTTAGGCTATTATTGTCTTTTTTGATCTCATAGTTGTTACATGGACAGAAATCCAGTGACTGTGAGAGAACCACACATGTTCGCATACTCTTGTGTTTTACCTACATGCAAATTGTGAGGCACTCAACACCATTCCTAACTTCATGCATCAATGCAACAGTAATGGTGTTATTACATGCCTAGAACACAGATATATCAGTGGGAAACACCCCTTCCTCCTGAAAAATTCCTTCCCCTGAGCATTCTAGTGAGAAGCAAGAATAAGTAACCAAGTAAACTACAGTGTACTAAATATTATGGAGAAGAAAAAACGCGGCCCCAGACGTTTTACTTGGTTATGTTATAGTTTCAAACAAGGCTGTTAGGAGGGGTCTGATGTGCAGGGTCCCAAAACAAAGAGCTGAGCAAAGTAAATGTTTACATAAGATGATACATCTGAGAGAGGATTTCAGACAAATGCTTGTCAGGCATCCCTGGTTTTGGTGGTGATTCGCTGAAGGATTAAAAATGTAATAGGAGGGGCTGGAGAGATGGCTCTGCACTTAAGAGCACTGGCTGCTCTTCCAGAGGTCCTGAGTTCAACTCCCAGCAACCACACAACCATCTATAATGAGGTCTAGTGCCCTCTTCTGGCATGTAGGCAGAACACTGTATACATAATAAATAAATCTTTTAAAAAATGTAATAGGAACAAAAAAATAAGAACAAGGAGCAATTGGCTCTGGGAAAAGAAAAAAAAAAACCTTCATTTTTTTTTTTTTAATCACCTCTGCACAAGTTAGGACATGTGAACGACTAGATTCCTGATTTTCATCTCACATTGTTTAAAACAAAAACAAAAAAAACCCAGGATCGTGGCCTTGGAAAAACTGAACTAACGAAGTCTGCCCGGTAGGGCTCCCTTGTGTTAGCTCCTTGGACAAAGTTAAGCTTGTACGGCAAAAACTGCAGGTACAGCATTGCGAGGGGCGTGGACGGAGCGATGAACCCCACACCGTCACCTCCCTCTCATGAATACGCCCAGAAGCCTTTGCATTAACCAAGAAAGGGTTTTTGTAGGAGACAGATTTGGATGAAGTCTTTCTCAAATCCTTATGGAGCGGACGATGAGTTAGTTCTGGAAGTAACAACTCGCTCACGCAGGACCTTCCTAGGAAACTCAAGAAATTGCGGCTATTCCTCAAAAGCCACGCTTCTGGCAGCGAAGGCCGGGGGCGGGTTCTGTCGGCCCCAAAAATCTGGATTTCCGGAAGGACAGGATTCTCTGACGGACCAAACCGGATAAAGGTCGCGGGCCCTCTTCCGCCCGCTTCGCGGTTCACCTATAGGAGACTTGGCGGAGGGGCGGAGCTGCGCCGACCTTCTGCGCAGGCGCGGCTGGCCGAGCACCCGCGGCGCAATGCCGGCGAGGCATGTTTCACGAGTCCGGTGTTTGTATAAGCGCATCTTACAGCTACACCGGGCTCTGCCCCTGGACCTCAAAGCCCTGGGCGACCAGTACGTGAAGGACGAATTTAGGAGACATAAGACTGTGGGTTCTGGCGAGGCCCAGCGTTTCTTGAAGGAATGGGAGGCAAGTGATGCCCCTCCCGGCCCGTTACCCGCGACCTTTGGGGTTCCTCAGTGGTCTCCCTTCCTAGCTGCTCCCCGCTGTCCATGCACGACCAAGCAGGGCGTCTGAATTAAAAGCTGGGCAAACAGCACTTCACCAGATTCGTTCGTGAGCCCTTCCGCTTACAGGCTCTCTGCTTGAGCACGCTGAGTTTGCTCAGTGCTCAGATCAACTTTCAGAGAGTCTGAGGGTACCGGGCGTTGGAGAGATGAGGTGGGGTGTCTCCGAATTTGCTGCATCCCTAACTTGTTAAGTGCTCCGAAAGTTAGCCTGTTTTTTTGTCCTTTTCGTTGCTCTTGTACGGGACAGCCCGTGTAGTGAACATTACGTCGTTACTAACCTGCCAGGTTTGTTTCGATCATTTGTTAATTTTTAATTGCAGGGCCTTACTAAGTTTTCCCCTTGACAGATAAATTAGATAAACACCAAAAGGCTTAAAGACTACACTTGGGAAAGTGGAAAATGCTGGTGGAAGTTAAGCCAGGTGAAAGCTGTTTTCTGTAGGCTCTTTAAGTCCTGGTTACTTTTAAACACAGGCTGCGCTGTTGGATAAATCTTAAACAATTGCACGCATTCGGATTTAGGTTTGTTCTTTTTTTTTTTTTTTCGCTTTTCTTTCTTATCATTTATTTTAATTACATATTCATTTGTGTGTTGGGGCATGTGGGAGGGGTCAGAGGATAACCCAAGGGTTTCTCTCCTTCCACCACATGGGACCTGGGGATAAAAACTTAGGTGTGTGGCTAGTGTGGCTAGGCGGCAGACGCCTTTTTCACTGAGCCATCTGTGTGGCCTGAATATTGTATTATTATTATTGTTGTTATTATTAAGAATGAATTTAAAAAAGATGAGTATTGCATGTTGCTGAGAGGAGAGTCCTGTATCCCCAGGGCCAAAGGCAAGAGAGTTGAAAGTTTAAGGCTAGCTTTTACACTTTAAGCAAGACCTCATTTCAGAATAAAACACAGAAGGCTGGACATGACAGGTATGTAGTTCAGTATGTAGTTCACCTGTCCAGCACGTGTTAAGTCCTGAGTTCAAGCTGCAATTACACACACACCCTGACGCTCTCTTCTTGCCTAGCCACATGCTGTATGATCATTCCCTCTTATGTACACTCAAAAGACTTCCACCAGTGCCATGGTCTTGGAATTCCAAACTGTGAGTTAAGTAAATGTCTTTATATACTACACAGGGTCTGTATATTTTCCCTTTGAAATTACTAAATATTTTGGGACAGGAACACCGAGGCTACACAGTGTCTTGGTTCTTCTTAAACTTGGCCTAATTCAGCACTCATGGCTATATGCTTGGGTTGTGTACCAGGGCTAATTTTCTGCTTCCAACATTCCTTCTGAATGTATTAGTTGAAATGTTTTTGTAGGGAAAGAAATGACTCATCTTCACTGGTCTGGCAGTTTTACATACTTTTTGGAATGAAGGAAAAGTGTTCTGTGGGATCCAGGGCCCTGTAGTTGATGAATCAACAGAAATTTCAACAGTGTTTTACCTGTCAAGAGTGTGTGTAACCTTTGTAACTCATCTGAGGTTTTATTTTTCATTTGTGACTTTTAAGTGGATCATCAGATAAAAAACAAATGACTAAGTTGCCTGTCATGTATATTTAAAGTTTCTTTAACTTAGAGTTGATGGCATTTTGCTATTTTTTAAAATAAGTTTTATACCCCACATAATTTGAAGTCTGTTGCTTTTGAATATCGCACATTAGTTTGTTTGTAGCCTGTGGGAGAAAAGGAATGAATTATTGTTCTATCCTACATGGTTGTACATGTGTGGGAGAGCTCTGTCAAGTGTCAGTGGGCTGCTTGGGCACCTCTCAGTTCCTTCTGCGTGTTTCTCACGGCAGCCTCTGTGTGTGGTGGTTTATGGAACAGCAGTGGTTTATAGGATAGTGATGTCATATAAGTTATATCTTTTAAGATGTTTTTAGGGATATCATGGAACTTAACTGCCATCTAAAAGGAATTAAAGAGAAGGTGTGAAACAGAATAGAATACACATTATTGTTTTACTAGTTGAGGCTGGATGTTTTTGAAGAAAAGAGGTTTGCTGTGCCCTGCACAGCCTGGAAATTGGTCTGACTTGGGTGACAGGGAGTGAAGAAGTGACAGACACATTGAGAGAACGGAGATTGTGTGTAAGGTGTGTTTGGATGGAGATGCAGCTGCAGCAGTCTAAGAACTGTATATTTACAGTCTGCAGCTCCCCCGGGAGGCCGGGAAGCCTATCTCTGTAGGAGAGTAGCCTCAGGCTGAAGTCGGCAGGAGGAGGAAGCTGTGAGGAAGGTCTTGAGGCTTTGGAGTCCTTGACATGGTCAGGCCCATGTCAAAAGTGCACACCCACTCAGGACTCCGTCCTCTCTCCATAGAGGTTTATTTAGGTTGTGGTTCTAAAGGCTCAGGGGCCTGGTGCTGGCATTACTATGGCCCCGGAAGGACCTTAAGGTGTAAGTAATCCCAATAGTGGAAGTACTCTGATTGAGTTCAAGGGAATGGGGTGGAGTGGGGTTAGGGTGGGGCGTGGAGAGCATATCTTGAGAAAGTAACTGATAAAAAAGGGGAGGGTTAGCGTAGGAAAATGAAGCTCCCTTTCAATTTTAACACCCAATGTAAACCTCAAATATATTGCTCATCTGAAGCAGCCATAAACTACTTTATAAAAATTGTTAAGTAAAATAGGTTAAATTAACATTCATATATAGTTTTTTATAAACATTTATTTATTTATTATTTATTATAATTTAATCACTTTGGGTCCTGGATGTGTCCCCTCCCTTGTCTCCTCCCAAACCCACTCTCCTTCCTTCTTTTCCCCCTCTTATGAGACCCGATAGGCTAGGGTCAGATAGAAGGGGAGGAGGACCTTCCCATAGATAGTTCTTTATGTTAAAATTCAGTACAAAAATTTGAGATTTCTGAGATTACATATGCACATACTTGTCTTTTGTTTCAGAGCTATGACTAGTATATTATGCTAGTGATATCATTATTTTATATTAAATCTTTAGAGTTGTATTTGAATCACTAAAACAAATGGATTGCAACTCAATTTTTTAATAACTACTATCAAATCAATATATGCAATTCTGATCAAATCATCACTTTCAAGGCACTTTTATTTTGTAGGAATTGTTTTGGCCTGGGGCACTCTCCAGGTCCAGGTGTGGTGGGGAGTGAGCAACAGGTGGTGGAGTAATGGGAGGGGAAAAAGCGAGCAAATAGGCGGGGGAGAGATGGAAGAGAAGCCAAGCGGTGTGTGCGCTATGCAGAGAGGTGGAAGGGTGGGTGCAAGGATAGTTGCTGTTCTGGCTCCCTGGGAAATGGTGAATTACACTGTCCATCAATGAGCCAGTAAGAAACGCAAGTGCCAGTGGGGCTGTGTCTTCTTCCTTTGAGACAACCGGCCACTGGGTGAGTAGTTGTGATTTCCCGAGCTGCATCATAGCCCAGGAAAGAAGCGCAGTCCCTGCGTAGTGGAGACCCGGACTGACTCATCATGGCCTGCTGGGTTTACCTCTCATCACTGGCCTGTTTGCTAACCTCTCTAATTGGTTTTGGTGGCAGTTCAACCAGGAGGCTGGATGATTCTATGTTGAATTACAGTTTCTCTGTGTTGTGTTTAGCTTTGGCCAGAGATTCGTTTCCTTTGCAAGTCTCGGGGTTAGACAAACATTTAACCATCCTGCCTTTTAAAAGAAGGTGCAGTCACTGATGCAGCTTGTGCAGGCACTGTTACATTGAGCAAGTATGTTATGGAGAGCTGGGAGAGAAAGAGAAGTGGAATGGCTTGTGCACTATGAAGAGAGGTGGAATTGGAGACTCGAGAGTGACAAGGAATAGCCTGATGTGAGTAGCCTGTGCTGACACCTCAGGCCATGGTGACATCCTGGCTCATGCTGTGCCCGAGGGCCATGTCTGGGTCTGTGGCCCTGCAGCAGCATGGGTGGGTGTCCATGTCCATGACCCATGTTACCATGGCCTGGTCTGGACTGCCACCTGGGGCAATATATTCCCAAGAGCTGAGCAAAGCTGGCCCCTCCCCTTGCCTAGGCAGGGCGGGAGAGCTGGCCCCATCCCTCACCAGCTACAGCACTTTGGAGAGTGCCCCACACCTTGCCTGGACAGTTACAGTAGAGCTGACCCTGCTGGTGTGGGTGCACATGAGCTGTCCTGAGGGATGGAGAATTGGCCCCACCCCTTATAAGGGTAGTGCGGGAGAGCTGGACCTGATGGCATGGCAGCAGCAAGGTCCTGTTCACCTTGCTGGCTGCCAAAGACAGGAATGCTGCCCTACCCCTGGGCAAAGTGGGAGACCTGGCCCTGCTCATGTGGGTGCAGGAGAGGTGTGGACAGACCAACTCAGCTACCACCCAGGCTCAGGTTCCTTTGAGTTGGCCCATCAGTATATCTACCTCATCTGTAAACTGCTGGAGCATGTAAAGGGACCATTCCTACAGATCAAAAGCTGCAGGATCTCCATGACACAGGGCAACAACAGGATATCTGAGAGGAGTCCTGGGGAGGGTTCAGTATTGGTAGTGTAGCAGAAGCCAGAGGCTTAAAACAGACTGTTGACTCATTGCAATGAACATTTGCAGATAAAGATGTGTGGACAAGAAGGTATATGACACACTGTGACACAGTGCGGCTTCCGGGGTGGGTGAGATGAGGTTTTTTGTTGTTGTTTGTTTTGTTTTGTTTTTTTCTTTAGCAGGGAAGTTGCAAAGGTGGAAAGCAGAAATGGAAGTATAATAGAGTGGGATTGGGATGCATGATGTGAAATTCACAAAGAACCAATTAAAAAAAATTGTTTTACTTAATACATTGTGGTGGTTTGAATAGGACTGGCCCCCATAGATTCGTGTGTTTGAGTGCTTGATCATAGTGAGTGGCACTTTTAGGAGGTGTGGCCTTGTTGGAAAGTGTGTCACTGTGGAGGTGGGGTTTGAGGTCTTCTATGCTCAGCCTACACCCTGTGTGGCACAGTCTCCTTCTGCTGCTTGCAGATTAAGATGCAGATCTCTCAGCTCCTTCTCCAGCACATGTCTGTCTGCACACTGCCATGTTTCCCACCATGATGATCATGGACTAAACCTCTGAAACTGTGAGCCAGCCCAGGTTACATGTTTTTCTTTATATGTGTTGTCATGGTCATGGTGTCTCTTCACAGCCATAAAACCCAAACAAAGAAATATATTTAACTTAAAAAAAAAATCCCTGAGCATACTTTTTAAAAACCAGTGTAGGAAAACTTATGATAATAAACAATATATGAGGGCTGGAGAGATAGCCCAGTGGTTAAGACCACTTTCTGCTCTTGTAGAGGATCCACACTTATTTCCCAGCATTCACATGGTGGCTCACAATCATCTGTGACTCTTCTGGTCTCCATGGTTACTAGACACATGAACACAGACATACATGCAGAAAACATACAGAAAAAAAAATCTTTATTTTCTGTTCTTTAATTCTTCTCTTCTTTGGGGATATTGTGTTATTTTGTCTGTTCAGTGTCTTGTAAATTTTAGTAATCTAGTTTTTTGTTTGTTTTTTCCTTCTTGAGACAGGATTTCCGTGTAGCCTTGACTATCCTTGGCTTTATAGACCAGGCTGATCTTGAACTCGCATCCATCTACCTCCTTCTCCCTTCCTGATTGTTGGGAAATGAGAGTGGAATTTACTGGTATATAAATGTAAAACTGTTGTATTGCCAGTGTGTATTTATTTTCTGTGTAAATTTTTGTAAAATTTCTTTAGACCTCTGTTGTCTCAGTAGAAAAACAATATATTTTGCCCTTGAAATTAGTGGCAAACCAAAAAAGTGCGTTTTTTTCTTATAGAATTGTACCATGAGAGATGTTAATCTATTTAATCAAATGGCTTAATCTATCCTACACTTTTCCTAGGCAGTCTTGTCTTTTTTTTTTTTTTTTATATTGTCTGTTAATTTTGAGGGCATGTTTTATAGCAATAAATATGATAACAAAAACATATTGTAAGGGCAGTCCTTCTCACCTTTCATCTGACCCTAGCCTATCAGGTCTCATCAGGAGTGGCTGCATTGTCTTCCTCTGTGGCCTGGTAAGGCTGCTCCCTCTTTAGGGGGAGGTGATCAAAGAGCCAGCCCCTGTTCCCCCTACTAGAGAACCCACTTGAACACTGAGCTGTCGTGGCTACATCTGTGCAGGGATTCTAGGTGGGATTGGGAGGGGACGAGGGAGGAGGCTACAGCTGGGATACAAAATGAATAAATTGTAATTAATAAAAAATAAATTAAAAATATTTTAAAAATAAAATCAAATTTAACATTAAATTTTGTGACTCTTGAACTTGAAAATTAAAAGGCAAATGGAACACAGTTGAAGTTAATATATGGTTGATGGTATTAGTAGTAACAAAAGCTTATTTAACTTGGTAGAAAAAACTAACAGTTTAAATGTAAGAAGTGGGCAATGCAGCGTCTAACAGGCCATTTTTTTATTTCCACACAAATGAAATTGTATTGCATGGATATAGTACAAGTAAGAAATTGAAAGCAGTACAGCTGTCCGTCAGGAGAAGAGAATTCCAACAAAGCTGTAAGTAGGGTGGGTTAGAAGGCAGCTATTGAAAAAGGCTTTAGAAGAATGAATGACACGGAACTGTTGATGGTGTAATTAGATGTAAACTATGTTCATCTCTGGTTGATACGATGAAGGATGCTTTTAATTTTTTCTTTGAACTTTAGATTTTTTTTTCATGTTATCTTCCAAATCACATTTCTTTGGTAATCATGAGAAAGTATTGTTTAAGCTTAAAGGCGTGGTAGCATACGACCAGCACTCAGGAAGCAGATGCAGGTGGATCTCTGTGAATTCTAGGCCAGAGCTAGTTCCAAGACAGCCAAGGCTACACAGAGAAACCAAACAAACAAAAAAGGCATTATTTAATTAAATATATTGAATAATTTTGTAACCAGTTATGTTTCTTTAAAGCCTTGAAACTGACTCATTCAAATAGCAGCACTTTATAAAGATATTTCTTGCCTCTTAGAGTTTTCGTTTTGCATGAACATTGATGCCAGCTATATAGTTTTGTGATTTGTTGCTGAATTTTAGAAATGGAAAGGAATTCTGAATATGTATAGCCTCAAATTAAACTGTTTTGTTTTTCACCTTATCATAAAAGTATATAGATAATTCTAAGAGTTCAATAACTTTGGCAAAAAAAAAAGTTGCTACTAATAATTGCATTTAGTTTTTTTTTTTTTTTTACTTTTTAAAATATTTTGTAGGATAACAGTAAGGTGGCATGGGGGTTTGTCAATTAATATTTGTTTTGTCTTGTGAAGATGTGTTAACGTTCTCCATTTGTGACTTGGAAACTGGTAGTAGGTGTAGGAAAGAGACTCGAGGCCGTCTGTTCCGTCATATGTCATCCCTACATCTGGTTACAAGGCCTAGTAATGGTACTGTATTCTGGACTTTACCAGGATACCTAAAGATGTCAGCTTAATAAAGATGTCAGACTCATGCTTATATAATAATGAAATGTAAACCAAATGGCTAATTGGCTGTTTCTGCTGGGGACTAGGGAAGAGTGTGTCCTTTTCTGTAAATCAGAGTATTTGTCTTCACTTCCGGGGAACCCTTTCTCAGTTGTATCTGAAAACAGTACTATTTTAGATTTTCTATAGACTAATAAGGAGTGTAGAGTGAAGGTTACAAAGTATCCCATTGGGCTCAGGGGTGGTACCTGTTACCTGGAATCAAATGCATTAATATGTTTGCTGGAGGAGAAAATTGACCATTTACATTAAGTGTAGTGAATGAAGACTTGATGTTCAATTATGTCAGAATTTAGTGCTATATCTAAAAGCATTTTTGTTTTTCAGGGTTTCTTTGATATTAACCTTGTAAAGGAGGGATTGTGGGTCACTGATAAGCTTCCTGGGAGACTGGATTAGTGTCTACACAGTTGCCTAGTGAACAAGAAATTAAACTAAGGAGAAGTAGAGTGGGCAGGAGAATGTTTCCGCAGGCCTCACTGCACCTGCAGCAGCTAACTGTCCTGAAGCTTCCTTATGCTTTTTCCTTAGGCAGTTCTGGACTTAATTGATGCTTTCTCTCAATCTGGACTTTTAGCGTTACCCACTTTTGCTTGACATTATTACTATATTTGTTAATAGATTAAGCTGATTAACTCAGCCTTCTGGGCCTGAGAGGTATCAGCTTATTCTCCTTGTGTGCAGATTTAATTAGTTTAATTCCCAAGAAAGGATCGTATTTCCCTTGTTTACAGGTTTTTGCTCTTCTTTACTCCTAAATCACTGTAATTGAGGCTTGTCTAAAGGAAAAAGTGTGTTTTTTGTTTTTATTTGTGTGTGTGTTTTTGTTTTGGTTCTAAAACACTGAAGTGTTTATGCTTTACTTGAATTAGTTTTTAAAGTACCAGATGTTTTAGGACTTTGGTGTAGTGACATTTCACTTTGCTGCCAGGAACAGGTTTATATATTGCTTAAAAACTATCCCACATAATATTAAAAAAATGCATATAGTTTGTATACTGCTTTTGCGTACAAAACTCGGAATGGTGCTAGATGGCGTAGCAAACAGGTTTCTAAAAGCAGCCGCAGTGGTCACACGAGTGACATAGGTAGTTGTCTAGCTTCAGCCAGCATAGTTTGAACTGAATTCCCCTAAAGACATCTTGTTTAGTGACTCAGCCTGGAGAGTTTGTGTTTGTCACCCATTCATTGGGTAAGCTGCAAATACGCACATGCCATTGGTAACGCCAGAACTGACAGGCTCTAACAGCAGTTAACACCACTTTAGCTGCGGACACACATATGCAGTCAGTGACTTCAAAACACTGGCAGGCAGTAACAAGGGTAAACACTCTTTTAGCAGAGGATACATATACTGCATTGGTAACTCTAGAACTTGCAGGCAGTAACAGTGGTTATTAACACTTTTAAAGGAGAATTGTCCTGGCCTTTCAGTGCCCTTAGAAAGGTGCACAAAGCCAGGAGAATTTCTTACTATAGAATGTTTGGATAGATGTGCACCTTTGAGTGTAGTTCAGGGTGCTCGTAGCACCTGGTATATTTTATGCAAATTGCTGCTTTCTAGAGCTCTGCTAGATGCTGCAGTGTGATCGAACTTTGATTATGTGGTTAAGGTGAGCAGAAACCTTATCAATAAGTTTACACTGTAGATTTACACAGGAACAGGTAATTCGGTTTTCTTTACAGCTGCTTTCCCAGACCTTCCTTCTTGTCATTTTTCTTTGTCATCATGGTTTTCAGGCTACCATACCCATCCCCTTTGCTGAATCCTTGTCATCATCGTCATCACATCATCTATGCTTGCAGTGGCTTTGTCCTTGTCATACTTTCTTTCAACTCCACCTCATTATTGTAAGGCTGCTCTTTGTTATAGTTCAGATTGGTAGCTTTTTAGCCTGCATTGGAGATGCCAGGGATTGCGGGTTTGTTTTTAGGATGTAATTCTGAAGAAAACAGGAGCAAGGCAACAGTGGGGCTATGGAGTCCTCAGGATCCTTCTTTTGTCTCTTTAGCTGGCTGGCCCAAAATGGTTCATTTCTAGATCACCAGATCTGGATTGTTGTCTAGGCATAGCCTTCTACCTCTTAAGAGGTTTTCTTAGAAACAGAAGTAAATGTGGATCTCTGGGTTTCTTTTTTCTCTATTTCCTGCTTGTGTGGTGTGGGGTTACCTTTTCCCACCGACTCCACCCTTTGGGACTCCTTGACTCTGTTTTGAAGGTTGAATTTTGTGGGTTGTTGGCTACTACTGGTCCTGTTAGTGTGGATCCAACCATTCAAAATATACACGTCTCTGACATTTTCCACCATTGTATTTTTAATCCACTAGTTTCTACTGCTACCTTTGTCACCGTATCAGGTCAAAGACCAGCAGAAGGAGGTTTTGAAGCTTGATATTCATGTAAATAACTTATACTGGAGTATGTTTCTGAAAAATGGTTATAAATTGAAATGAAAAATCAACCCATAGTTCCTTTCTTTGTGTAAAAGTCATTTGCACATACCAGATTTGTTTTGAAGAGGAGAGGGTATATTTTCAAATGTTGATGCCTAGAAAAAAGAAAATTTAATATCTAATTGATGCAAAGAACAAGTTAAAATTTGGCACTTGATAAGAGAGAGACACCACATTATTTCAACTCCATCTCCTTTTACCTGAATGCTGTGAAAATATGTGCACCAGCCTGGGTTAAAGGAGCATGAAGACTGTTTATTATGACTAAATTCGTTTATTTTTAAATTGTTCATATTGTAGTAGCAGCAGTGAGGGTGAAATTGTGCAGAGTGAGTGTTGATTAGGGATTTTATGTTTTGTCTTTTTTTCCATTGTGTCTTTCTGGCTTCTTTATAAAAAATCAGGAGTTCATAGGTGTGTGAATTTATGTCTGGGTCTTCAGTTTGATTCCATTGATCAACTTGTCTGTTTTTATCCCAATAACGTGGTTTTTATTATTACAGTTTAAAATCAGGAATGGTGATATATCCAGTAGTTCTTTTATTGTACAGGACTGTTTTAGTTTTCCTTTTCCCCCACCTGTGAAGTTGATGGTTGCTCTTTCAAGGTCAGTAAAGAATTGTGGAATTGTGTTGGAGTTTTGATGGGAATTGGATTGAATCTGTAGATTGCTTTTGGTAAGGTTTTTACTATGTTAATCCTACTGATCCATGAACACTGGCCATTTTTCTATCATCTGATCCTTTTTTTTTTTAATGTTGAACCATCCCTGTGTCTCTGAGCTGAAGCCCACTTGATCATGGTGAGTGAAGTTTTTGTTGTGATCTTGGATTCAGTTTGCGAATATTTTATTGAGAAAATATACATCAACATTCATGAGTGAAATGGATCTGAAATTCTCTTTGTTGAGTCTTTGTGTAGTTAGGTAGCAAGGTGATTGTGGCTACATAAAATGAATTTGATAATGCTCTTTCTGTTTCTATTTCATGGGATAATTTGAGGAGTATTGTCTTTTCTGCCTTTTAGTTTGGTTAGGGGTTTGTTGTACCTTGTTGATTTTCTCAAAAGAACCAAATCTTGTTTTTGTTGATTTTTTTTTTTTTTGTGTGTGTGTATTGCTTTCTTTGTTTTTAATTTATTGATTTCAGCCCTGAGTTTGATTATCTTGGGTGTGTTTGTTTCTTTGTGTTCTAGGGCTTTTAGGTGTGCTTTTAAATTGCTAGTATGAGATCTCACAGACTTCTTTATGAAGGCACTTAGTGCAGTGACCTTTCCTCCTAGCACTGACTGATTTCATTGTGTCCCATAAGTTTGCGTATGTTGTACATTCATTTTTATTTAATTTTAGAAAGTCTTTAATTTCTTTATTTCTTCCTTTACCTAGCAGTCATTGAGTAGACTGTTGTTCAGTTTCCATGAGTGTGTAGGCTTTCTGTTGTTTCTGTTGTTGTTGAAGTCCACCTTTAATCTACGGTGTTCTGATAAGATAGAGGGGGTTATTTTTAAAACTTATTAATTACAGATTATTCACTTTGTATCTCAGCTGTAGACCCCTCCCTCATGTCCTCCCAATCTCACCCTCCCTCTTTCATCTCCTCCCATACTCTTCCACAAGTCCACTGATAGGAGAGGTCCTCCTTCCCTTCCCTCTGATCTTAGCCTGTCAGGTCTCATCAGGACTGGCTGCATTGTCTTCCTCTGTGGCCTAGCAAGGCTGCACCCCTCTCAGGGTGAGGTGATCAAAGAGCCAGCCAGTGAGTTCATGTCAGAGACAATCCCTGTTCCCATTACTAGGGAACCACTTGGAGACTCAGCTGCCATGGGCTACATATTTTAATTTTCTTGTGTCTGTTGAGATTTGGTTTTTGACTGACTATATGTTCAGTTTGGGAGAAGGTTGTGTGTAATGAGAAGAAGGTATATCTTTTTGTGTTAGGGTGAAATGTTCTGTAGCTATCTGGTTGGTTCAGTTGAGTTATAACATCTGTAAGTTCCATTTTTTTTTCTGTTTTTTTTTTTTTTTTTTTTTTTTTTTTTTTTTTTTTTTTTTTTTGTCTGGATGACCTGCCCATTGGTGAAAGTGGGTTGTTGAAGTCTTCTACTGTTAATGCATGAGGTTTGATGTGTGATTTAAGCTTTAATAATGTTTCTTTTACAATTGTGTGTGCCCTTGCATTTGAGACATATTCAGAATTGAGATGTCAGCTTGGATTTTTTTTTTCTTTGATGAGTATGAAGTGCCCTTTCCCATCTCTTTTGATTAATTTTGATTCCAAATCTATTTTGTTTGAATGGCTGCTTTAGCTTGTCCTTGCTTCCATTTGCTTGGAAAATCTTCTAGCCCTTTACTGTGAGTTAATGTCTATCTTTGATATTGTGGTGTGTTTCTTCTATGAAGCAGAATGATGGATTCTGTTTTAGCATCCATTCTATGCTAACGTCTGTCTTTTTATGGGGAAATTGATTCTAATTATGTTGAGAGCTATTAATAACCAGTTGTTTATTTCTGTTATTTTGAAGTTGCTGTTGTTGGTGGTAATCCGTACGTGTGTGCTCACATGCACGCACACACACATGCCCTTCTTTTGGATTTGTTGGCATGAAATTATTTCCTATGTTTTTTGTTTTTGTTTTTGTTTTTTTTTGAGGGAGGGCGGTGTAGTTAACCTCTTTGGGTTGGAGTTTTCCTAGTATCTTCTGTAGGGCTGGATTTGCGAATAGATATTGTTCAAATTTGGTTATGTCGTGGAATATCTTTTTTTTCCATCAACGGTAATTGAAAGCTTTGCTGGGTATAGTAGTCTGGACTGACATCTGTGGTCTCTTAGAGTCTGCAAGACATCTGACCAAGCCCTTCTGCCTTCTAGAGTCTGTTAAGAAGTCAGATGTAATTCTGCCTTTATAAGTTACTTGGTTTTTCCCCTTTGCAGCTTTTACTATTCTTTCTTTGTTCTGTGCATTTAGTGTTTTGATTATGATGTGATGGGAGGACTTTCTTTTCTGGTTCAGTCTATTTGGTGTTCTGGATGCTTCCTGCATGTTTATGGGCATCTCTTTCTTTAGGTTGGGGACATTTTCTTCTATGATTTTGTTGAAAATATATTTTGGGGCCTTGAAGCTGAGAATATTCTTCTACTATTCATATTATTCTTAGCCTAGGCCTTTTCATAGTGTCCCAGATTTCTTGGATGTTTTGTGTCAGGAACTTTTTAGATTAACATTTTCTTTTACTGATGTGCCAATTTCTTCTGTTGCATCCTCTGTGCCTGAGATTCTTCTGTACCTTGTACTCTGTTGGTGATGCTGCCTCTGTAGTTCCGTGTGCTTACCTAGGTTTTCCATTTCCACAGTTTCCTCAGTTTGTGTTGTATTACTTCTGTTTCCACTTTCAGGAGTTGAATGTTTTTATTCATTTCCTTCATCCCTTTGATTGTATTCTGTATTTCTTTAAGGGGTTTATTCATTTCTTCATTGAAGGCCTCTTTCATCTTCATAAGATTGATTTTCATGTCATTTTCTTGTGATTCAGCTGTGTTGGATTATCCAGGGCTTGCTGTGGCAGGATAGCTGGGCTCTGGCGGTGCCATATTGCCCTGGCAATATATATGCCTGTTTATATCTATGTATTGATGCATATAAGTGTACACATACACATAAGGCAAAACATTCACACACATAAAATAAACAGACCTGGTTAAAGACCTGCCGCCAGAGACCTGAGATTTCTAACTATTCAGGAGCAGTTTGAGTAGCATAATCTTGTTTGTTGGTTTGTTTAATGTAGTATTTCAAGTGCCTGATGTAGGGAGAAATAGAATATTTAAAAAGTAAACGGACAAAACCCGAAACCGAGTGTTGGTCATGTAGTTTCCTTATGGTACAATTGACACCATTTTCTTCAGGAAGAAGAGAGATGGAACCTGCACACAGGTTTACATAGAATTGACTATTTGCTTTAAGATAGTTTACGATTGGATTTACCTGTTTGAACCTGGGGATAAACTAAACAGTTTCAGGCATATAGTTTTAAAATTATGTGTAATTTCACAACCTTCCACATGGTGGCAGAAAATCCTTATGTATAGAAAGACATACAGCCAGAAGTCAGAAAACTTTCAGTTTTAATTTGAATTTCTCTGTCCTATTCCAAGTACCAATATCCATGAATTATTCAAGTTAGGTGTGCTGTTGCCATTTTCTATGTCTTATGTGCATTTACTGACTTTAAAATGAAGTTGTTCTTTCTACGTCTATGTAGTTTTATTCCATTTTGAAGGGTTCTTTGGGTATCTCTGAATAGCATTTTATGCAATCGTTTTGGTAAATTATTTTTCTTAGCTTAGGAGAAATTGAGAAGAGTTGCTTGCTCTCTCTAGACAAATGTGCAAAAACTAATGTGTGAAATGATTTTATTTTAAAATTAATAACTGAATCAATGTGATCTTTTATGTTGTTACTTAGGATTTTGCATCGCCATTTTATGGTTTCATTACTACTTTTTTTTTTTGCCTTCTTTCTCTTGCTCTGTTGTCAGTCTTTATATTTTCACAGTCTGAAGAAACTGATCCATTCCATATACTTTTCTCTATATCCCCGTTACGTGTCAGGTGCCGTCTCAGACACAGATGACTGCAGGTAGTCACAAACAGAGACCACCACCAAGAAAGGGCTGTCAGAATCCTCCGTGGATCAGGGCACTTGTGGTCAGGACTGACAGACTGTGTTTGATCTTAAATCCACAAGAGGGCAGGAGAGAGCCAGCTCCTGAGAGCTGTCCATTGACCTCCACATACCCAACACAGACAGACAGAATGACAAGGAGACAGACAGACACACAAACACACACAATAATAAGTAATTAACTCAAAGAAAACAAGAATAGCAAAGCCCAACAAAATAGGGGTTTTGTTTTAGATTTATTTTTGTGTGTGTTGTGGTGTGTGTGTGTGTGTGTATGACTTCCAGGTACAGTGGGAGGCCAGGAGAGGGTGTCGTATGACCTGAAGCTGGAGGTTCAGGCAGTTGTAAGCTGCCCCACATGGGTGCTGGAAACCGAAGTTCAGTACTCAGGGAGAGCAGCAAGAGCCATCAACCCCTGGAATATCTTTTCTGTCCTGAGTCTCTGTTTTCTGGTGTTTCCGGTCATGTAGGGAACATACCTACCATATAGAAAATGTATTTGAAGGGATAAAATGTCATGTTTCTGGAACAATATACATTTCCCATGAAAAAATTGAGAGTGTACAGCTCTTACATGGGCATAGCAGACTGTAGGAGTGTGGAGTTAAGAATGACACAGTGACCTAAACTGTTCAAACTACATTACATTTCATAACAGTAGCAAAACTGTGGTTAAAAGTAACAATGAAAGTAATTTTATGGAGGCAGGTCACCACAACATGAGGAGCTATATTAAATGGTCACAGCATTAGAAAGGTTGAGAATCAGTGTTCTAGAGGTCAAGGGCATGGTACTAGCATTGCCATGGCCGTGGAAGGACCATAAGGTGTGTGAGATCCCAATAGTGAAAATACACTGGTAGAATTGGAGGAGCATATCTTGAGACAGTAGCTGATTAAAAAGGGGGGGGGGCACTCAGGCATGGTCGCCCATGCCTTTAATCCCAGCCCTCAGGGAGGCAGAGGCAGGCGGATCTCTGAGTTTGAGGTCAGACTGTTCTACAGAGTGAGTGACAGGACAGCCAAGACTACACAGGGAAACCCTGTCTTAAAAAACAAACAAACAAAAACAAAAAAAAAAAAAGGGAGAGTGGTGGTTAGCATAGGAAAGTGAAACTCCTGAATTTTAGCATTCAATATAAAAATGGTAATTTTTGTTGTTGTTTTGTTTGGTATGTGGTGTTGGGTATTGGACCCAAGGCACCTCACATGCTCACCCTTGTCTTGTTTCTGGTTTCCATGGAAATGCTTTGAGTTTTGTTTGTTTTTCCATTTATTATACTGTTAGCTGTACCTTTCTTATGTATAGGTCTGTCTTCTAAACAATTCTAAATCCCATCAAGTTGAAAATCAAGATTACTCACCATGGAGATATGGTTTGCTTTCGTTTTCTCCCAGTTAGCTTCTCATCTTAATAGGAGTCTCTTTAGAGCAAAAGTTTTTAGCTTTGATGGTCTGGTTTTTCTTTCTTGGATCAGGCTTTTGGTGTCAGGTGTATCAAGTTTTCATTTGCCTTGAAGATTTGCTGCTGTTCTAATGTTTTATGCAGTTCACTTTGAATTAGTTTGTCTACAGTACAGGGTTTAGTTCAAGGTTTTTGCTTTACTTCTCTGGTATCCAGCTACTTCAGTCTCACTTGTTGACAGGCTGTTTCTCTTGCACTGAATTGTTTTTGTAACTTAGTAGAAAAAGTAGTCAAATTAATGCTATTTCTCAATTTGACTCCATAATCATGTAGTAAGTGCTCACCAGTCCCATGGATTATG
Organism: Meriones unguiculatus; assembly: GCF_030254825.1. NCBI lineage: Eukaryota > Metazoa > Chordata > Mammalia > Rodentia > Muridae > Meriones > Meriones unguiculatus. The sequence goes on from NC_083368.1 coordinate 37,283,692, forward strand.
GGCACCCCATTGGACAAGGCGAGCAACACCTCTGAACTGATCCGTTTTTAGGCAACTCCTCATCTTTTAATTTTAAATTAATTTTTAGGTTAGCATACATCCAAAGCAACGTATTTCATTATGATATTTTGACATGAAGCTTTGTTATCATTTGTTGCCCCCATGTGGACCCACCCGAGTCCATGCCCTCTGTCTCCCTCTCACCAGTTCCCTTTACTTCCCCTCCTGATTCCTTTAGACTTAGGTTCGATAGCGCTTTGTTCTGGAGACCTTTCCTGCCCCATGTCTCCTCGCTCAGCCGAAGTGTTCCCATTGAACTCTATGTTCATTTCTATTTATGGAAACTATTATATACTCATTCCTTTTCATTCTTCCTCGGTGGTAGTTACCTTCCTCCTTGTCTGCGGCACCACCAAATTATAAGCCGCTTTGAAGCAGAAGTTGTGAGATGATTTTGTATTCTTTGTATGTCACATTGAGAGCACACACAGTAAATATTTGTCAATGTATGGACAATAGTGCCACATCTCTTCATGTTTATGGTGGCTATTGCTATTTTTTTAGAATTATAATCTCTGTACTTTTGAAGCATATGTCATTTATGTGAAAATTATTGTTTTATAAATTCAGAAAATGTCAAAGCTTAATATCCACATAAGGGAAGAATTATTAACAATAGTGAATATAAATTTGCATTTCAAATATTTTATAATGCTGAGTTTTTGTGTATATGTAAGTGCTTGTGTGCAGGTGTTTGCAGATGCATACGCCCGTGTGTCAGGAGGGCAGAAGTGGGCATCACAGTGCTTTTCCCAGTTTCCACCTTAGTTCGTTCATTCTTCCTTCCTTCCTTCCTTCCTTCCTTCCTTCCTCCCTCCCTCCCTCCCTCCCTCTCTCCCCTCCTCCCTCTCTCCCCTCCCCTCCCCTCCCCTCCCCTCCCTTCTCTCTTTCTCTCTTTCTTCTCTTCTCTTCTCTTCTCTTCTCTTCTCTTCTCTTCTCTTCTCTTCTCTTCTCTTCTCTTCTCTTCTCTTCTCTTCTCTTCTCTTCTCTTCTCTTCTCTTCTCTTCTCTTCTCTTCTCTTCTCTTCTTATGTGGTTTTTCTTTCTTATGTGGTTTTTCTTTGTAGCACTGGCTGTCCTCATTTGTAGACCAGGCTGGCCTTGAACTCTCGCAGATCCGCCTCCTTCCCCGATTGCTGGGATTCCAGGCATGAGCCACTACGCCCGGCTAGTTTTTTCATTTTAATTTTTATTATTTTACACATATAGATGTTTTGTGTGCATGTCTATGTACTACTTTCGTTTGTGGTGTCATGAAAGCCTTCTCTGGAGTCCAGAAGAGTCCATCAGATCCTCTAGAAGAGATGGGAGTCTTCATCATCAGGTCCTTTGTGACAGCAGCCATTGCTTTTAGCCATTGATTGGCCTCTACAGCCTCCCTGTATTTATTAAGACAGGCCTTTGATTGAACCTGGGCCCACCAGTTCCAGTGGCCTGGCTGTCCACTGAGCTCCAGGTCACTCCTTCAGGACTGCTGCCACAAGTACATGCTGCTCCATCTATTTTGACCTCAGTTCCTCATGTGCAAGCAGAAACTACTCTACTGACTGAGCTATTTCCCCAGGAGATAAAATAGTCCAGCACATATGGGAACAGTATGTGTCAATTCAACATTAATACAGTACTCTTAACTATAGTTCATTATTCACACGGCCTGTTTTTTTATTTTTTTTACTGTATTTTTTGTTTCTATTTTTTTTATTAAATTTTTATTTTTTATATTAATTACAGTTTATTTACTTTGTATCCCAGCTGTAGCCCCTTCCTCATTCCCTCCCTCCCTCATTTCCTCCCTGCCCCTCTTTTAAGTCCACTGATGGGGAGGTCCTCCTCCCCTTCCATCTGACCCTAGCTTATCAGGTCTCATCAGGACTGTTTGCAGTGTCCTCCTCTGTGGCCTGGTAAGGCTGCTCCTCCCTCGGGGACTGGCCTGGTTTTTACCTTTGGCTTCATAATCCCATCCGGGAGACCACTTTAAATTTAGTTATCATGTCCCTCAGCCTCCTCTGACTGGGAAACTTTCTCAGATTTTCCTTGTGCTTGATGACATTGATAATCAAGAAGTACTATTCAGCTATGCTTTATAGAAAGCCCCCTTGCTGGCATTTTCTGCCATTTTTATCATGTACATAGGAGCTGTGGTGTTCAAGAGGACCACAGATGTAAAGTGCCATTCTGCTCATGAGATCAAAGGAACGTGATTGCTATTGTTTTTACCTTGTTAATGCTTGATAAGCTTATACTCGTAGTTCGACAAGTGTCTATTATCTTCTGTTACTTCAACTTTCAATCCCCCTGCCTCTGTTTCCCCAGTGCTGCAGATTGTTCATGATAGTTATCCTTTAAATCTTCTTACTCATTTTGTCAGTTCAATTAACCTAGATAGTATGAGTTGTTACTCATTTAACTGACTGCCAGTTTGTATATAGCCATGTCTGTCTACAGATATGATGAATACAAGCACTAATAAAAGATAAAGATAGCAGAAGACAGACACTTGCCCAACCATCAATATGAGGCAATTTCTGTAGGGAAACTCAGTGTACAGACTGTGATGTAAAGCCTGGTCCATTTGGACACCTTTAAGGGCAGTTGTCTTATTTCCAAAAAGGTTTTCCCGCCTCCTTCCCCTTTCTACAAAGCTTTTTAGCTTTGACAAAGTTTTTAGGAATAATTTTATTTCCACTTTTATTTTAACCTGTAGAAATTTGATTCATAGAATTTTTTTGAAAATTGTCATAAATGAGGCATATGTATATATGTATTTTGACAGATTATTATGTTAACATATTAGTGAGTGGACTTTCTATAAAGCAGTACTTTGGTAGTCTACACTTTTGTGTGCTTGTTAAAGTAACTTTTTGAATGCCTTAATTATCATCTTGGAGGCTTACTGCCTCTGTCTGCTAACCTAGACTAGCCCTGGAAGCTTCTAGACTTCATACAATCTAATCTAGCCTAACATATTTTTGGCCTCTGAGACTTACGGCTGAATAAGCTCCCCCTTTCTAGTTCTTTCTGAACTCTCTCACTTCTGGCTCACTCAGCTGTCTGGTTCAAAATGCCTCTCTAAGCTGACTGACTCAGACTGTTTCTCTGAGCTTCTGACTGAATTGCTCTGCTTGGCCTGAAACTAACTCTAGCAATCTGTTCTAATCTTCTGGTTCCTTCTCATTCTCTGACTTGTTCTCTTCAGCCTGTCTCTGTAAAACTGTCCTGGTGAAGATGCTTCCTTCCCCTCTCTCTGTGCTGAACTCTAAGTTTTCTCTCTTTCCTCTCTTGTCTCATGAGAGTTAGGCATATTCTGTTCCGTCAAATCTTTCTCTGATTTGTCACATTGTCTGCCTCTCAATTGGAATCACTTTTAAACATGCTTTCTTCCTTCTACAAATTAACTTTACCTTTGTTATTTGGGACTAACGGTGAGTGCTATGGTCGTTGTTGTAGTCCAGCCAGACTAGCTATGTTGCTGGATTGAAATCTGTCTACATGTGTTAGTTACTACACTGAAGTGTGTGGTAATTATTGATAGAGCTTCAGTTCCAATTTTGTTTTGGTTGTTGGGGTGGGGATTTATAATCTTTAAGTAAAGATATGTACTATATGCATTTAGCCTATATTTTAGGATTGTCTTTACTTATTTCAGTGTTTGTAGACTTATTTGCTTATTTTAACATTATGAAAATTGAAAACACCTTAAATTCTATTAAATGTGTAATCTTTACTGATAATATATTACAAAATGTAGTAACTGACTTTTTAATGCAACTTGGACATAAAGGAATACTATATTTAATGGTATGGCGCGGGAATATAGTTGAAAAATGTTGATATTTTTTGTCTGACAGATGTTTGCTTCCTGAATTCTTTTTGAGTATGTGAGGGATGTTTTAGCCATTTTGTGAGGCTGTTATTTCTATTGTTGAAGCATATGTATTTAGAATGAAAGTGTGGGGCTTTTACCAGTGTACTCCAAACTTTAAAATTGTATGTTTTCTTTTGCTTACCTTCTTATTGTTTTAAGCAGTTCTCTTTATTGTTCAAGGCTGTTCTCTTTCTTACAGTCCCCATTGGAAGCATTATCATTCAGAAGAATAATTGCATAGACTTGAATGGAATTTGCATAGATTTCTATTGGCTGGGTTGTGTTTATATAAAAATCTGTTCATAGTATTTTTTTTCAGTAAATCCCCATGATACTATGACTTAGTGAAATAAACATTCTAGAAAACTTAAACTTGAATGTAAATTTCCATTACCTATTGGTTTATATTATGAAGTTTAAGCTTTGATGGGCTGTGGCCAACATATATTACAAAAAATAGTTCATTGAAAACAATTAATTCCATATTATATGGTTTTCCTTTAAGGTTTTTGTTAATCCAACAGTATAAAGGAAATCTGCATGCTGACATACTAACAGGACATAGTATAAAGAAGTCATCCATTTTTCATTAACAAGTTCCTTTCCTAGCAAAAGTGCATGCCTGCTCTCCAAGGTCTGTAGTTTCTTGTACACTACATATTTAATTAGTTCCAGCTTCTCCTTTTTTAAAAAAATTCTTTATTACTTACACTTTATTCCCTTTGTATCCTCCCTGTAGTTCCCTCTCTCCTCCCGTCCCAATCCCTCCCTTCCTTCACCGGCTGCATGCATGCCCCTCCCCAAGTCCACTGATAGGGGAGGTCTTCTTTTCCTTCCTTCTGATCCTAGTCAATTAGGTCTCATCAGGAGTGGCTGCATTGTCTTCTTCTGTGGACTGGTAATGCTGCTTCCCCCTCAGGGGGAGGTAATTAAAGAGCAGGCCAATCAGTTCATGTCAGAGACAGTCCCTGTTCCTATTACAATGGAACCTACTTGGATTCTGAACTGCCATCGGCTACATCTGTGCAGGGGTTTTAGCTTACCTCCATGCATGGTCCTTGGTTGGAGTATCAGTCTCAGGAAAGACACCTGTGCTCAGATTTTTTGGTTCTGTTGCTCTCCTTGTGGAGTTCCTGTCCTCTCCAGCTCTTACTATTTCCTACTTCTTTCCTAAGATTCCCTGCACTATGCCTAATGGTTGGCCATAAGTCCCAGCATCTGCTTTGATAGTCTACAGGGCAGAGTCTTTCAGAGGTCCTCTGTGTCAGGCTCCTGACTTGTTTCCTCTTTTTGCCTTCTTCTGATGGCTGGATACAAAATTAACTCAAAAAAATCAGTAGCCCTCCTGTATACAAAAGAAAAAAGGGCCGAGAAAGAAATTAGGGAAACAACACGCTTCACAATAGTCACAAAGGACATAAAGTACCTTGGTGTAACCCTAACCAAGCAAGTCAAAGACTTGTATGAAAAAAATTTCCAGTCTCTGAAGAAAGAATTAGAAGAAGATATGAGAAGATGGAAAGAGCTCCCATGCTCATGGCTTGGCAGGATTAATATAGTAAAAATGGCCATCTTACCAAAAGCAATCTACAGATTCAATGCAATTCCCATCAAATTACCAACACAATTCTTCACAGACCTTGAAAGAAAAAAATCTCAACTTCATATGGAACAACAAGAAACCCAGAATTGCTAAAACAATTCTCTACAGTAAAAGATCTTCAGGAGGTATCTCCATCCCTGATCTCAAGCTGTACTATAGAGCAACAATACTAAAAACTGCGTGGTACTGGCATAGAAACAGAATGGTGCATCAATGGAATCGAATAGAAGACCCTGACATAAACCCCCACACCAATGGATACCTGTTTTTTGACAAAGATGCCAAAACCATTCAATGGAAAAAAGCATCTTTAACAAATGGTGCTGGTCTAACTGGATCTCTACATATAGAAAAATGCAGATAGATCCATACTTATTTCCCTGCACAAAACTAAAGTCCGAGTGGATCAAAGACCTCAATATAAAACCAGACATACTAAACCACTTAGAAGAAAAAGTGGGGAAGAGCTTTTTTTTTTTTTATAAAGATTTTATTTAAGAATGCTCTATCTGCATGTACACCTGCACACCAGAAGAGGGCAGTAGAGGGTGTAGATGGTTGTGAGCCACCTTGTGGTTTCTGGGAATTGAACTCAGGACCTCTGGAAGAGCAGACAAAGCTCTTAACCACTGAGCCATCTCTCCAGCCCTAGTTCCAGCTTCTTTAACAATCCCAAAAGTCTGGGTGGATTACAACGATTCATCTACTCTTAAAAAAAATTAATCTACTCTTAAAAAATGCATTGTGCATATTCTCGTTTAGGCAGCCTTCCTGTGAGGAATCTTTTCTAAGCAGTGGCACTCGACTCAACTTCTTAAAGCCTTTTAGAAATGCCTTTCAAACTCTCTAAGCCTTCTGGGCTGCAGCCTTTTGTATCATTACTTTTGGTTAGGCTGGCGTTGGCTCACACAGCTATCCCTTGCTTCAGGCAGTAGTGACATTTATATGCCTGACATGTTTTTCACAAGACTGCCCTGTGCCTCTCTTCAGCACTGGGAGAGAGGGAGAAAGGCAGTCCTTTTATGCTGCCCTCATGCAGTCTTCAAACTGGTCAGAACAGACAACTCCAGTTCTTTGAGAATAAGGTCTGTTGTGTTTTCCATGGGACTGGTACGTGTGTCTGGAATGTGGGCTGATGGCTTTGAAGTTTTCTGCTTCTCTGGGGATCATGGGAAGGATCAGACTTAGGGCATCACAAAGCTTCAAGATTTTTGCTTTTTCTTGTTGTCTAAATACTTGATTTGATAAGCATTCCATTTGATTCTAGAATTCTGTGAAAGTGTATTTTGACAGTTTATGGCTGTTTTCTTATTGCTTTATGGAGAGAGCCTGCTGAAATCCTCTACTTTGCCATTTTTGCAGATATCTAGTGCTGAAGTTTTTGTATGGGCACAGCTCTGTCTTGATGTGCTAGAAGTTAGCTATGGAACACCATCCAATGGAGAGTCATTGTAGGCCATTGCAGATATGGTATTTCAGTGAAGGGGGGGGTGTCTTCTGGCTCTGAAATTAGACTTCTGAATTTGTGGGTGGCCTTCTGAAGCAGATAATGAAGGGGTGGGAGAACTGAGCTTAGGAGAACAAGAATAGCCACAATATATTTTTTAAAAAAATATTTGAAATGGTAACATCTGCTAGTGTCAAGTAGGGCACTTCCAGAGGACTGTCTGTGTCTCAGAACAAGGAACTGAGCAGAGACACAGTTGCAGCAGGAGCAGAGACAGGTTATTGACAAGAGGCAGCAAACCAGAGCAAAGAGTTAGCTCAAACAGCCCCACTGTACATTAGATTGTGCTTCTATGTCACACAGCTTGGGCTTTTTGGCTTGTGTGTGTGTGTACGTATATCTCTGTGTCTATCTTATCTGTGTTACATGTAGTCTGCATAGAGCTTCATTAATTAGCATCTTAAATTCTCAGGGATGTGTATATTGTATTATTATATAATGAGCCATGGGCATCTTTAGACACTGGAGTTCTGTGCAGCATTTTTGGCTTGTTTTAGATACATATAAGGGGTGGGTGGATAGTTCCAGCTTCTTACCAAGGTTTTTTTTTTTTTCTTTTCTTTTCTTTCCATATATCAGGCCCTCTGTGTTTCACTTTCTGCCCTATTCTCCTGCCTCAATAGGACCTTTTTATTATCTTTTAAAATTAGAAAATAATTTGTAATACTGTAGATTAACACATTTTCTGCTTGCTTTTTTTTTTTTTTAATGCAGTTTATTCAGGAACCTTGAACAATCATCTGACCCTGGGGAAAGCCAGCCCACAGCTTAAATAGCCTCTGGGTAGCAAACCCCAGCGTGCCACGTGGGCAATGCAGATAGGTCCACATACATGGAAGCAAGCCAGATCCTCAGCCTTAGCCAAATGTGGAATTGTTCATGACAGAGAGCACTCACCATCGGGAAGATGGAAGGCGGAAACCAGCTCCATCTTTAAGGCGCGGCATTCCGCAGCTCTCTACAGTTCCCCCTTTTTGTTTTAGACGCATCAGGCAAGAGTGGAGGTCTGATCTCTGATATTAGAAATAAATTGGGACTTTGTACTGATGTTCATTTAGGTGTCATCCACCCAAAGAGCATCAGACCCGTCCGATACCTTTTTCTCAGAGGCAGGCCCTGGGGCATCAACCTGCATGCAATCAGACATGCTCTTCTCTGGGTCGAAAGTGGCTGACCCTGAGTGCAGTACTTAGCCTCGCATCCTGAGCATAACATTTTAGCTTTTTATGGTAGCCAACCATGCTTGGGGAGACTGTCCTGCTTCAATGGCTGTAAAGGCCTGAATGATCAAGGCTGCATCACACTGTTGTGAGACTCTAATCTTGCATATATACCACAGGCAAACCAAGGAGACCAGCACCAGAAGGCCTGCTAACACTCCCATGCCCGCCCATTCCTTCAGATGATTCATGGCTGCAGCAATCCATGATGATAATCCTGTGGCTAGTCCTGTGTCCACTCTGGTAGAATTTACTGTGACAATGGCCACTCTCAGCTGCTCCATCGTAGTATCGAATTCTCCAGTCCAATTACTTAAAATATAGCTCGACAATTGTTTAGACAGATTTGCAGCACAGGAAAAATTCTCATGTTATATGCTAGTGACTCAAAGTCCAGCATATTTTCATTGACAGCCAAGTTGAGCGATTTGCCATAGGGTATCAATTTGCTCCTGCACGAGGTCAATCCTCTGATTGAACACCATCAAGCTTCCTTTTAGTTGAGCATTAATTCCTTTTTGTACATCTAAGGCATGAGCTACATTGGCTAAATGATTGTTCAGGGTCTGAGCAGTCTGCCCAGTATGACTCATGGCTAATGCCCTGGTGGTAGCTCCAACAGCCACCAATGAGATGGCAGTAACAATGGCGGCTGTAGTTCCAAGATCCCTTTTCTGTCTGAAGAGAGTCATAGCGTAAGGGGCATCAACGGGCACAGGCACCCAGCGAGGCATGCGAGTAACCAGGGCATACCTAAATTTACTAGCATTCCAGCATTGGGCAAAAAAGCAAGTATCATTACCACAATTACTTGGCTCTATCTGGCTAATAATGAATAAAAATGGGGGATATAAACAAACAGGTGTGGGCTTATAGGAAATATTATGAGAAGCCTTAACCCCCTCATTGGAACATCCTGCATCAGTTCTAGAACTAGCAGTGGTGGTGTCCGAGGTCTGAGTAGGTTCAGGAGACCATTGCCCCCAGGGGCGAGACGTGCTCCATGCCAATTGACTAACTCCATGTTTTCCTCCACTTTTGAAAGTCATTTAAGGTTCTTAAATTATTTTTTCCCTTTTTTTTTAAAATTTTTCATCAATTACACTTTATTCATTCTGCATCCCCCCATAAGCCCCTCCCTCCTCCCCTCCCAATCCCACCCTCCCTCCTCCCTCCTCCCTCCTCCCTCTGCTTGCATCCCACTCCCCAAGTCCACTGATAGGGGAGGTTCTCCTCTCCTTTCTGATCTTAGTCTATCAGTTCACATCAAAAGTGGCTGCATTGTCCTCTACTATGGCCTGGTAAGGCTGCTCCCCCCCAGGGGGAGGTGATCAAAGAGCAGGCCAATCAGATTATGTCAGAGGCAGTCCCTCTTCCCATTACTATGGAACCCAATTGGACTCTGAACTGCCCTGGGCTACATCTGTGCAGGGGTTCTGGGTTATCTCCATGAATAGTCCTTGGTTGGAGTATGAGTCTCTGGGAAGTTCCCTGTGTTCAAATTTTCTTGTTCTGTTGCTCTCCTTGTGGAGACCCTGTCCTCTCCAGCTCTTACTATTTTCCCAGTTCTTACCTAAAATTCCATTCACTCTGCCCAACAGTTGCCCATCAGGCTCAGCATCTGCTTTGATAGTCTGAAGGGCAGAGGCTTTCAAAGGCCCTCTGTGGTGGGTTCCTAGGTTGTTTCCTGTTTTCTTCTTCTTCTGATGTCCATCCTCTTTGCCTTTCCGGATGGGGATTGAACATTTTTGTTAGGGTCCTCTCTCTTGCTTAGTTTCTTTAGATGCACAGGTTTTAGTGGGCTTGCTTTAAGCCTTCCTTTTCTTTCATTTCATCTCCTTCCATCCCTCGTTCCCTCCCTTCCTTTTTCTCCTTCTCTTCTGATGATATTAAAAAAACAAAACAAATAAACAAACAAAAAAAAAACCCCAGTCAGCTGTGATGGCACATACTTTTAATTCCAGCACTCAGGAGGCAGAGACAAGGAGATCTCTGTGAGTTTAAGGCCAGGCTGGTCTGCATAGAGTTTTTAAAAAGTCATGGCAACATAGAGAGTCCCTGTTTCAAACAAACAAACAATAGAAACAAAACAAAATCTCCAAAAGCAAAAGACCCCCAAACAAATGACAGAAAATAACAAAAACCCCACAGCTTTTGCTTCAAAGAGCCTAAGAGGTATAGTTTATTACAATATATTGATAGTTTATTCTTGAGCCAAATATGAGTTGACCATGGCCCAAGAACACAGACTTAGGTCACTCCAAATTTCATGTTCTAACAGGATACTAATTTCACGAAGATTTCATAGTAGAAGAATGTCCTGGTTTTTATTGTCAGCTACAAGTTAGAGTCACCCGGGAAGAGAAAGGCTCATGTGAGGTATTGCCCAGATAAGACTGGCCTGCGGCCCCAGTCTCTGGTAGTTGTCTTGATGATGTAGCAGTACCCAGTCCCTTTCAGGCAGCACCTTCCAGGTGGGCCTGAGTATGAGTCAGGGAGTGAGCCTGCATGCTTTTGCTTTAGTTCCTGCCCCAACTTGGATGATGAATTACAACTTGGGGGTGGTAAGATGAAAGAAACTCCTTTCCTAAGTTGCTTTTGGTCAAACTTTTTTTTTTTTTTTAGTATTAATTACACTTTATTCATTTTGTATTCCCCATAAGCCCCCCCTCCTCCCCTCCCAATCCTACCTTTCCTCCCCCTTCTTCACGCATGCCCCGCCCCAAGTCCACTGATAGTGGAGGTCCTCCTCTCCTTCCTTCTGATCTTAGTCTATCAGATCACATCAGGAGTGGCTGCATTGTTATCTTCTGTGGCCTGGTAATGCTGCTCTCTTCTCAGGGGGAGGTGATCAAAGAGCAGGCCAATCAGATTATGTCAGAGGCAGTCCCTCTTCCCTTTACTATGTAACCCACTTGGACACTGAACTATCATGTGCTACATCTGTGCAGGGGTTCTAGGTTATTTCCATGAATAGTCCTTGGTTGGAGTATGAGTCTCTGGGAAGTTCCCTGTGTTCAAGTTTTCTGGTTCTGTTGCTCTCCTTGTGTGGTTCCCGTCCTCTCCAGCTCTTACTATTTCCCACTTCTTACATAAGATTCCATGCACTCTGCCCAACAGTTGGCCATAAGTCTCACCTTCTACTTTGATTGTCTGCAGGGCAGAGCCTTTCAGAGGCCCTCTGTGGCAGGTTCCTAGGTTGTTTCCTGTTTTCTTCTTCTTCTGATGTCCATCCTCTTTGCCTTTCAGGATGGGGATTGAACATTTTAGTCAGGGTCCTCTCTCTTGCTTAGTTTCTTTAGATGTACAGTTTTTAGTAGGTGTATACTATGTTATGTCTATATGAGTGAGTATATACCATGTGTGTCTTTCTGCTTCTGGGACAGCTCACTCAGGATGATCCTTTCTAGGTCCCACCATTTACCTACAAATTTCATGATTTCCTTATTTTTCATTGCTGAGTAATACTCCATTGTGTAGATGTACCACAATTTCTGCATCCATTCTTCAGTTGAGGGGCATCTGGGCTGTTTCCAGCTTCTGGCTATTACAAATAAAGCTGTTACAAACATGGTTGAGCAAATGTCCTTATTGTGTAACACACTTGAGCCTCTTTTGGATATATGCCTAGGAGTGGTATGGCTGGGTCTTGAGGAAGCACTATTCCTAGTTGTCTGAGAAAGCGCCAGATTGATTTCCAGAGTGGTTGTACAAGTTTACATTCCCACCAGCAGTGGAGAAGGGTTCCCCTTTCTCCACAACCTCTCCAGCATGTGTTGTCACTTGAGTTTTTCATCTTGGCCATTCTGATGGGTGTAAGGTGAAATCTCAGGGTCGTTTTGATTTGCATTTCTCTAATGGCTAATGACGTTGAGCATTTCTTTAAGTGCTTTTCTGCCATTCGATATTCCCCTACAGAGAATTCTCTGTTTAGCTCTGTTCCCCATTTTTTAATTGGATTACTTGGTTTGCTGCTTTTCAGCTTCTTTAGTTCTTTATATATACTGGATATTAGTCCTTTATCAGATAGAGGGTTGGTGAAGATTCTTTCTCAATCTGTAGGCAGTCATTTTGTTTTGATGATGGTATCCTTTGATTTACAGAAGCTTTTCAGCTTCATGAGGTCACATTTATTGATTGTTGCTCTTAGAGCCTGTGCTGTTGGTGTTCTGTTCAGGAAGTTGTCTCCTGTGCCAATGAGTTCAAGGGTATTCCCCACTTTTTTTTCTAACCGATTTAATGTGTCTGGTTTTATGTTGAGGTCTTTGATCCACTTGGACTTTAGCTTTGTGCAGGGTGATAAGTATGGATCTATTTGCATTTTTCTACATGTAGACATCCAGTTGGACCAGCACCATTTGTTGAAGATGCTGTCTTTTGTACAATGTGATTTGGTCATATTTACCCTCCCTCCCCCAGATCTTCCTAGATTCCTCCCCACTTCTCTTCCCAGCCAGCTTTGTTTCCTCTCTCCTCCAGTCAGTATCAGTTTGTGCTGCCAAATATTCGTGGGTGTGTGGCATGTTCAACTTATTGGGTACACTTTTAGAGAGCCGACTCCTTTTTTCCCCAGCAGTTGAGAGTTGTCAGTGGGTCCTCAGGGGTAGAACTCTGTCTCCCCATGCTGGGATTTAGTGTGGCTTAGGCTTGCACAGGCCTTGTGGGAGTGTCATAGTGGCTGTGAGTTCAAATGTGAGGTTGTCCAACAGTGCCCTGAAGACACTTTCCTTGACACCCACTGTATCTGGCTCTTACACTCTTTCTGCCTACTCTTCTGTAGTGGTTTCTGAGCGTGGAGCAACCGTTCTATTCTCAACCTTTGGGTTACAATCCCTTTGAGGAGTCAAATGGCCCTTTCCTAGGGGTCACCTAAGACCATTGGAAAACACAGAAATTTACATTAAGATTCATAGCAGTAGTAAAATTACAGTTATGAGGTAGCAATGAAAAGAATTTTATGGTTGGGGGTCACGACAACATAAGGAACTGTATTAAAGGGTCACAGCATTAGGAAGGTGGAGAGCCTGTGGTTTAGAGGAAGGGGTGTGTGGTCTGTGTTCTAGTCAGGTTTGCAGTCTGGGCAATGTGGCCGTTAGCTTTTACTCCATTTGCTAACTCTTAAAATTCCCCAAATCCGGCAGGTAATTTTCCAGTCACGAAAAGGCCATAATGTTTCATCTTTGCCGAGTCAGCTTGAACAACCAGTTTAAAACATACTAACCTCCTGCTGTCTAGTCCTTAAAATAAGCTGATCTTATTCTCTCTGCTACTCTCTCTCCCTTCTCATTCCCCTTTCCCCTTTGCCCTTCACACCTCTCATATTTAACATTGTATGTCCAGGTTTGCAGACAGTCTAAGGACAGGCAGTGAGATGAAATGTATCTAAACTTCTATGTGTGTGTTGCTAATTTCCATACTAGGGGCTTTCATTATTTGGAACTCTGAAAAAGCCCACTATATTTTAAAATACAATTTCAAAAATGTATTTTAAAATGTAGACCTCTTGGCAATTTGACAGTATTTTGTCTATTGATCTGTAAATCAGTATCCTTTTAAATATCTGTCCATAAATAGTTTTGGAAAAGAAGGATGTGATCAAAGTACTTTAATTGCTCCCTAAGAGTATTTTACAAGTCTCTTTCTCTCACACACACATACACACACAATATTTAATTATAAAAGGAGGACAGTATGCAGACTACTCATTGTGAGGAGAGATATGAAAAGCATGTGTCCCAGCACGTTGGTTTAGAGAATGCTAATAATTTGCATGACCCTAATAGAGTAAGGAAATTCTACTTACAGCTGAGTATTTAATATTTGATAATATTTAAATATTCTTATGCTATTATGATTGCTAATATAAAACAGTACCTGTGTACACTGTAGATGAAACTACCGGAAATAGAGAAGCCTCTTGGGGATTTAACCCTACATACTGCAGCACTCGATTTCTGAATGCTCTTGTTTTTACAGGACCTTGAAAGTGATAGGAAAGGGGGTGACTTGTGAGTCCTGGGGGTCACTCGTGGCATGCAGTGCAGCCTATGCTGTCTTCGTGGTGTTGCTGGAGGGATCTATGTGAGACCTCGTGTTTGCCGTGGTTCTTACTTCAGTTTGTTTAAAGCTTTAATCTGCCTTAATGGATTTGGTCATGTATGAAAAGGAGAATACGTACATTTCAATGCCATGCTCAGTGTTTCCTTTAAGAATAGGATGCATTTTCACCACTTTCTTTCTTTAAAGAATCAAATACCTAGACAGAAAAACCAAGAAAGAAAAATACAACCAAATCAGAATGGAATAAGGATCGTTATTTTGATTTGTGGATGACATGATTTTTTAAAATTCACAGTGGTTTTATTAGTAAAAACTGGAACTTGAAACAACTCTAGGCATTTAGCTGCTAATATGTGAGTGTATTAACATACCTTGGTACACTGGTAATAAAATAACAGCAGTATGGATGAAACAAAATATTTTGCTGAGTGAAATAAACCATACTAAAGAGAGTATGTATTGTGTGGGTCTGTGAAGTTCTACCTGTAAAAAAACCCTTAACATTAGAATTATTCAACAAATTCTGCAGTTATATGATACAAATGAACATAAAAATCAGGCATGTTTCTATGCACAACAGCTATCTGAAATTGAGCCCACTCAATGTAGCAGCAAAGAGTTAAAAGACTTGAAGATAAACTAAGACTATGAAGTGGTTATGTGTTAAAAACCAAGAGCATGCTGAAAGAAATTGAAATTAAAAATAAATGGAATAGAATAATTAATATAGCCAGAAATTTCTTATCACCTAGAGCTATCTACTGATTCCTATCAAAAGAGCAGCAAGGGGCTGGAGACATGGCTTAGTGGTTAAGAGCACTTGTTCCTTTTGAGGGGACCCAAGTTCAGTTCCAAACGCTGAATGGTGGCTCACAGCCATTTGTAACTCTAGTTCAGAGGAGTCTGATACTTTCTTCTGACTGTTGAGGTGCTAGACACACAGGTGATACACATATAGGCAAAATACTCATTTATATAAGTGTTGTAGGTGGCCATTAGCATTCACCATTGATACATCTTCTGGTAAAGCTTGCTGTTAATCCTAAACAGCTACATAACCAAATCACCACACAGAGACTGGGATTTATTCACTTAGCCTAGAACACAATGCCAGGCAATAGCTTGTCTATCCTAAACCTCCAAGCCCTCATAGTTTCCTAGCATTTAGATTTCCCACATTATACTTGCTTTTAGTGCTATATTAGGTCCAGTCCATCTCTCCAAGATCTCTCCTCCCACTCTGCTTTCCTAGCTATACCCCTGCCCTTTTGCCTCCCACTCTTTTCCTGTCCTTTGGCTCCTCCCCTCTCCTGCCTACTCCTTCTCTATTGCTCAACATTGTGGCTGGTTGTTTTATTTTGGATGCTTACACAAAGTTGAGACAGGTGATACTTAGAATAAGTATCACAATGCAATATCCAGATTGAAACCAGAAAGTGTGTGTATGGGAAATCAGCATTTGAATGAACAAGGGTAAAGTATATACATTTCAAAAGAACGTTATACCAACATATAACTAAGTTAAAAAATAAAATGGTAAATGACTTTCTTTACAGATATAGAAAAATAATCATAAAACTCGTATGAGTCACAAATGGCCTGAGTAGCCAAAAACAGTCTTGAGAAAAAACAAAGCAAGACACATCACAGTTTCAGATTTCAAAATACATTACAAAGATAGAGTAATTAAAATAGTGTGGTACTATATAAAGACAGACCAGTTGAACAGAACAGAGTCCAGAAGTAAATTCATCATACAGTCAATTTGTCTTTTTAGAGGCACCAAGAATACACAGTGAAGAGAGGTGTTGGGAAACACTGGGTAGCTACACAGGCCACAGTGAAACTGGGTATCTTACACTACCCAAAAAATATGAACTCAAAATGGATGAAAGACTTAAGCTAGACCTGGCTCTGCAATAGACCAGGCACTACAGTAGACAGGGCACTGTAATAGACCAGGCACTGCAATAGATGGGACACTAATAGACATTTGTGCCCGATTCCGAAGTATAGCCACTATGGAAATCAGTATGCTAGTGCCCCTGTATTAAAAGCAAGATACTGTACTATCTAACAATCTTAGGTATGACATGTGTTCAGAAGAACTGATAGCAAGATTTTGATGATTTGCTAACCCTCCCATTTCCACCTCAGCACTATTCAGAATGTCCAAGACACAGTAACAACCGTCAGATGAATAGGTAAAGAAAAGGCCTAGAATCTCACAGTACTCAGCATTCCAAAGAGGGATCTGCTATGAACAGCAACATAGATGACTCTGGAGGAAGTGTGCTAAGTGAAAAAGACCAGTCAGGTGCCACACTGCCTGGGTCTCTTACATAGGTATCTAAAATGGTTGAACTAATCAAACTAGAGTGTAGAGTTGGGAGAAGAAGTAGAGAGATAAGGGTTCTATAACATGGGTATTTGCTGCAGATCTGTAGCTCACTGTGCTTATAGTAAAACTATGAAAAACCATTAAAGAAGAGCTTAAGTCTCTCATGCTTCACACACAAACAGTAAGAAAAACCCCAGGTCCTGTAGTCTAGCAGGGAAGAGCCTTTTTGCAGGTAGATTCAACTTTTGGAGCTAGGTCCAGTTCAGCTGGGTAAAGTATGTTATCAGCTACAACCATGCATGTGCTCATTATGATGACAGCTGAGCAATTGCAGAAATTAACAGGCTTGTGTTCTAATCAGAAGGTTTTAAATTGTATTTAAGAGCATTTAACATAGTCCCAATTCTGTGATTTATTGTATTTTGAAAGAATGAATAAGAGTGTAGTGTAACCTAGTGGTTTTGTAACAGGTTTGATTTTCTATAGCTTATTGTGTGAAGCATGGTATCACATAAGAAACAACGCCAGTGTTTTACAGGTGACCTTGACAGATTCCATTTGGCACATGCATTATCAATGGTCAGAAATTGACAACCATGGAAATATGTCCAGTTTTTCTTTAAATCTGACTTCTTATTTATAATGAAATTGTTTACAAAAAACTAATATATAACTCTACTTGAATTTCCTAGATACTTTACTATGCTAAATATAAAATTATATATAAACAAATAAATACATAATTGCAAACTACATGTTTTCTTTACCTGATAATACATTGTAGTTTATTTATTTTTTTCTGTATTGATAGTTTCTTTTTTTTTTAATTTTATTTTTTTCTTATCAGTTACATTTTATTAACTCTGTTTCCCAGCTGTATCCCGTTCCCTCATTCCCTCCCAATCCCACCCTCCCTCCTTCATCTCCACCGTGCCCCTTTCCAAGTCCACTGATGGGGGGGACCTCCTCTCCATTCATCTGACCCTGTTTTATCAGATATCTTCAGGACTGGCTGCAAAGTCCTCCTCTGTGGCCTAACAGGACTGCTCCTCCCTCGGGGTGTGGGGAGGTCAAAGAGCCAGCCATTGAGTTCCTGTTAGAAATAGTCCTTGTTCCCCTTACTATGGGAAACCAATTGGTTACTGAGCTACCACAGGCTACATCCGAGCAGAGGTTCGAGGTTATGTGCATACATGGTCCTTGGTTGAATGTCAGTCTCAGAAAAGACCCTGTGCCCAGATATATTTGGTCCTTGTGGAGCTCCTATCCTTTCCCCATCATACTAACTCCCCTTCTTTCATTTGATTCCCTGTACTCTGACGAAGGTTTGGTTATGACTCTTAGTATCTACTTTGAAAACATTGCTCGATAGTCTTTCAGATGCTTTCTGCAGTAGACTCCTGTCATACGTTCAATGCACATCCCATCTGTCTTTCTAAACGAGGATTGATCATCTTACCCTGTGTTGTAGTTTATTGTTTTATCCTGAGATACTACATATATTGAATTTGATTTTAATATGCTCAATGATTTGTTGTTTTTGACTTTCAAAGTTATTGTTTTAGGTGTATGAATGTTTGCCTGAATGTATGTCTGTGTACTATGTGTGTGCCTGGTTCCTGTAGAAGCCAAAAGAGGGTGTTGGATCTTGGGATTCAAACCCAGGTCCTCTGGAAGAACAACCAGTGAGCTATCTCTCTAAACCCTTGGTGTTTGTTTTTGAGATTGGGTCTGATGCAGTACAGGCTGACCTCAAACTTTCATCTTGCCTCATTTCCCAAGTACAGGGATTACAGGTGTGCGCCACCACACTCAGTGAAAATATTCAATTGTTTTTTGATTTCCCGTAGTACTGAGTGTTCTTAAACTTACTTGTACCAGAGGTTGACTTTAAATTTTTAGTCATCCTCCCTCTACCTTCCAAATGCTGGGAACACAGTTTTTGTGCCACTAGCCTGACTTCAAGTGCTTTATTGAGGAGAGCTACTTTCCTCCAAGCAGTTGGTATCCTATAGATATATTACCCCAAACAAAGCAAAACAAAAATAACTAGTGTGGGGTCAGCAGGTAAAAACACTCTCCATGCAAGCCTTCAACTTGGGTTTTACTCCTGAAACACATGTAAAGGGAAGGAGAGAACTGACTCCAGAGAGTTGTCCTCTGACCTCCAAACGTGCACAGTTGCATGCATACCATTACACATACACCACACGCACACAATTTTTACAAAGCTTTGATGTTTAAGATATAGCAAAATAGAATACATTATAAAAAATTACTAAGGAAACTCTGAAATTTATAGTTATTTTAATTATTGCTGATAAGTTTTAAAATGAAAAGTACCCACAAATTCTCATTGCCTCTATTGAAATTTAGTTTGGTACTATCATTAAGTTGTATGTAATTAAATGGCAACATTCCATTAATTTTTTCTTGTCATTATTTTCTCTTACAGACATTCAGCTGATTTTTGTTAATACCCTAGGACCCATGTTAGCCTTAAAAATATATAATTTTAAAAATTTGTCATGTAATATATTTTGAGCATATTCCCCTCTCACTCCTTCTGCCCAACCTCATGGATTTAAAAAAAAAAATAACTCATTTAGTCCAATTTGTATTGCTCATATACTCTTGTATTACAGCATGGTCTATCTACCAGGGGCCATATGCTTAAAGAAAACTCTCCTTGCCTCTGAAGGATACGCATTTTGTTAAAGGCCTTCTCTGTATCTATCGATATGATCCTGTGCTTTTTGTTCATCTATGAGTTATTATATTTGCCTATTTGCATGTGTTGAAACTATCCTGAATCTCTGAGATAAAGCCAATTTGTTGTGAATGATCTCTTTTGACATGTGCCTGTATTTGGCTTGCAAGTATTTTGTTGAGAATTATAAACAATAGTTTTCTCCTGTTTTGTATCGTCTGTATATGTGTATCTACCAGTTTTGATATCAAAGTAATTTTGGCTTCACAGAAGGGCTTTGGGAGTATTCCTTCTATTTTAAAGTAACTTAAGAAGCGCTGAATGTAGATCTCTGAAAGTCTGTTAAGATTATACTGTAAATGAATCCGGACCTGGCCTGCTTTTGTTTTGTTTTTGTTTTTCAGTGGAAGAATTTGTTTGTCTGTTTATTCATTTACTGCTGCTTCTATATCCTAGATCTGTTTAAGTTGCTGACATTATCTTAGTTATTATATATTATATTATATATTATATTTAAGTTTAAGCTTGATATTAGTAGCAAAAGAAAGGGAAGAAACTGTTCAAACTCATGAAGATTAAACAACACACTATTAGATGATGGAATGAGTTATTGAAGAAATTAAGATAAAAAATTTTTCTTAGAATTAAATGGAATTACAACATACCAAAACATTCTGGGATAGGAAAGCAGTCCAAAAGAAAAAGCTGTAAGTATCCACATTAACAAATCAGAAAGCACAAATAATTGGCTTAGTGATGCACCTCAAGAGTTTTGGAAAACAAGGAAATAAGACCCAGAAGCAGTAGACAGAAGAAATAATCAAAGTTATGACAGAACTTCTGTCAGTTCTGTTAGGTTCTACTTGTCAGTTGTTGGCCTCAATTCCTGGGCAAAGAAATCAGTTCAGAAAGCCCTTTCAATACACCTAAAATTTGTGGGGTATTGCCTGTGTTTTCTACTAGTAGTTTCAGTGTTTTAGGTTTCAAATTGAGGTCTTTGATTCACTTGGAACTAATTTTTGTGCAGGGAGATAAATATGGGTCTAGTTTTATTCTGCCTGTGGACATGCATTTTTACCAGCACCATTATTTGAAGATTTTTTTCCAGTATATGTTTTTGCCTCTTTGCCAAATATCAAATGTTTATAGTTACTGAGTACTCTTGTTTGAACCGTCTATTTTATTCCATTCATCCACATGTCTGGTTTTGTGACAAAACCAGACTGTTTTTATTACTATAGCTCCGCAAGATATTGTGATATCTAGAATGATCATCCACCCAGCGGTACTTTTCTCATTCAGGTTTGTTTTTGCTATCTAGGATATTTTCTGGTTCCATATGACTTTTTAAAAAAGTTTCTGTGAAGAATGTTGTGGGAATTTTTTGTTGGAATTGCATTGAATCTGTAAACTGTGTTTAGTAGGATGCATGTTTCCACAGTATTCTACATGGGATTATCATTCCATTTTTAGGTTTTTTCTCAATCTCTTTATTGGTGTGAAGTTTTCACTGTAGAAGCCTTTCACCTGCCTACTTATATTCCAAGCTACTAGTATCTTTGGTGCTACTGTAAGTAAAAGTATGCCTGTGATCTTTCTCAGGGTTTGTTGTTGCTGTATAAAAAGGCTACTGATTTTTGTAAGTTGATTTTGTACACTTGCACTTTGCTGAAATTGATTGTTTCTAGAAGTTTCCTGGTAGAGTTTTTTGGAAGCCCTATGTATATCATATCATCTTCAAATAGGGATATTTTAACTTATTTTCTATTTGTATGCATTGTCTTTTCTTGTATTGCTCTGGCTAGTGCTTCAAAAACTATATTTAAAAGGAGTGAGCATAGTGGACAGGCAGCCCTTTTTCATCTGACTTTAAAGGGATTGATTTGAGTTTTTCTCCATTTAGAATAATGTTAGTTGTTGGCTATATATATATATATATATATATATATATATATAGGCTTTATAATGTTAAGGTTTATTCATATCAGTCTTACTCTGTCTAGGACTTTTTATCATGAAAGTATGCTGGATTTTGTGAAAGGTTTTTTTCTGCATCTTTTGATATATGATTGTACTTTATTTATTGACTTATCTATGTTGAGCCACCCCTGCATTTTCAGAATAAATCCAACTTAATCGTGGTCAGTGATATTCTCGATATGTGCCTGTATCCAGTTTGCTAGTATTTTATTGAGGACTTTTGCATCTGTATTCATCAAGGAAATGGTCTGTAGCTTTTTCTTGTTGTCTCTTTACCTGGTTTGTATATTAGAGTAATATTAGCTTCATAAAGCAAGTCTTGGAGTGAGCCTTCTATTTCTACCTCATTGAATAATTTAAGAAGTCTTGGTTGTAGTTCTTTGAAAGTGTGGAAAAATTCTGCTGTGAATTCATCTGGGCCTGGGCTGTTTATTTCTTTAAGTTAGTTAGAAGGTTTTGCTTCAGTTTCCTTCTTCATTATGGGTCTGTTTAGGTTGTTGATCTTTTCTTGGTTTAACTTAAGTAGTTTGAATTAATGGAAAACTCATCCATTTATTTTAGATTTTCCAACTGAATGGAGTACAGGTTTTAAAACTATTCTCTTATATCATTCTGCATTTCTTTGGTGTCTATTATAATGTTTCCCTGCATATTTCTAATTCTGTTAAGTTGGTTGTCTTTTTCTTTTCATTCGTTGTGCAAATTGCCTGCCTAGCTTGTTTATCTTTTGCAAAGAACCAGCTCCTAGCTTTATTGGTTCTTTTTACTGTTCTCATTATTTCTATTTCATTAATTTCTGCTTTGATTTTTACTACTTCTTGCCATATATTGGTTTTGGATTTGGTTTGTTACTTTTCCAAATTCTTAAGTTGTATCAGTGTGCCATTTATGTGTTCTGATTTTTTTTTTTAATGTAGTCACTTAGGACTATATACATCCCACTTAGGATTGCTTTTAATGTGTCCCAGGGTTTTTGTTGTGTTTTTATTTTTAATTACTTCCAGAATTCTTTCTGGATTCCTTCTAACCCAGTTCATCATTTAGTAATGAGCCATTTAATCTCCATGAGTTTATACACTTAAGAGTATTATTTGCTGTCAATTTGAGTTTTTTATATTTGTTAAGGTTTGTTTTGTGTACCAGCATGTGGTCTGTTTTAGAGATGCTTCCATGGGCTGCTGGACCCAGAGAAAAGCTGCTGCCAGCCACAAGAGGTACCTTGAAGACAGGAGAGGAGTACTCACAAAGGCACAAACCCAGAGAATTAAGAGTTCACAGAGTTTTACAGCCTGGATACAAATGCCTGTTTAAATATTAGCCATGTACCATTTTAATTCTCGCCACAGTCACATGAAGTAGGCGGTACAGATGTCATTATACTATACATGTTTGGCGATTTTAATTAAAGATGTCCTAATAATTTGATAATTAGTGCTGAATAACAGGATGGTGTTTTGCCACTTTTCATAAACATTCTGGTCCATTCACACAGGGAGGAGACTTAGGATCTATAACATAATGAAGTATTACAGAATTCATTGAGAAAGCTGAAACACTGGGGGCCAGGGGGATGGCTCATTCTTCTTCTGAGGCACTGTTAACTACTGTCTGTAACTACAGCTTCAGGGAATCTGGTGCCTTTCTATGGTCTTCACATGCACCAGACACTCTATGGTTCACACGGCAGGCAAAGAAATCATACATATAACATAATGAGAATAAATATAAGGCATGTGCCATGAGGTCTGGTGACAATATTATTATATATATTTTTAAAAATAGCTATATAAAACAAAGTATACAGATAATCCTTGGCTTCATCTCTTTGTCAAGTAACCAGGAAAATGAATTTTAAAAATTAGTCCAATGATTATATTTGTAGGTGAGCTACATAGCATATTTTAAAAAATGTATTATTTACCTTATAAACATTGTTGATATTAAGCTTCTAGGAACCTGTGTTTTCTAAGCAATAATGTCCTTATTTAGTGGCTGTGACTTACCAGTTCTGATGCGGTGCCATTTTTTATTTCTATGTCTAATGCCAAGGACATAGAATTCACAATAGACAAATGGAGAGAGCATTTATGGACCACCTCATCTCAATCATTTCCTTATTCTGTCCTTAACAAAGAACTTCCCATGCTCCTCTTCTTGTTCTCTGCTTTTTCTAGAATTTGGGTTGCTATACTAGACAAAAGTACCTGTGAACCAACTTCATGGTTACCCAAGAAATTTACTTTTTGGTGATAGTAGTGTTACTTCTTCGCCTTGTTTTCTGTGAATCAATGCAATTTAGGAGCAAAGGAATAGGGTATGTTATCATCCAGAGCTGTTTGTTGCATGCTGTAAAAAGAACAGATATTCTGTCAGTTACTTGAAACTCTGGTCAAAAAGAACTGGAACTCAAATTTATGATCATAGCCACAAATGACCCTTTGTGTGTGTTTGAAATAGTGTCTGTCTTGAAGGCAGAGGAGCTTCAAATCCCCAAGGTGGTGTCTTTTAAAAATGTATTATTTACCTTACAAATATTGTCCTTATTACTGATGGTAATAATTCTATTCTGATAGCCTTCAGGTTCTCATCAGGAGAGGTGTTTGAGTTGATTTTGCTTCTTAAGGAAGCATAGCACGTTAAATCACGTCTCTGTGGAGAACTGGGAATGAAAGGCTGCAAGCTATACTCAGCGGTTCAGTACTGCTGAGTAGAATACTGGGATGACTGAATATATTTTGGGGAGAGACATTTTTCTCAAAATCCAATACTTTTCTTTCGGAGAGTAAAAGAAGTATAAATTATTTATCAGGACTATTAAGAAATTGCTGTTATTTTAGCTTTTCAGTGAACTAAGAGAGTAGTAGTACAGTCTATACTGTTCTTTTAAAAAAAATAGGAATGCACGTTAAGAAAGAAATTAAGAATTCAAAAGAAAAAATATATATATATATATACAGTAGCTTTTCTCAACCCTGTGTCATGGATTTACTTTCTTTGACCTTTTTGCTTTCTGTGTCTGTCACCATCACACTTGCAAAACTTGTTCTCTTAAACTCTGATCGTTATGGTCATCTTAAAGCAACCAACCTGTGGTCCAGCTTTGTTCTCCAGAACCAGTCTGTGTGTGTGAAAGTCTATGAGGAATTTTATGCCACTTTGCTTCTAGCTTATGGGCAAAGCAGCATCAGTTCACACTATGGATATATGTTCTAATGTAGTGTTACAAAAAGTAAAAAGTATCAACGTTTACTAACTAAAGTGACAGATCTGAAACCTTGATCCTTACTGAAGAAATTTCCGTTTAGTCTTCTTTAAATGCATCTTCTTTAGGTTTTAAAATATGTAAAGTAACATATTATGCTGAAGTGTTTAAGAACAACAACACTGGTCCATGCAAGTTCTTGCAGGTATTCTGTTTTCTCCAAGGAACACTTGATGTTGGAGGAAAACATGAAATGGTTAATTGGAGGCAGAAAAATGTGGATCAAAGAAGATTAATAGCAAGAGTTAATAAGGGACAAGTTTGTCACCCAGGATGTCATTCTGCTCTCATTTGGAAGAAAAAAAAAAAAAGGCTTCATGATTAAGATATTCTCAAAAAATAACTAGTTTTCTTCTTTGAACCCCAACAAACCCACAAGAAAACAGTTTGAGGGGTATTTTAGAATCTGAGAATCCGGTTCAGGCAGTATTTGAATCTGAGCAAAATACTTCATTTCTTTTGATTCATGGAATTAATTTAAATTTAGCCTTGAGTATATGTGTACTCAAGAGACCTGTGCTTTTCAGGTTGATGAAACAGCGTGTGAATGTACAGGTGTCATGTTCCTTATCCATTTGTCAGGTGACGGCCATTTAGGCAGATTCTGTTTTCTTGCTGCCCGGAAAAGCACAGTGACAAACTTGGATGTCCACGTGTCATCGTAGTGAGATACAGAGTGCTTTGGAGTAACGTGGCTGTCCCTCTCCTCTAGTTCTTTGAGAAGCCGCCACACTGGTTGCCATCGTGGCTGCTCTAGTTTACACTCCCGCCAACAGCGCCTAGTCCCTCTGCTACCAGAAGCAGCTCAGCCTAACCTGAGGAAGAACTGCGATTCTCTTTGCTTCAAGACGTCAGTCATTGGTGTCAACTACTGTTGGGTTAGTTTTTTCCTGAGAGGCTAAAGGGACTGGAGCTTGAGACGAAAGGATGGTGTAGATTTCCTTGCTGTGGTAACCCGCCTAACCAGTTTAGAGTTGACAGCTTTATCTGGATACTTCCAAATGACTGTTTTTCTTTTTCTCTTTTGGTGGGGTTACCAATCTTTCTACTTCAAATTTCTGTTGAGGGGCTGGAGATGAGTGGTTGAGAACACTTTACCTGCTGCTCTTGCAGAGGGCCTGGGTTCTGTTCCTAGCACCTGGTCAGGCAGCTCACAACTCCTTGTAGACCCATTTTTAGGGGACCTCCCCCCTACCTTCTTCTGGCCTCTGCATACACTTTGGAGCACATATTCACATAAAATAAATCTCAAAAATTACATTTCGTGTAAATGAAATGTGTTTCTGGTGTCTCCAAGAATCATCTCCTTTATTCCTAATCAGGCAGCTCATCCCTGTCCTGAGCATGTGTGGCTAACTTGCAGCCCGTGGTGCCCTTCCGTGGCCTTCTTATACTCTCTGGGATTTCCTCCTCCTCCCAAATTGTCTCCTGATGCCTCATTGGCACAGCAGGTGGCTGTTCAGATTCTAGTTCTCTCAGCACCAAAGAGATCTTCCATAAGACAGAAAAATGGAAAAATGTAGAGTCTAATTGGCTGCCGCCTCCTAAGTACACTGACTGAATAGACTTGAATCCTTTGTCAGGAACCAGTGAGCCATGTTTGAAAGGTTGATTTCTGGACCTCATTTCTATTGCTGTTAGTGTGATATGTGTATTCTCAAGCTGATACCGTACTGTTTTATTTACTGTAGTTTTGTAGTGAGTTTGAAAATTGGTGTCTTCCAAATTTTGCTGAGGTTTCTTCTGCCTATTCAAGGTCCCTTTATATTAATGTGAGTTTAATTTAACTTTTTCCATGTCTTAATTGAGTAACTTCCTTAGCATGCTCTCTTAGACAGTCCCCGCTTTCTTAACTTATATTGGCACACAGGCCTTATTTGTAAGAGCTGTACTTTGCTTACCTTATTTCTGTTACTTCTGTATAATCCATAGTTTTAATAAACTTTCTCCTCTTCAAGTAGAAATAGCCTGTTCCTAGTGTTTTTCTTTAGCCAGTGATGTCTGTGTGGAAATTTTTTTGTGTGTGGTATTCATTGACATGCTCAAAAGCTTTACAAACGGTTTTTAATCATAAATGTGTTTTGTCTGCCAGGAGACCCAGCAGTATTTAGAGACATTTTTGACTAGAGGATGGGTGCTACTAGCATTTAGTGGTTAGAGGCCAGAGACTTCCAAACACCCAACAATATAAAAAAGCTCCTACTCAAATTACCCAAAAAACTTCAGTTATGCCCAAATTGAGAAACACTGTTTAGTGGCCCAAACCTAGAAGCAGAGTTGATGAAGCCTATGGTATATGGCATTTTATGAGACAGATCTTGGTGAAGTGTGGAGAACATGCTTCCCTGTAAGGAGAATGTGTGGCATTAAAAGCAAAGTTCCTTCAGTGACGTCGGCAAGGGTAGCAGTTGGGAACAACTCAGATGTCTCTTCCAGGCTGAGCAGCAGCAGCTTGACTAGTGCATTTACCCCCCATGTGGATCACCAGGTCCTTAGCTGTCAACTGGGAACTGTTGGTGCACCCGCCTCGCTTTAGAGGAAGACTTTATTACAGAAGAGATTGCAGGGAGTGACAGCATACTAGGCCAACCGCTAAAAGCAAAATTACACCATTAAACTTAAAGAGCTATTCTTTACAATGATGAACGTGAAATATGAAAAGGTTTGTGTAGTGACTAAAATGTTTAGGTGAGGATAGAGTGTAAAGGCACGTTTTTTTCTGCACCCCAGGACCCAAAATAACAACTGTAAGGCTTAAATATATTTTCAAAAGCCTATGTTGATATAGCTAGGCATGTTCCCTGACTTACTCATAACTAATATCCTGTTTATTTTGTTCTTAGTTCTGCCATGTGGATCTCAGGTTCATATGTCCATTTTCTTCAGAGTCCCGGGGAAAATTCCCCCACCTCTGACTGTGTCCCAGAGTTCTCCCCTCTTTTCTCTGGAACTCCCACCTCTTTATTTCCTGCCTCAGCTAACAAGCCTTTAGCCTTTTATTGACAGGTGATGCTTCCACACAAACACAAGAGGTCCATTCTACAAGATAGAAATAGCCATCTTCCTGGATTGTGAGGCCTAATTTGAGCTTTTAAAACCCTTTTCTTCTCTTTTGAAAACCTGGTGAAAAGTTACAGTCCCAGAAACGTGTGTACGTGTGTACACAGGGTTTTGTACATGGTCCTAGCTGGTCGTGATGCACACTTCCAAAGCAGGCCTCTACCACTGGTTTGCAGATTAAAGACTTTCCTAAATGTCGATAAAAACCTTCAGAATGCTAAAAGTAAGATCTACTTAAAATACATGGTTGGAGTCTTCAGACATGATTTCATCTTTTTAATAAAATGCAAAAAAAAATTTGTGATGGAACTCAACTGGTGACTTTGGAAGTAGGAACGTTTACTCCATGGCTCAGTGCGCATGGAATGTTTTAAATCTCTAACCTTTCTTCCTGTCTCTTTCCTAGACATATGCAGCAGTGTTGTGCAGACAAAGTTCAACAGGAGAAGCACGTTTTGGCACCTCTCTCCCAGAAGAAAAACTTAATGACTTTCGTGATGAGCAAATTGTACAGTTGCAAGAGCTGATGCAAGAAGCTACTAAACCCAATCGGCAGTTTAGTATCAGCGAGTCCACAAAACCAAAATTGTGATACAGTAATCCTAAGAAAGCATGTGGAATGTATCGCCTCTTACCTCATCTACCGTTAGCTCTTTAAAACATATCCTTTCAGCTTTAATGGTATACTCTCTTATTTTTGGACAACATGAATGATATATGGATCAAGATCACCAATGCACACTATGCCATCATGCGAATAAGGTTTATTTACTGTGTGGAATGTAACTTTTGGATTAAAGAAAGGTGTTAAAAATGAAACATTTTGGAATTGTGCTGGAAAGAAAATTTTTTTTGTAAGTAAATTTGTTTTAAATTCTATTCCTATCAAGCATTAGTCTCATGATTTGTTTCTAGTTTCTTCAGTTAAATAAACATATGATAATGGTAGCTGTGGAATTTCAGCAAGTTTATTATTAGACATTGTCATTCTGAAAGTCCCATCATTTCTCTGGCTGTCAGTCAGAATGTCCTCTTTGAGTCACTCACAATGAAAGTTTTAAGAAAAGCTTGAAGGTTCAGTTTCTAATAGTTTCAATTATTGCCTAAATGTTGGGGAGATGAAAAATACTAAGGTGACTTAGACATTTAAAAATGAAATACCCATCAAAACCTGCATGTACATTGGGCAACCTGTTGGATACTAACTAGAGAGGCACAAATTGGCCAAGGAGCTAGCTCAGTTGGATAAGTGTTTGCTGTGAAAGCGTGATGACCTGAGTTAGGGTTTCATGCCACCAAGAAGCCGGCGTGATGATGTATGTCTTCAATCCTAGTGCTGAGGGAGCAGACAGGCACATCAGCTTGCCAGCCTGCGAGTGTAGCTGACTCAGTGAGCCTCAGGTAGGTGCAGTGAGAGACCTGGTCATAAAAGTAAGGAAAGGTGGGCTCTCTATACTGACTGAGAACAACAAGCTCACCATTAGGGTCTTGGGAAGATCTGGTGTGGTCTAGGTCACCAGGCTATTAACCGCATCTGCTCCCAGCTGCTGGCCAGATAAGCTTGCGCATCCCTTCCTTGGAGGGACCAACCCTGTGTGTTTAGCATTCCAGCTTCGCCTAGTGCTTTTCTGCGAGCACAAGGACCTCCATGCCTCCTACACCGAACTAAACCACATTTCTAAATTTCAAGTGTTTTTAAAATTATATGTGATAGTTCTAATTATGTTATGTTTTTTTCCCTTCTCAATAACTAAATGATGTTAACATATAACCAGTTCATCAGTTAATCTGTCTTTCAGCTTAGATTTTACATTTCCCCAGAGGCTTCCTTATCAGGAATCCTGCTAATGCCATGTGGACACTTGCAGAGTAGCTTTGGCTCTCTGGCCCTCTTCATAACCCTTTCTATCTGTAAGTACCTGGCTAGCTCCTTCTTCCCACATCCACCTAGCTGGTGTCAGAACTTGATTTGCTCAAAAGAACAAATGTATGGTCCAGACGTTAAAGCCTGGCACACTTTCACCACTGTGATTAGAAACTTGCTGTCCCGGCTGCCACATGGGCTACCGACCAGAGGATCTGAGCCTGTGAGGTGGGTGAACTGCTCTAGACAAGCCAGCCAGTTCAGCCAGCCTCCTGAAATTCTGGTTTACAAGGAAGTTCTAATGACATGGAAAAAATCTCTGGTGTTATTGGTAACTAATAGAAGATGTTTTAAAATAGAATTTTTATAAACTGTTAGACATTTTGTTTTTAGTAACATGGTGGACTCTATTCAGCTGATCAGCTTTCCTACTGGAAACCCAGACTTTCGAGTGGAATAGAAATAAAATCTAAGCATTTTAGACATACTCAGGCTGCCAGGACCTTCAAAGTCAATGTCCACACGTGCTGAAGCTTCTGCCTGCGGGTGTTTCAGCCTTGGTTTTGATTGTCCCTATACTGTGCAAACCACAAAGCTCAGAGCCCACCTGAAGTGGAAATTCTCAAGAAAACATTTTTTTTTTCTTGAAGCCAGGACCCTTATAACTGCACTACGGGTTAGAGGAAGCCCAGAGAAAACCTCCAGAGCTGCAGGACCCTTAAAACTGCACTAAGGGCCAGAGGAAAACCTGCAGAGTTGCAGGTTGCTACCAGTTCAAGCTGTGGCTAAAACAAAACTTTGAAGCTATGAAGGTGTGTAGTCTCCAAAAAACACAGATGTAAACACTATTTGGGAAGATGAACCAGAGCCACAAATAATTGCTCTAGGAACACGAACTCCTCAAGTTTAAATAAACCTACAAGGTAAACTAGCACCACAAATAAAACAACAGAGTCAGCCCACAGGGAAGATCAGGTTTGAAATTAGCATATGCGCAGCATAGTATGAAACATTTTCAAGTAAAAGGTTAAAATGTCTGTAGGAAACCAAGTGTCAAATATTCGAAAGAACTTAGAGAAATAGTATAAAGAATAAAAGTCAATAAACAGGTTTAATAGATTAGGAGGACCTGAAATGAGAATTACTGGAATTCAGTACAAAAGACATATAGACTGTTGTACATCAAGGAATGAGAGTTCATGAAATAAGTCTAGCATATATCTAGAATATGAAATCCTCACTGTGTCATACCATAGGAAGATGGCAAAGACATTTTTCAACAATGTTTTTATTGATTATTTTGGAATTTCATATCATGAACCCTGATCACACTTTGCATTCCTTCCAGGTCTATGCCTAATTCTGTGTCTACCCCGATCCCAGAAAAAAAAAGAGAACACTCATTCTTGTTGCCCAAACCATCAGTGGAGCATGTTCAAACTCCCTGTGGCCACCCCCTCGAGGAAAACGGTTCTTCCACTGGAAACCATCAGTTATACAGAGCTGGACTTAACCTTATCATAATTTTCAGTAGTCATCTTTGATAGTGCCTGTCTAGGCTGTTACTTTTGGGTGGAGGCATTGTCAAAGAAGCTTTCATGTTTCTTTCTCAACTGTGTGTCTGCAATTGCCTTTTACAGTCAACAGGAGCATGGATCATGGATTTCCATATAGTTCCTGCTGACAGCATGGGCCATGGACTTTAAGTGGCCCAAAGTCCAGATAACTTTCAGAGGAATATCAGAGTGCAGGACAAGTCCCTGAACAGTCCTGGTGACCCAGCTCATTGGCCCCTTTCTCCACTGTAGTTCTCAGAAGGTGCTTGGGATGCAAATCCTGAGACAAAGAGAGACCATTGAGAACAGCCTGGCTCCTGTTTCTGGTTTCTGTCCCTCCTCTTTCTATCTCTCCTGGAACAGGATATCTATCAACATGGTAGCTCAACATAATCAGGTCACCCTCTGGGTGTGAATCCCACAGGGAACCCGCAGATACAGTGTGAGGTAGGCATATGTGGATAAGAGTCTACTCTGGTCAGCTCAGGACTCTTAAGGCTTGGACTAGCTGGTTATGAATCTTAGGCTGTTCATAACCCTTGATAATTACCAGTAGTAAATGGATTTAATATATTTGAGATTTCTGCCTCACCAGACTCTTGCTGGTAGAAACTGATTCAACATCCAGATATTGTGACCTCTGTGCAGTAAATTTTTCAGTTAGACCTTCGCTTCTCAACAGCAATAATGGAAACCAGAAATTCTCTGAATGCCTGGAGAGAAAACTTCAACTTAAAATTTTGGACCAAGCAAATATATTTCAAGATTAATGAAAGACTATAGTTTCAGACATTATGTAAGAGTGTCATGTGGAGATTCTTAGTAAAATCAAGTATCTCCCCTACCGTGCTGTCTCTCTCAATACAGGTTGAGTCTAAGGCATATTTGCCAAATGAAGAATGTTTCATGTAATTAAAAATGAGAGTAATGTATAGGGTAACAATTGCAGCCAGTGTAAATGTGGATACTTTGAAAGGAGAGTTCTGGTGTTGATTAATTTTAAGTATGAGTGTGATTTGTAGCATAAGCATTTTAAATGGCCACACAGAAATTAGGGTATAAATTTGAAGCTAGTAGAAGAGTAAATAAAATAGTAATCCGTATCTATATATATATAACTTTCAAAGGAGTATCAGAGGAAAACAGAAAAATAAGGAAGGACAAGATCAATAGAAAAATCAGAGTGAAGAGATACTTTGGTTTGATAATGGCTGTCTCCTCTGAAACACGCTAATCCTCACTGTGAGGGAGACCAAGATAGAGAGAATGAAGTGTGGCTTTGGGAGGGCTTCAGGATTATACTGAAGCAGCAGGGTAGCATGCCCATGACTGAGTATTAGTGATTTTATAGGATGAGACAAACAGGACACAGGCATCTCCATGTGATACCTCAGCTGCCTGGGATTCTGTTGGTAAGAAGGCCAGTCGTCACCAGATCCAGCCCTTCCACCTCCGACAAGTGGTGAATCCAAGTAACTCTCTAAAGATAACCACACTGATGTGTTGTGATCAACAGAAAAGGACTAAAATAGTAGTTACAACTCAAAATGTTACTGTGTTTGTTAAAGGTAAAGGACAAAATTATCCAGTTAAAGGCAATTTTTAAGAGGTTAAAGAATGAAACTAATTCATGCTGTTATGAAAAAACATCTGAAGCATATATAGAGATTGTTATATAAACCAACAGAAAGCTGAAATTATGTGTGCAAATATACACACATGTGGATATATATATGTGTGTGTGTGTTTGTGTGTATATACACACACGTGTATGGCAAAAACATTGCTAGAACTTTATTAGGAAGATCATTCAAAGTTTCATTATGTGGTAAGAGTGATTAAGCAACCCCATATTTCATAAAGCTAACACAATTCCAAATAATTCACATGTCAAAGAAGAAACCCCGAATGGAACAAGCTCAGCAACAGTGAAAATGCCCGAGAAAATGTATGGCTGCCACTGAAACTGCACTTGGAGTAAATTGATCCACAGCAGTGTGTCTGGCAGAAAAGCTGTATGTGAGATGTACTGTGTCTTAGCCAGGCAGGGTGGCAGACACCTAAAATTCTAGCACAGGGGAAGAGATGAGGCAAGAAGATCAGTTCAAGGTCATCCTCAGCTATATGGTTAAGTTTAAGGTCAGGCTACATGAGAGATCTGTCTCAAAGAACTAAAAGGAAATACCTATGTTAGTAGTTCAGAAAAACAAAACTCAGGAGGAAATAAAGACCCAACCAGAAAACATACATTAAAAACAAACACAAAAACTACCATTGATTGTATCAGTAATAGATTCCTAGAAATGATTATTAGAAAGTAAAAGTAACCATACAGGAACAAAGGAGGATACAGATATTTTTGTTGTAACATTCAAAAGATAGGATATTATAAACAACTTCAATCTAATATATTTGTAAGATCCATAAGAAACTGACAAATCTTTTAAAACTTAAGGTTACCAAAATACACTCACAAAAAACGTTGCTACAGCAATGAAAGCCATTTAGTCAAGAGTTTACAGTGATTCTAGAAAGAAGAGGTTAAACCTAAGTCATTTCTGAATGAGCACCACCATTAATATCACTAAATATTTCTAAACTGAAGCTTTTCCACTGAATGGAAAGAAAGGAGGACAGGACTCCCTGATTCACTTTATCACACACCAAAGGAAGTATGAAAAGGGAAAACTATCAGTCATTTCACCTTCAACATGGAAGCAAAAATCCCAACTCTTTTATTGAGATAAATCTAGCAAATGACTATTCGTGACTTTGTCAGGTTTGTGCCAGAAATCTAGTCCTACATTAGAAAATCCATTGCTAGCATACTCCATATAATCAAAATGAAGTGAGTTAATCATGAGAGGTACAGAAAAAGCATTTGCTAAGCATTCAGCTTTTATTCATGTTTTAAAAATGCTCTTACATTATGTATGAAGGGCCCTTCAGTCCAATTAGAGAATTTCTGTGGATATCTACAGCAAACATGAATCACAGCCATCTCTGTGAAGTTCAGGAAAAGGCAAAGATGTCTATCTCTTTTCAAGTCAAAACCAGCAGTCTCTAATAGCATGAGATTTAATGTAGAACATTAATCAGTTATAAATTATCAGAATGAATAAAAGTCAAATGTTTGCTAGATAAAAATATTAATATACAAAAATCAACTACATTGCTCTAGAATGCAGAAAATATGGAAAAGTATTTTGTCAACAAATGATAAATACTTAGTAACCAATTTACCAAATGATATCCAGAATCTGTGGAAGAAATTGTAAAAGTTTCTATAAAGATCTGAAGACTCGGGTGCTCACCGCTCAAGATTAGAATATTGAACCACACAAGCTTCTTTGTCTGCAAATGTCCTATACTTTCAACACATTAATTAAAAAATTCAATTTTTAATTTTTAACTAATGTTTACTTTAAATTTTGTAAAGAAGTATAAAGTACGAGAAATATTAAAGTCATAGTCATTTTTCTTTTCTTTCTTAATACCACTTTTATTGTGTCCCTTAAGTTTGGTTATGTTGTGTTTTCATTTTCATTCTATTCTAAAATTTTTTTTATTTTTATTTTCTCTCTTGACCCATTGTTTATTGAGTAGTGAGTTGTTCAGTTTCCATGTGTTTGTAAGATTTTTGTTGCTATTGATATCCAGCTTTAATCTGTACTATTCACATAGGATGCAGGGTGTTATTTCAACTTTCTTGAGTTGTTGGCTAAAGCGGAAACCCCCAAACAACCCAGCCTGTTGCCTAGAGTATAGATTGTTCTCCACAAACTGAAGGCAAGGCCCCATTGCTGAAGGCAACACCTACCCCACTCACTGAACATGGAGAAGTTGACCTGGTATCTACGTAGACCTGATACCCCTGTGTGCTAACATTTTTAGTACAGGAAGGCATTCTGCATGCTATCAAAAGAGAGAAGTAAACACCAACCCAGTCACACAGTCTTTGATCTACAGCAGCAAATAGATCTGTCTGTGAGATATGCTAGGGCAATGGTGCCATAAACTTGTAGGAGTAACCAAGCCATATCTAATTTGACTGAAGACCCTCTAGGAGTTAAAACCCATACCCCAACACTGCTTGGGTGACCAAGAACCTGAGGTTAGGTAACTCACAGACTTAGGGTAAAACCAAATTAACCCTCTTCTAAACAAACAAACTCCACAACAAACACACACAGCAATAAAATGACTTTTAATGACATTCTGCTATGCTCATAGATCTGTACCTTTTTCAGCCATCATCAGAAATGCTTCCTTCTGCAGTAGATGAGAACAAATAGAGGGACACATAGCCTGACATAATGCTGAAAGCAAGAGATCTTAGAAAACCCAACCCTAAATGGGATGTCTCCATCAAACGTTTCTGCTAGGCCTGCAGAAGAGGAGGCAAAAAGAGTGTAAGAGCCAGAGGGGATGAAAGACACCAAGAAAACAAATCCTCTAAATCAATATGACCAAACACATACGAACTCACAGAGACTGTGATAGTGTGCACAAGCCCAGCACAGACCTGCACATTACATCTGCAGATATACAATGACTTCCAGTTTTGTGTGTTTATTCCTGACTATGTGAACCTGTGTCTCTCTGCTTATACCTTCTCTTGGGTTCTTTTCTTTCTATATGTTTATTTTGCCCAATACTGATGTATTAGTTTTTGTTAAACTTGTTATATGTATTGTTTTTATTATTGTTTCTAAGAAGCCTGTTTGTGTTCTAACCAGAGACAGAAAGTGGGTGGATCCAGATGGGAGGGTAGATGGAGAGGACCTTGGCATAGTAGAGGGAAGGGAAACCAGGAGATATTATGATAGAAAAAAAACCCACTATTTTCAATAAAAGGGAAAAAGTTGGTTTCTCAGTGAACATTGGATAGCTGTTTATTTGAACTTCCCTTCTAGTCACTATTTATTCTTTTGGTAGGATGCTTGATAGAAGAAAGAGTAGAAGGCCTTTAGAATTAGCTTCATATACTGTTGCTGAACTGTCCATATGAAGAAGCTGAAGGGGAGTTTCTCACCACGCTTTCCATTTCTTCATTTTCAGAATGCATCTGTTCAAACAACGCATCCTGACTCTCAGAATTAGTGAATTAAAAAAAAAATCACTTATCCTGCTTCATTTTCATTTTGAATTCTCTGAGATCTGTTAGGAATAATTATGGCCTGTAAGAAATGTGTTAATGTTGAGCAAATTATAAGATTAACTTGTATTGGTTTAGTAAGAATAAAATAGTGTTCAATGTCAGATATCTCAAATTGCACAGCCTTCAAGGGTTTTAAATTGTCCTAGCAAATGTAACTATTGCCAAGCAACCTGAAGGAAACAATGAAGTGCATGGTAATGGGTAACCAGTGAAGGCTGACTCTCGTACTGGAAAACCGAAAAGAGAGCTGGAAGAACCGTGCAATTGTACATGTAAGTCGTATATCATGATGAAAATGTAAGACAAGCTTACTCAAAAGCCATTTGATTTAAAAAAACATCTAAATGAATTGGTTTTACATTAATTGATATTTTATATCAATTCCTTATTCATTTTATTTTTATTTAATTTTTCATACAATTTATTTTGGTCATGTTTTCTTCCTCCTTTTAACTCCTTGAAGATCCTTCTCAGCTCTCTACCCACACATGTTGATGTGCTCTCTCTCTCTTTCTCTCTTGATTACACATACACACACGCACGCACACACACACCAACAACACAACATATCAATGCAAACAAACAAACAAACAAACAAAAAAAGCAACTTTTTTAAAGCAGAAAAAAATGGGGATTTGATCTCCAAGCTTAGCCTTGGGACTTTTAGAGCCAAAGAAGAAACAAAATGGCAGCTCATTGGAATCATT
Source organism: Meriones unguiculatus (assembly GCF_030254825.1). Lineage (NCBI taxonomy): Eukaryota > Metazoa > Chordata > Mammalia > Rodentia > Muridae > Meriones > Meriones unguiculatus. The sequence continues at coordinate 37,320,647 of NC_083368.1, forward strand.
TTTAAATCAAGAAAGTGAATGTATTCAAATTTAAACTTGAAAAAACATAGTAAAGGCAATATACAGCAAGCCTATAGCCAACATCAAACTAAACGGAGAGAAACTTAAAGCAATCCCACTGAAATCAGGGACAAGACAAGGCTGCCCACTCTCTCCATATATTTTCAACATAGTTCTTGAAGTCCTTGTTAGAGCAATAAGACAGTTGAAGGAGATCAAGGGGATACAAATTGGAAAGGAAGAAGTCAAATTATCACTATTTGTAGATGTTATGAGAGTATACGTGAGTGACCCCAAAAACTCTACCAGGGAACTCCTATAGCTGATAAATACCTTCAGCAAAGTGGCCGGATAGAAAATTAACTCAAAAAAATCAGTAGCCCTCCTGTATACAAAAGACAAAAGGGCTGAGAAAGAAATTAGGGAAACAACACCCTTAACAATAGCCACAAATGACATAAAGTACCTTGGTATAACCCTAACCAAGTGAAGTCAAAGACTTGTATGAAAAAATTTTCAAGTCTCTGAAGAAAGAATTAGAAGAAGATATCAGAAGATGGAAAGATCTCTCATGCTCATGGCTTGGCATGATTAGCATTGTAAAAATGGCCATTTTACCGAAAGCAATCTACAGATTCAATGCAATTCCCATCAAATTACCAACACAATTCTTTACAGACCTGGAAAGAAAAATTCTCAACTTCACATGAAATAACAAGAAACCCAGAATTTCTAAAACAATCCTCTACAATAAAAGATCTTCTGGAGGTATCTCCATCCCTGATCTTAAGCTGTACTATAGAGCAACAGTAATAAAAATTGCATGGTACTGGCATAGAAACAGACTGGTGGATCAGTGGAACTGAATAGAAGACCCAGAAATAAACCCACACACTTATGGACACCTGATCTTTGACAAAGATGCCAAAACCATACAATGGAAAAAGATAGCACCTTCAACAAATGGTGTTGGTCCAACTGGATATCTACATGTAGAAAAATGAAAATAGATCCATACTTATCACACTGCACAAAACTAAAGTCCAAGTGGATCAAAGACCTCATCATAAAATCAGATACATTAAATCATTTAGAAGAAAAAGTGGGGAAGACCCTAGAACTCATTGGTACAGGAGACAACTTCCTGAACAGAACACCAACAGCACAGGCTCTAAGAGCAACAATCAATAAATGGGACCTCATGAAACTGAAAAGCTTCTGTAAAGTAAAGGACACTGTCATCAAAACAAAACGACTGCCTACAGACTGGGAAAGAATCTTCACCAACCCTTTTTCTGACAGAGGACTAATATCCAGTATATATAAAGAACTAATATCCAGTATATATAAAGAAACTGAAAAGCAACAAACCAAGTAATCCAATTAAAAAATGGGGAACAGAGCTAAACAGAGAATTCTCTGTAGAGGCATATCGAATGGCAGAGAAACACTTAAAGAAATGCTCAATGTCATTAGCCAGTAGGGAAATGCAAATCAAAATGACCCTGAGATTTCACCTTACATTCATCAGAATGGCCAAGATGAAAAACTCAAATGACAACACATGCTGGAGAAGTTGTGGAGAAAAGGGAACCCTCCTCCACTGCTGGTAGGAATGTAACCTCGTACAACCACTCTGGAAAGCAATCTGGCACTTTCTCAGACAACTAGGAATAGTGCTTCCTCAAGATCCAGCTATACCACTCCTAGGCACATATCCAAAAGAGGCTCAAGTACACAATAAGGGCATTTGCTCAACCATGTTTGTAGCAGCTTTATTTGTAATAGCCAGAAGCTGGAAACAGCCCAGATGCCCCTCAACTGAAGAATGGATGCAGAAATTGTGGTACATCTACACAATGGAATATTACTCAGCAATGAAAAACAAGGAAATCATGAAATTTTCAGGTAAATGGTGGGAACTGAAAAGGATCATCCTGAGTGAGCTGTCCCAGAAGCAAAAAGACACACACAGTATATACCCACTCATATAGACATACAACATAGGACAAACCCACTAAAATCTATGAATCTAAAGAAACTAAGCAAGAGGGAGGACCCTGACTAAAATGCTCAATCCCCATCCTGAAAGGCAAAGAGGATGGACATCAGAAGAAGAAGAAAACAGGAAACAACCTAGGAACCTGCCACAGAGGGCCTCTGAAAGGCTCTGCCCTGCAGACTATCAAAGCAGATGCTGAGACTTATGGCCAACAGTTGGGCAGAGTGCATGGAATCTTATGAAAGAAGTGGGAAATAGTAAGATCTGGAGAGGACAGGAACTCCACAAGGAGAGCAACAGAACCAGAAAATTTGAACACAGGGATCTTTCCAAAGACTCATACTCCAACCAAGTACCATGCATGGAGATAACCTAGAACCCCTGCACAGATGTAGCCCATGGCAGTTCAGTGTCCAGGTGGGTTCCATAGTAATGGGAAGAGGGACTGCCTCTGACCTAAACTGATTGGCCTGCTCCTTGATCACCTCCCCCTGAGGGGGAGCAGCCTTACCAGGTCAATGCAGCCACTCCTGATGGGATTTGATAGACTAAGATCAGAAGGAAGGAGGGGGGACCTCCCCTATCAGTGGACTTGGGGAGGGGCATGTGTGAAGGAGGAGGAGGGAAGGTGGGATTGGGAGGGAAGGAGGGAGGGGTTTATGGGGGGATAAAAAGTGAATAAAGTGTAATTAATAAAAGTTAAAAAAACATATATAATACACATTAAAAAAAGAATTCTCTAGAAATATACCATACGTGAAAGTATTGTTCCTGGTTTTATTTATTGTGTTCTTTATGTATGGAGAACATACCCAATGGCATCAAAGTCAACATTTGCAGTAGAAGGAACTGCTGATTAGAAGGAACACTGTAAATGTATGTCTCTTCCCCTTAAAAGCCCTCCCCCAAAGGGTGTCACTCAAGGTTCTTTCCAGCTGCCCCATATGCCCCAAGTGCTTGCATTTTGAAAGAGTATGAAAAACAGGCCTGTCAATAATAGGTCAGTTCCACATCTAAACAGAGCTTTTCTCATTGGCTGTTAGTGTTTTCTCTAAGAGGGGACCAGGTGACAAAAAAAAAAAAATTCTCCAATGTATTAATAAAAATTAAAAAAATAAAGCAGAAGAAAGAAAAAAAAATCCTCCAGTGTTATCTTACTTGAGATAAATCAAACCCTTAGTGGATACTGTAAATGCTCCATGAGCCAGCCCATGCTTATTATCATGTAGAGTCCAGTCAGGCTACAAAAACTAAGAGAATTTAGCCTGAAAAACCATTGAATATTGGAGATCTGATGAGCAAAAAGAGCACCTTGAGATAGTACAGGGACAGCAACTATAGGAAACAGTTCAAGGGCGCAAGAACTAAATCAACGAGGTTAAAGTGATGCCATTTTTGAAGCTTAGCAATTAAGCCTGGCACAGTTGAAATGTATCCCTCTCAGAAGGTCAGGGCATGGCTCACCAGGTATTTCTTCGTAGACCATGACAAAATTGTTTTTGTTAGTGACATAAATAGAAATTTTATTTCAAACTTGCTCTCGAATGGGCTGCTGTTACTTCTAGGGCAAAGACATGAGACTGGTGGTGCTGATTGAGAATAAGGAACAAATGATAAATAACAGGACAAGCAAGCAAGCCTCTCTACCCCCTGCAGCCAGTAGTTTTCCTTCACTCGTGTTGTTGGCATAGTCTATTTGACGGGGCTGGGGGATATATCCAGGAGTAGAGTGCTTGCCTAGTATGCTTTCCCAGTACAACAATCAAATTGGACAAAATAAAACTGCCAGAACCATTTGGCAATGCCTTAGAATAAAAAATCAGAGTGAAATAAACAAAGAAAAAAAGGCAAAAGCAGAGTAGAGAAGGGAGGTAGAGGGATCAGTAAGATCCATCCCTTTGCTTCTTCTCCACATGCATATTATCTTCTATGCACATGGATTCCAAAGACAACACATGTAATTTCTTGTTCTCAACCAGAAATGCAACTCTGATTTGTCCACACAGTGATGTTCTCTCAAAATGTAAAATCCCAAAGTCCCATTCACAAACGCACCAACATTTATAAGTAACCACAGTATTTCTGGGCAAGAACAGTTATTCATCCAATTAGTCATAGTTCCATCCAAATATTTAGTCATCTCAAGATCATATTACAAATATCACTGACAACAGAACTTTCATAAAATGAGAAAGATGTGAGAAAAATAAACATATACATGCAGAGAGATGCACAGTCGTTTATGTAACAGGCAGAGAACAAAATATATCCGTCTACCCTTATTTTTATAACCATGTCTACAGTGGTCAAAAGGCAACAATTTATAATCTCCTTCCTCTACTAGTGATACCATGGTTTTGTTGTTATTGTCAGCAGGAAAAAACTTTTTATTCAGTGAGACATTCTAACTCTTTATTCAGGCACAAATCCCTGGGCTCCAAGTCTTTATTCCAGATTCCAGGCATAGTTCTCCCTACTTCAAATTAAGGCAATCCATTTCCTATTGGCACCAGAATATCAACTGCCCAGGTCATTTGTTTAGTCTCTCTCTCTCTCTCTTTTTAACTTGTTTGATAAGTGACAAAACCCACTGTTCTGCTAGGTTAATGGCTTCCAGGTGACTTGGATTAGAAGACTAACAATCTCATTGTATATTTGTTTCCCAAAATGAATTTTCTAATAAAAGTATTTGACTAATAGCATAATGTTGAGTAAAGGAACACATAGCCACTGACTTAGCAGAGATGTGGTTCCTACCACTGACCCAACAAGCAATAATTGTGATTCTGGCAAAGCATTATAAGAAGGGAAAATTTGTCCAAGACACATTAAATATATTAGTTTAGGCAGAAACTAGAGCTAACTTTTAACTAAAAAGTATGATTGAGTATGTAAGTAAATTAATGGTTGGGCACATTTTGTGTGTGCAAGTGTTAGAAGCAGCCAGTTGTCACACTTAACAGTTGAAATGTCACAGGCCATGGTTATACACCTGTAGCCACATCATTTGAATATTTTAGTTCAGAAGACACAAGTAGGCATCTGCAAAATGAAGAGAATTCCGAGTCATTTGCCTTACAGATTTTTCTCTGGTTCGGGACGGGCAGAACAATAGCAGAATGAAAGATTAGGAGTCTGTTTCAGATGCTTTATATTTCAGTCTCTATATATCTGTGCTTTACCCATATAATTACCAATATTTATGCAAGTCAGTCCTGCCAGTTAGTTTCTTTACATTTCAAGCTTGTTTGTTTGCCCTGTTTCTCCCTCGATTTTACAGCTTTCTTATTTCCCTGTCTTCTCCCAGGTGATGCTTCATTTCTCTTTAGCTTGCACAATGTTTCAAAGCACGAAGACACATATTGGTTCATAAACACACTTCTGTTTATTGCTCTGTTGAGAAAATTTTCACCTTGGCAAGATAGAAGAAGCACTCTTCTACACTGGTTTTTCCTGCCTCATCAATTGTATGGAATCGCAAACGGGGTTTTATGCAACACTTTAAGGCTTTTGGTTTTCAAGAAATAGCCTGCAAAAACAAATCTTGCACCTTATAATCTGTAGGTAGTTAGCGTCACTAGAGTTTACATTGACATTAAAGCCAAAGGCTGAGGGTAGGTTTAATTTAGGAAAACAATCAAGTCTGACAAAAGCAGCGGATTAATGGGACAGAGCACAGTTGTATTATATGAAGCGCTAATGGTAAGGGAACAGACTTCCTGTATAGTTGAAAACTGGTGCTCTGGGCCTGTGGAGTCGATAAAGTGCCAGTGCAGTTTTGTGTTTAGGTTTTCATCTTCCCAGTTCTCTGTGCGCCCCTCTGACTCCAACTTACAAACTCAGTAACCTAGTGTGGATCTTGAGTTGTTTAGTTCTCCAAATGGCCTGCAGGTGTTTTGCTCTTTCACTTAGTTCTGTAGCAAGGCTACAGTATAAGAAATTAAAACATACTTTTACCTGAAAACATCTGAGAACCTTTGTTGACTTGGGGATGGGGAAAATGTGGGAAGGCCAGAGGGCTGGGGCTCAGAGAATCCATTAGAAACCTTACCAACTTCTGGGAAAATAATTACAAATAAGTCCCATAATTTGTTCACCACAATGGCATGAGAACACAGCTCAAGGCCTTCCCTGGGTCCTCAGATCTATTCATTTTATGCTTAAAAAAAAAAAAAAAAAACACTCGAAAGACCCAGCTGTCATGACTTCATTACATTAAGAACTGCGAAAATATTTTATGATTTTGGCTCAAAAAAACATTCTGTCATAAAGATGATCCTGTTGTTCATGAGGCAAAGACAAGCTGAACTAGGGGTTCAGCATGGGATAAGATGAAAAAGGGTAGACTGAACAACCAGTAGCTAAAGTAGCAAAATGAACACCAGTGAGGAAAAAAAAAAGCTTTAATATTCAGACTAAAATCCCGAGCTTGTACCTGGAAGGTGGGAGAGTCGAGGAAAAGTTCTTGAAAAGTACGTTCTTTTGCTGCTTTGTTTCTGTGAGAAGAGCATTGCAGCACCTGCTGTTTTAGCAGGGGAAGACAGGAAGGAATGAAAACTAGCAGAGCTCTGCCATTACTACCATGCCAGAGAAAGGGCATACAGTTGCTGTGAAAGGGAACCAAAAGCCTCTGGGTTAGTTTTCAACATGTAGGAAGATGGCGCAGAGGGAGAATTGCCAGATTTGGCACAGTAGCAAAGGAGCAACAAAGGAGGAAAAAAAAAAAGACACTTGCTTAAATTTGAATTTCCGATGAAGTTTTTATAGTTTTTGAGAACAGATATATGTACTAAACATATGTCTCAGGTGTTTTTTTTTTTTCTTCTGTGAAACATAGGATAACAAAATAACCCTCCCATTCATAGTAAAGCATTTACCAGGATAAACACTCTCTGTGGGGAAGAACTGTGCTCAGTTCCTAACTTTTTTGTACACTAAAAACAGTATTTTAAAGCTCTCGTGGAACACCAGCTTTCCTTGATTTTCTCACAGTCGATGAAATTGGGCAGGTGAGCCCACCATGCTTTTGGACTTTCATCCTTTGGAGGACTGGGTTCCTGTTCCTCTGTCAGAGCAGACTATGTGCCTGGCAATAGCATCACCTTGCAGCCTGGGAGGAGGCCATTGATGGCACTGCCTCTGCAGCTGCAGTTTAACCCGGCTGAGGCCAATCCGAGAAGCACTATCAGGAACGCTGGTGATGTCGTGACATGGACGTGGCTTTGAGTACGGCCTCTTTCTCCTGATTGTCCCGCCATAAGTCACCTAACATCACTAGGTCTCCGTTTGCCCATCTGCTACACAGAAGTGAGAATACCTGTCTCAACAGTATGAATTCTGATTAGGTTGTCAGCATGGCGCCTGGCAAAGAGGAAGCAGCCAGTGAATGTTAGGAATTGTAATTCCTGACCATGTTGGTGGTGGCAAAAGCCTGGGAAGAATGTAACTGACCTTCCTATTATAGTTGTAGCTTTTTAATTTTCAAAATATTTTTTTCGAAGAGGGATGGCAAGAGGGAGGGAAGGGAGACAGGGAGGGAGGAAGGGGGAAAGGGGAGGATAAAGGCAGAAAGGCTTTACTCTAAAAGGAATAGCTACGCCTGAGGCTGTCCTCTGCAGCGTTGCTCCTTGCTATTTGTGGAAGTAATTGGCCTTGTTCTCTCTGAGCTCTGCATAAGAAGCAAACGAATCAATCTTGTGCAGATTGACACCGCGTGAATGAGATCATTTAACTCCCATTTAGCCCAAATAGCTGTTGCTAGTCAGCTATCTCGTCTGACAGAGAAATAGAAGGGTCCTCTTCTAGTCCCATTAGCAGCAGCAGCGCCACTGTGTCTCAGCACCAGAACTCGACTCCTGACATGGGGTGTCTCTTTTGCATCCTATTATTTATAGAAGATATTCAGTGCTAAAATAGTTCTTTAAGGTGAGGAGTTGAGGGAGTAGAATTGAACCTTCTTTGAACCAGACTTGATGACAAGAGTCTTTGGAGGACTCTGTCATTTCACCTCAGCACATCTCTTCCGTGCAAACAAGCAAGGGCATACTTTAAGTGTCTGTAATACCGGAAGGCGAAGACCACATGATCTGTCTTCACGGTGCTACTGTAGGAAGTCAATCTCATGAATTTGAACGTAGCCAGTGACCCCTTTGGCTATGCTAGCAAAACCCTAGGGCAATTTCTTTTCTGAATGTTGCCGTTTCTGTCTCAAAACTTCCCAGTCCTCCCATTTCTACCAAATTCTAACTTGTCCCTACATCCAGGTTAGGTGTCATGTCTACGGCGCTTTCCCTGGTTTCTTTAGGTACTGTGGCTCCCATGCTGGTTAGAGCTTGTGTCTCTCTGGTTAGTGCTGGTTGCTGCTGTGTGTGCTCAGTGCTCTCGCCTTCAATGGGACTGGGGCATCCTGGGAACAATGGGACCACACCACTCATCTCTGTGTTGCTAGTATGTAACAGAAGTTTTGGTTTCTTGGTAAACTCCGTTATGTTGCGAAAATGATGTTCTTTTTTTTTTTTTTTTCTTTAAATCCCAAGTGTGGGATTTTAGTTTGAGCTTTAGTTTGTCCACAGATGTTAACTGTCTCTTGTGGGGTGTGGCTTTTACCAGCCGGTAACAGCCTGCCATGTGTGGTGCAGGAAGGGGGCGTGGTCAAGGGCTGTGAGGATTTAAATTTGAGAGCCCAGAAAGAGTGGCGTGTTGCATGGTGTTGGCGTGTAGAGGGCAGCAGTTTGGAGAAACCAGAGATGGACACAGTGATGCTTTGGAGCAGACAGATGGAGAGAAACACTCTAGGGCGCAGCAGCTTGAAGGAGACTGCAGGCTGCATTTGTTGTTGACGGAGATTGGTATATTCCCCCAAAGACCTATCAACCCTTAACAGCAGTTAAAGGAAATAAAGGACTCTGTGTCCCCTCTCTTCACTAACCTTCCCTCTCCTATGTAGGTTTGGGAGGTTGGAAGAGGACCTAGAGGCCTAAACAGCACAAATGAAGCAGAATTTTATAAACGCGTGCTACACTAGTACATAAACTTTGAGAGTCAGCAGTGGATACCCAGTGGGAAGTTGTTGGCTAAAGTGACTAGTGAATCTCTGGTAAAATCATTAGTTGGTTGACATGTTATTTCCTAAGGCAGCTGCAACTAAGTACCACAGAGAAAGTGACTCAAGAAACACCTTTTCTTTTTTATAGTTCTGAGGCAAGATGTCTGAAATTAAGGTGTCAACAGGCCACAGTGCCTCTAAAACCTCCAGGGGAAGACCCATCCATGTTTTTCTCAGCTTCAAGTAGAGTCAAGTGTTCTCTGTCTTGTGGAAGCAAAACTTCACGTCTACTTAGGTTTTTACAGGGCTCTCTTCACCCAGTGTTCCTGTGCAAATCTCCTTCATATAAGGATTCTGCTGATATTTGATTAAGTCCCTCCATACTCTGGGATGACCTTATTGTCATTCACCCCATGTGCAGTGACTCATCTTAATAAGCATACATTATACCATGCCCATGGAGGGGAGAGGTTAGGACTTCAGTCTATTGACTAGAGCTGAGACTCCACAGTGGGCACTGTCTATCGTACAGATGAATTCGGATTTGGAAGCAAAAATCACAGGCAGTGTTACTAGAAAGCAGCCAGAACTATTAGGGAAAAGAGGTAAAAGTAAGGCAGGAAATACATCCATCTGTCAAGCAGTGTACAGATACCTTTTGTCTAGAGTGCTCTTTCTAATACTTCAATGAGTGAAAACTCATTGAACTGAAGGCTCTCAACCTGCTGGTGGGATGAACTACCATGAAGTCTTTATCCATGTCTGAATCAGACGTTAGATTTAGAAATGTTCACGATAGTTTCTTTAATATGTTACCAAACTGCTGGCAGCTCACCTTCTAATAGTTTTACTCAAGAGCAAGGGAAAAAAACAGGTTAATTAACTTTTGAGGATAGCAAAATATGCTGAAAGAGATAATGGGATAGCGAAGGTCTAAGATGTGAGGAGGGTGTATGCTGGCTTCAATGCAGAAGACAGGCCCCAGGCCTCTTTGACATTTGCCACTGGCAGCTTGGCTCTGAGCAGAAGCCACAGAGGATCCCACAAACCTTGGGAGGACACATGCTGGCCCCCGCAGTGCTAGTAGGAGATGCAACAGTGGTAGGTACCAATGGTGGGCAAAGATGAATTACCATCACAGGCCAGTATCCTCTGCAGGTTTTAGAGCATGCAGAAGGAATTAGATGATGTTGCTATTATAGACTTTTGTCAGAATACTGTGTGGCTAAGAGAGATTGTTAAGTGATGAACTGTCTTCCTTAAAAATGAAATATTGGTTGAATGAAAATTAATTTTTCATTTGGAGAAAGAAAGGAAAAATTCTGGATGTAGTTCTGTTTAAAGAGAACACACACAGAGATCAATAAAATATGAGGGTCCCACCTCTTACCTAGCATGGCATCTCTGTTTTTCTAGACCTCTGCAATTATGACAAGTTTCTAGGGTGGACCCTAACTGTTAGCTGTGAAGAAGAAATGTCTTCTGGGAGCAGGACTCAAAAGGAGTCTTTATGTTTCTTTCATCAAAAGATTATGTTTCCCTAAGACCCTTAATCAGTGCCTTAGGAAAAAAGTTCGGAACTTTTTTAGAATTCTCTTTGAAAGCGTGTCCTTGTTCTTTCAACGATTTATTTATTTTTATTTTCTGTGGCTAATTGTTTAGGGTTTTACCTGCAGGTATCTACATCTTGTACAATGTGAACCCTGTGCCCTTGGAAGCCAGAGGAAGGTGCTGGATCACCTTGGACTGGAGTTAGAAACAGTTGTGAGCTACCAAGTGAGTGCTGGGAACCAGACACAGATCCTCTGTAAGAGAAACCACAGAGGCAGCTCTCCTAGTCCCATCTATTAGGCCAAGCACATTTGAACTCCAGGGGAGTACAGCTATGTCTTTGGACAGAGACCATCACAAGCAACAAGGACAAAGGTGATTTCAAGGTGAGAATATTTTCCCCTCAAATATCATACTTCATGATGAATTTGCTTAATATTGAAAAATGTATCCAGGTTTTTAAAATGTTGTAAGTTCTCCTAATATTTGTAAATATGTTTCTAATCAGTATCGATTTATTGGATTCAATACGCAAGGCTCACTATATAACATTGTATTCTGATAATTTTGATAATCTTGAACAGATAAAGCTTGTAAGCACAAAGTACACCATTCTACATGATCTACTTTATTTTGTTAAAAAGTTTTTTTTCCAATGTAAATGAGGAAACAAGACAGGGGAAATTAAATTAAATGGTGACCTTATTTTTTTTTAATAACAAAACAATTCCAACCAATACATTAATTTTATGTAAAAAAATGACCATATTTTTTTCTTATTTTACTTAATTGGCTTTAAGTTCATGATTCTAGGAAGAAGGCAAGTTACAAAGATAAATCAGAAGTTAAAATCAGAAGTTAATGAGAGCTAAAAAAAAAAAAAGAAAGAAAGTAGAGGGGATGGAGTAAGGAGGGGGATGACCAGGACTGCCTGGTACCCAGCAGGGCTGGTCTGAACTATAGATGGAATGTGTCTTGAGAAGGGTGTGGTTGGGAAACTCTGTTTGGCCTTCTGTCTCAGAAGGATGTTAGATAGAGCATGTGGGAAAGAGGAAGATAAACCTCGTGTCGATGACTGGAAGGGAGAAAGATAATCACAGCTTCAAGCTGGTTGGGGGTCGGGAGAGGCATTGGAGACCTGGGTAGCAGGTTATATGACGGGATGCTAGGGAAGGCTAAAAGGATGTGACAGATGGACACAGTGACCCAAGTGTTTAAGAGGCCGGAGGCAGGCAGTTGTGGGTAGCACAGCACTTAGGGTGCTGGCTGAGCAGCGGCATCATTCCAGGTCTGTTTTTTTTCCCTCCCATATCTGAGAGCAGCTTTCTGTCGCACCCATTCTACCAAGCCTGGAGCCTGTGCTGATTTTCTCAGACAGTAATTTTAAAGATCTTAACTGGATTTATTTGTGTGTGCATGTGCTTGCATGTGCGCATGCGTGTAACGCTGCAGCACCGGATCACATGCGGGTAAGCTAGCTTGGTAGCAAGTGGCTGTACTCGATGAGGATGCGGCATTTTACCAGCTCGTCAAGCCATCGGATAGGGCCTTGATCAACTAGGGGAAATCATGACGTTGTGATTGGTTACTTTCCTCATTGCTGTGGTCAAGCACCTGACAGAAACAGATTCCAGGAGGAAATGGTTTATTTGGCAACACTACCTGGCTGTCCCCTGAGTTGTTTTGACAATCTTTTTCTTATAGCTTAATAAATTGAACCTTTTTCTACTTTACCCCCAATGGAGCATATTCTCTAGTGATTTTGTTTTGTTTGTTTTATTTTCTTTATTTTTATGTGGTTTTAATAAATAAATTAATTAATTCACTTTATATCCTGCTTGTATTTCCTTTCCTCCTCTCCTCCCTGTCCAATGCACACTCACTCTTTCTGCATCCCTCTTCTCCTATTCCGCAGAAAAGGGGAATGCCCCCTTACTCACCTCAGTCCATCAAGTCACATGAGGACTGAGCTCATCCTCTTCCCCCCGAGACCTGTCAAGGCAGCCCTGCCAGGGGGTAGTGTTAAAAAGAAGGAGTCCATGTCAGATTCAGCCCCTGCACCTTTTGCTAGAGGACCCACATGAACCCTGAGCTACCCATCTGCTACATCTGTGTAGGGTTACTAGATCCACTCTATCCATGGACCTTGGATGGTGCTTCAGTCTCCGCAAGTCCCATGGGCCCTGGTTAGTTGTCTCTCTTGGTCCTCTTGTGCAGCTCCTGGAACCTCCAGGTCCTTCTATCCTTCCCCCTCCATTTCCACAAGACTCCCTTCCCTGCGCCTAATGGGTTGGGTCTCAGGTGGGTGGGCCAGACATTGGTTGGACCTTCCCTCAGTCTGTGATTTTTGCAAGTGAACTTTTTGTTTAACTAACTTCAGGTTATGAAAAAGTTGCAATGCAGAATTGGAACTCTAGAGAACCTTCATTTCTAACAGCAGAATTCAGAGTTTACCAAGACCATTCCAAGATGTGTACTACATTAGAGAGGATTTTTTTAGTCTGCCCTGTGATCTGTTTCACATAAAGCTGCCATCACAGCAGAACAACACAAATGACAACCAGCCAAGGGAGGAAAAGGCACAGCAAAGTGTACAGAATTTCTAGTACAGACCCCCACTTGTCTCTCCCAATGGAGTCAGGAACCATGGCCATTTCTGACATGTTTCAAACTTGATCTGACAGACACTTTCCTAAGCCTGGGGTCTAAGATTTGCATTTGGGCTCAGCCACACAGACGTAGATGGCCATCAGTCTCCAACAGCTCAGAAGGGTAAACTAATATGGTGTGATCCAAAGCCTGTATTTAATTGTGTTATCAGTGGTGGCAACATAGCCCAGGTTAAAAAATAAGACATTGTAAATAGGCCAGATGCTCCAAAACTGCAGACTGCTTTCGAGGAGCTGAGACTGTAAGGTTCAGTTCTTTATAGACATCCCAATAAAAGTCCAAATAAACCTCTTCACAGTACTGATAGTCAATTCTTCAGTTGTAAGAGCTACTACTGAAGTCATTTGTGAGCTTTAACTCTTGTTTCTGCAACAGTATTTTAAGATGGCTGCCCTAACGCTTTTCACAAGCTGGTATCAAAGGAGAGAGAGAGAGAGAAAAAAAAGGCTCCATTTACCAAGTCAGATTTCAGAACTGCCCTGAATTTAAGGCACATCCTCCTACCTTTCACCCCATGGCCCTGTAAGGTCGTTGCTCCTTCTTTATGGTGGAAGAATATCTGTATTCTGCACAATAAATAATTATACATAGCTTCTTGTAGTGTCTGAGATTCTGGATTAACCACACTCACATGCCATTTCCCCTTTCCCTTTAGCCACACTGGGAATCAAACACAGCATCCACAGCCTTGTGCATCCAGGCAGATTGGCAATCACTCTACCACTGAGTCATATTTTTATCCCTGAGCATTACTTTTAAAGAAATGTCATGTTAACACGAATTATATTAACATACTGCATAGCTCTACCTTTATAATTGTTGCTGAACTTTTTTAGACTTATATGAATGTAATTGCCTTCTTCACAAACTTAAGTGGTTATTCTTAGCATTAAATGTTTCTTATTCATATCCTGTTAATAATTAAATACAATTTCCATTCCTTGTAGAAAAACCCATCAACTGTCTGATGTGCTTACTTGGGATTTATATGAATTCAGAGCTCAGCTTTATCTTATTTTCTTTTAAGGCAAGGTCTCTCTATATAACTCTGGCTGTTATGGAACTCACTATGTAGACCAGGCTGGACTTAAACTTGCATAGATCAGCCTGCCTCTGCCTCCTGAGGGTTTGATTATTTACAATATGCAACCCCTGGCCCTCAGTGTGAGCTCAGTTTTATTTCTTATTAAGGACTTGGCATTCTACTCCCTAGATACTGGGCCAGCAATGTCCATAGCCTCCCTATTCACAATCAATAGAAACAACCTTAATGTCCTTCAGCAGATGAATGGATAATGAAAATATGGCATATAAATACACAAATATATAAGTATTATTCAGCTGTGAAGGCAAATTAAATTATGAAAATTTCAAGTAAATGGCTAAATCTACAAAAGATTATATGGAGAGGGGGTAACCAATCTAGAAAGACAAAACAAACACTGTATGCACTCTCTCATCAATGGCTCCTAGCCCCAGATCATCAGATGTGAATCTATAACACAGAGTAACCATAGAAACTAAGAACATAGAAAGGGACCATGAATGGTGGGAGGGAGCTTGGGAGGGGAATAGAAGGAAATAGGTGGTTTGAAGTGGGAAATGAAAAAAAAGGAACTCCAACTATGGAGGAGAGAGAGAGGTTAATACAGAAGGAGAAGAAGGTATATTGAACAAATAACACCAAGTTTGTTTGATAAAACCTCAAGGAATCATGTTATTTTATATTTACCTAAATTTATAAATGTTAGGTCTCAAACCCAGGACAAATGGCTGAGATGCCTATTTAACATATGAAAGCAGACGCAGGCTGCCAGATTCTCTCTGCATCCCACAGTCTCCACCTGTTATAGAGCCTCCCTGGCTGGTATATCCACCTCTACTCTGAACCATCCAGCCCAGGGGCTCTTCGCTATACAATCCAACCATTTTGGTTCTCCACTCTCTTTGTACCATTGAGTCTCCTGGCTGCTGTATCTGATTCCTCTCCTCACATGGCTCAGGGTCATGTCCACTCTGGACTCTCCTAGATGCTCCTGCCTCTGGCTATGCTCTCTCATATACCTATAATAAACCTTTTTCTCTACTATACCTAGGAGCAGTCATGTTCCTTTTCTTATTCTTTTTATTTTTCATTCAATAAGCTCTCTCTCCATACACACACAATCTTAAAGAAAGCCACTGGGCAATTTCCCTATAAGAACCATAGACTAACAAAACTCTCAATAGCAAATAGTTTGCTGCTGTGGACAATCTGAATCAGTCCCATATCCTACACGGGGCTCAAAACAAAACATGTTTACATCCACAACAGGCTTTCTCTGTGTAGCCTTGGCTGCCCTGGACTCGCCCTGTAGACCAGGATGGCCTCAAATTCACAGAGCTCCATCTGCCTCTGCCTCCCTGAGTGCTGGGATTACAGGCCTGTGCCACTGTGCCCAGCTGAGAAATTCTTTTGAATGGTTAGTCAGGGTTGTCCAAGTGAGCCTCCAAACAATGTAGATTATCAGTGTATGCCTTGGTTTCCTTTCAGGGGTTTAGAGTGGGTGCCTATTGCTGAGGACACTGCACACTCAGGACACAGGACTCAGATGATTTTGGCAGGGTCTGATTTTAGCAGGGTGACTATGTAGACCCTTCATTGAAAGGTGTAGCAGACAATTACTGCAGAAGAGAGATAGTTCGTTTAGGTGGGTTATTGCAATTAGCAAATGCTAAGCCTCAGGCACTGCAGGCAGTAGATAACGAGGTGGGAGAAGCTAAAAACCATGTCAGGAAACAAGAACTGTGTGTTCTCAACATTTGAAATAGCTTTAAATAAGCCTTAGCCGGGAAGGCTGGCTGAGAGCATCTACATGGACACATTTCCAAGGAGACAGCAATTAAGTCACTCCCACTCACTACATGTTAAGAGGAGAAAACTGGAGCCTGATATTAAGGGCAAAATTAATAATGGCAGCAACAACAGCTACTATTTACTAAGAGGTTTCTGGATGACAGGTAGTGTTAAATGCAAAGGCACTAGACTATTTAGTCATCATATTAACAACACAGGAGTAATTATATATATTTTCTGTAAACTGAGGTTTAAAAGTTTATTGAGATTAAGTCACTCCACCAAGGCTACACAACTTCTAACTGATACAACCAGGGTTTGTGCCAGAAGAATATATATCTAAAGTTTTCACTTTACCTGTTATGTGCTATGGCTTAGAAAGAACCAACAGTCAATGGTGGAATCATAAGAGGGACCTGTTTTTCTGCTATAAGAACTTGAAAACTGCCAAAATAAAAACAAAACAAAACAAAACAAAACATGCTCTTATATCTCATGGTTAATTTACACTAATATTTTCT
This sequence comes from Meriones unguiculatus, assembly GCF_030254825.1. NCBI lineage: Eukaryota > Metazoa > Chordata > Mammalia > Rodentia > Muridae > Meriones > Meriones unguiculatus. The sequence continues at coordinate 37,337,272 of NC_083368.1, forward strand.
GGGAACAGCTATATTGTCAGGCAACAAGAAGAGTTAGGACAGCCAGAAGTTTCAAAGAAGGCTTCCTATGGACCGCTGGGCTTGCGTAATAACAGGTCTCTTCGGGAAATGGATTCACTTTTCTGGCAGGAAAACCTTGGCTCTTGTAACAGAGAAATTTATCCATTCCTGAGGGCTTTATTAACATTCAACAACGTCTATTCCAGTTCCTGCTACTGTTGCGTTAGACAGCAAGCCTCAGTATGTGCCTTCATGGAGACACATCTCAGTCAAACCTTAGCATTTGCTGTATATGGTTTATGACATGTGGTCAAAGGAATTGAATACTGACTTAGAAAACTGGTTACCATGTATTACAGGCAAAAAACGTATAGAACACGTGTAGTCTATTTTTAATTAAAATAGAAATCTAAAACATGTATATGTAGTAAGGTTCTCTAGAAGAACCTAATTTACAGACTATATATACTAGAATGGTTTACAGGCTGTGATCCAGCTAGTCCAACAATGGTTGTCTACCAATGGAAGTTCCAAGAATTGAGTCATTGTTGAGTCTATGAAGCTGGATGTCTCACCTGGTCTTCAATATACACTGGAACTCTGAAAAAATAGGCTCTAATGCCAGTGAAGGAATGAATTTGCCCATGAGACCAAGCAGGCAAAGAGAGCAAGCTTCCTTCCTCCATGTTCTTTTTATAGGCTGATAGCCTATAGAGGCATGGTCAAGATTAAAGGGTCATCTTTCCACTTCAAAAAGATCTGGATTAGAAGTGGGTCTTGCCACTTCAGATGATTTAATTAAGAAAAAATTCCTCCCAGGTGTACCCAGACTCTTGGGTTTCAGTTGATTCAACTTGATGTAGTCAAGTTGATAACCAAGAAGAGCCATTGCAGTATCCATGTCTTAAATGAGCACAGATGAATCAAAGTGAAGAGAAGACTTAATCTTATGCCACACACTGCATGTAGCTGGATTATTACAAGGACCAAATGTCACTGTGTCCATTAGAAACTACAATTCTACCTAGTGCTCTTTGGGAAGTAGACATATGCATAAGTGGCTGTGCTTGCATGTATGTATTAGGAGAGGAGCTACGCATTAGCAGCTAGTAGATGAGGTTCAAAACTGTACCAAGACATTTAATGTGCTTTATATTTGCTGAAATATATTTTGGGTACCAACTAAATACTAATAGAGTTAATATGTAAAGTAAAATTATTATTCATTTTCAGATGAAGTTTATTTCCAGCACTCAGCCCTCTGAATTCATATGGATGCTTGCTAATTCACTCCTTTATTTAATTCACCAAATGCAAAGACATTTCCTACTGGGATGGTGAGCACTCATGTTGCCAACAGAAGTCAGTTCATCTTCATTGGAAATGTTTCTACAGGGACTTGGTCAGAACGCGCTTGCCTGAACTCATGAAAAATTTCTTTCAGAATTCAAAGGACTTCTAGCTGTATTTTCACAGCTTCCCCAGGGATCTTGAATTAACTTTCAGGCAGTATAAGGTGTTCAAATAAAAAAAAAAAAAAGAAGAGAAGGAGAAATCTCTCAAAAGAAATTTAGGGGTCCAAAGTTCAGAGGCTGAGTAAGACTGAAGAAGCATCTCTATAAATAAAAGGACCATGGTGGCAAGGCAGTAGGAGAAGCTCATTAAAATCTATGGGCGCCATGACAGAAATAGAAGGATCCTGTCTCCCTCCAAGCTGCACTGTTTTTTTCTCCCTTATGCAGAGCCCAGGGTTGATCTTTCTGTCACAGAGGAGGCTTGGTAACTTGGGGAAAAGTGGATAGGAGTGCAGAGGAGAGACGTTGAGAGGGGAGGAGGCTCCTGAGAAGAATAGCTGGGGAGGCTGCCTACCTACCTTAGGTGAGGCGCATGCAAAACCTTGTGAAAAGCTCCTGGCTCGAACCCAGAGCTTACAATTGCTACACTGTGGTGATGTTCCCCGGGAAGGTCTCTTTACATAATAACAAGAAGTTAAATTAGTAGAATAGCCATTCTCTACTGTTTACCTATATTGAAACATTATGCCTCATAATACATACAACCGGTATTTGTTAAATAAGTAAATAAATAGAGGAATAAACACACACATTAGAAAAACCATAGAGCAATAAATATGAACAAATTACTGTTTTAGGGGTATTAAATTATGTAGATTTCTAAAATAATAATAATATTCAGCAATATTTTATGAAAGAAGCCAGATATGAGTAACGGTCTGGACAATAATTTATGTAAAGTGCAAAAACTTGGCAGGCAATAATATTTATATATAATGTGAACCATTAAATGTGTGTGTGTTATTTCTTTTTAAGGCTGGTCACTATATAGATCAACCTGGCCTCGAATTCATAGAGATCTGCCTGCTTCTAATGCTACACCCAAACAAATGGTCATAAGTTGGGAAAGGGAAGTATGAAGGAGAATATGGTAAATCAAAATCAAAATACCAGTTGTTCATAGGAAGAGGGAATTATTTTGAATATCAGGAACAGATGGGCTTAAAAAGTAAAGACCACAAATCAATAACTATTGGGATATATGGGCAAAATTGTTTTCCTTGGGAAAGATAAACTGTGTCATCACAATACATACAACAGTACAAGACAGAGTACAGAAATGTTACAGTCCTCCTTAAACTGTCTTCCCTTAAAATACTCTTTTACTTGAGAAGGCAGATACTGAAGGGAGGTTCCACACTCATTGAGTAGTTGGAGAGCAACACCATCTTAGGAAGGACTCAACACATTTCTACTATTTTCCCTTTGACATCCCTGCAGATGTTCAGTCTAGAATTCCAAACCTATCTTACCCTCTTTTCCTATTTTCAAACAGAGCCACACTTTCCAGAAAACTTCACATTTGTTCTTTGAAATGAAAAAGAAAAAAATCTTTGAAGCCAAAGACTGCTTTCCTGCATCTGTGATTATTCTAAACATCATCAGGACACTGGGATAAAGGAGATCCAAGAGCCAGAAACCAGGTCCAATCTTCGTAACAGTAACCTTAAGGCTAAGACTAAAAGCAAATACCAGGATAGACACTTTTCCCAGAGTGTGACATGCTGTCTTTAAATTTCACAAAATCCCATAAGCTGGGTAATAATCTCCATTTATGCACATGGGCTTGGATCTGAGCAATTAAATGATTTATTTAAGAAATCATAGCTTGGAAGTGGCAGGACCACCAGCTGACTCCTTGACCTACTCTTTTTTTTAATTAATTAATTAATTTATTTTTTTATTTTATGTACATTGGTGTTTGACTCTGTGTATGTCTGCGTGAGGAGTTTTAGACAGTTGTGAGCTGCCATATGGGTGCTGGGGATTGAACTCAGGTCCTCTGGAAGAGCAGTCATTGCTCTTAACCTCTGAGCCATCTCGCCAGCCCCCTGACCCACTCTTAATGCTCTTTCTCTTTCCCCCAAACCTTCAACTATGGATAGGAAAATCAAGGAACAAGAGAAATGAAGGCAAATGACCTGGCAGGACTTGCCACTGCTTAGATTTGGGGTATAATGAAAGAGGTGAAATTGAACTTAATTTTGAGTTTAGGCTTTTTTTTTTTTTTTTTTTTTTTTTTGGCTCTAGGAATGAGCACTGAGAAAATCCTGGGAGAACCAGAGGATCAGAACCCAGCCTAAGTCTCCAAAGTTAATTCTTGTGGTCTGACTCCACAGGACAGGCTGTTCAGAAGCTCTAGTGGAATCACTGGGCTCGAAAATATTCACCATGTCAACACTACCGCTTCGGCTTTCACCTGGTGTCAGGTTTGGAGCCTGCTTGTCACAACCATCACAGTTCCTTCTAGGAACTGCCCCAGGAGCTGGGGAATGGGCAGAGAAGACTGTTTACTGAAATGCATGTTTCCATACCCTGATACAAAGGGCGATAGAGCCAAAAGGTAGGGCATGTCTCTCCATTCGGCAAGAGCTAATGGGTATTCTGAGCCACGATTTGCACGGAAAAACTGAGAAATGTAGTTTAGTTTCCCAATCTTCACTGCTAAATTGAAAGGGTAAAAAAAAAAAAAAAAAAAAAATACAGCAATACAGTTCGCTGGTAGAAAGATGATGAGCAATCTAACCCATTTTATTCTTAGAGGATTCTGACTGGAGAGATGGTGTCGAAGGTGCTCTTCAGTGAGCGTGGAGATATGGGAAGAACTTAAAAAAATAATAATGAATTTGGTATGTGAGCCTTCCCTGAGATGTGCAATGGATACCAATCGGTGACCAGGAATTCAAGGACAGAGAGTGAGGATAGGAGATGCAGGGAGGCCTTCTAAAAGCACAAGGACCCGAGACTATGGGAGGATCCTGCCTAGAGGAAACCCAACAGCATGTTAGCTTTAATCTTTGCAGTAAAAGTTAGCTCCCTGGCAGAACTGGTTAACCAGTACCTGGATTTTTCCAGAAATTAGGGATAGCAAGAATTCAGTCTTAGTTGAATTCTTGATGCAAGTTTCAGAGTCAAGGTTTGTGAGGACAAGAAATCGTGGTATATATTAAAAACCAACAATACCATTCCGCCCAGTGGCTGCTATTTCCACTTAGCAATTTAAAAACTGAATTAAGACATGCGCCCGGCATCCTGTTAATGACAAAAGTAGTAAAAATAAAGCCAAATCAGTCCTCTCCATTCACCCCAGAGTCACTTTATATGATATATGAATCCAAATAATAATGATGTGGACATATAAGTACAAGTAGTTTGGAGGAGGTTCTGCAAGTAAATTCAAAGATTCACGTCACTCTCCCTGGGTTTTCTATGTGTCACGAAGTATTCTGATGCTACTTTGCCACAGGTTTGTTTGTCTGCATTACATCCGTTGCATATGAACCCCCTCTTTTACAGCCCCTCCTCTGGGGAGCCTCTTTCTACTCTCATCCAGGTTTCATCTTCCTTGTGGGGCTGTTTGTGAGGGGAACCACTAGGTTTTGGAGGAATTGTGCTTCCTTCCTCCTAAATGGCTTCAGGAAAGGCCAACGCTTCTGAGTTCTTATTGCTCACAAATATCCCTATTCACACCTTTACTTAATTGGTACAAAGCCATTTTGTTCTCTTATAATTCATTACATTGTGGCTTCAAAGCACTGTCATCATTTAGCCAGAAAAGAGGCAAGTACTGCTACCTGAAAAACTCAGAAGGCCAGAAGTGAGTTTCTTTAAGTTTGACCTTGAGGCTGGCTTCTCTCTTGAAAGCAGAGCCCTGGTGTGGGAAAGTAAGGCTGTTGCCTAACCGTCAAGCAAGATGAATGAGGCTATGGAAACTAAATGTGCCAAAGAGAAGGATCTTTGTACTTACAGGTCTGGGAGAGGCTGGGGTTGCTGACGAAAGTCTTGATGTGGTAGGGTGCTCAGCTATATGAGTAACAGGGATGTGGAGAACAGTGGGCAGGAGTCATGGCTTTCACCCTCTGACTAGGCTGTGGGGTGGCTACTTTAATGATTCCACACCGCATGGCCAATCTTCTTTATAAGAGTCTGGTGTTGCCTGTTAGGCTGTTTTCATGGTCTGCAGCTGCAGGCAACCTTGCTTTTACGTTCACTAAGATGAAGATTATAGGGGCTATATTACAAATAACCACACAGGAAGCAGCAGGTTTAACAGGTCAAGGGCGATGGACCACTGTAGGATTTCTAATAACATAACGTCACTGAAAAATTGATGATACTGCAGTGAAATCAAATGAATTCCCGGTTCCCTGGAATCATTTTTGAATTGTAAGCCAGACTTGATTTGAGGGGCAGACAAGCAGCTACAACCAGAATAGTTTCATTGAAACAGTCAAGTGTTTATTAGGGAAGTCCTATTTGTAGTTGTTGCAAACTAATAATAACTACCATGAAGATTAGCAGTACCGTATGTCACCAAGAGGAGGCAGAGGTTGTAATCAGAGAAGCAGGACAGGAAGTTGTGGTTAAAGGTAGGGTAGAGTAGCAGGCAGGTGATCTTTTCCCAGACGTCAGAGCAGTTGACTGACAAGGTCAGTTTACTCTGGGGGAGTAACCCCTATCAGACTTTCCTCCAGATATCGAAGCACAGAGATGAGAGTTTTAGAAGCGAGCAAAGACTGTCTGAGGTACACAGACTAATCAGATAGTACACATCCAAGAAGAAAAGTTCAAGCTGTTCTGTATCCTTTTGCTGCTTTAGGAGAGCCAGTTGGCATGTGTTTCAGAATGACTGTCGTATAGGGGTGAAATCTTCTCCGGACTATGAGGCTCATTGCTATGGTCATGGGGTATTGTGTTAAATGGAGGATAACTATTTGAACTGAGGAGGCCTCAGGATTGTAAGCCAACGAAAGTGCCCAAACCCAAAATAAAAGACCAATAGTAAACTAGATGTGCAAAGCTATACCTGACTGGATTTCTGCTCTCCCTTTTTGTGCAAATTCAATCTTAAGTTGGTCTTCCAGTAAATGAACCACTGCCTCCCCTTTAGCAAAATCTTCTATTGCTGATGATTAGCAGGACTGTGTCTGCTCTCACTCTGACCTCTACCTCTGTGTCTGAAGACAGAAAATTTGTAATGATAGCTCAGGCTGGGGCCAAAGGGAAACTTGGCTGGGATGTACTTGTTGGACTGGACTTGGAAAAGAACATTGTTTTCCCCAAGGCTCTCCCCGGCCTCTTTCTGTCTTTGTGTGTGTGGGTATGTGTGTGCACCCACATATGGCAGTTTGTCCATTTGTGGATATGAAGGAAAACTTGTAGGAGTCACTTCTCTCATTTTACCATATGGGTCATAGAAACTAAACTTAGGTCATCGGACATGCAATGCCTTTACCTGATGTGGACATAAAAACAACAGCTCTCATTTCAAAGGGGATAAGAGACGATAGTTTATTCTGGAACCATTCTGGTGACCATGGTTTGGAAACCCAGATTTAGGTTACCCCAAATTCCATGTTCCAACATGGAACAATTTTCATGAATTGTTTTACATAATACTAAAATCATAGATCAAAGAAAAGTTAGTAGATTCCAAAGGTTTTTATCTATTAGCTGCAGGATGCTAGTATTGATGCAGATGTGGGAAAGGAATGGCTGTTCTGGGGGGGCTAAAGCTATCCTCAGATTAGAAACATAGTTGAGCAGGTGTCCTTTCAGTATGGTGGAGTGTCCTTTGGGTATATTGTTGGTATAATATTCTTTTAAAATGTATATGCCTTACCCTTGTTAATTCAAATGCTGATTTCCCCACCCCCAACTCTCTGGTTTCAATCCGGATATTGCATTGTGATACTTATTATAAGCATCCTGTCTCAACTCTTGTGTAAACAGGACAAAATAAAGCAACTAGGTACAATGTTGTGCAATGGGAGGAGCCAGAGGACAGGAAAGAGGGGAGGAGTTAGAGAGTGGGAGGAGAGGGGGAGAGAGAGGAGAGCTAGGAGAGCAGAGCTGGAGGAGTGATCTTGGAGGACATGGAACATGAACCAGACCTAAGATTTCACAAAAAGCAAGTATAATGTGGGAAATCTAAATGTTAGGAAACTGAGGGCTTGGAGGTTTAAGAGGGAGTAAATATTGCCCAGCATTGTGTTCTAGGTTAACTAAAAACCCAGTCTCTGTCTGGTGATTTGGTTATACAGCTGTTTAAGATTAGCAGCAAGCTTTACTAGAAGATAAACCAATAGTAAATATTAATAACTTCTTACAACAGTATATGTCCAAGAGTAGAATAGCTGGGTCAAGTCCCAATTTTTTGAGAATGCTATATTGATTTCTAAAGTGGCTTTAGAAGTTTGCACTCCCAGCAGCAATGAAGGAACTGTTCTCCTTGCTCCAGACCCTTGACAGTATGAGCTGTCACTTGTGTTTTTGAGCTTAGCCATTCTGACAGATGTGAGATGGAATCTCGGAGGCATTTTGATTTGCATTTCCCGGATGGTTAAGGATGCTAACATTTCTTTAACTGCTTCTCGGCCATCTTACCAAAGGCAATGTACAGACTCAACACAATTCTCATCAAAATTCCAACACAATTTCTTACAGACCCTGAAAGAACAAAATTCTACTTCATATAATAAAAATAAAACCCAGGATAGTTAAGGTAATCCTGTATAACAAGAGAACTTCAGGAAGTATCACCATCCCTGATTTCAAGCTATACTACAGAGCAATAGTGATAAAAGCACATGGTATTGGCATGAAAACAGACTGGTTGATCAATGTAACCAAATCAAAGACCCAGACATAAATCCATACACCTGTGAACACCTGATTTTTGATAAAGAAGCCAGAAGGACACTGGAAAAAAGACAGCATCTTCAACAAATGGTGCTGATCTAACTGGATGCCTGCATGTAGAAGAATGCAAATAGATCCATACTTTTCACCCTGCACAAAACTCAAGTCCAAATCAATCAAAGACCTCAGCACAAAACCAACCAGATACACTAAACCTGATAGAAGAGAAAGAAGGGAGTATCCTTGAACATGTTAGCACAGGAAACAACTTTCTGATCCATTTTGCAGGCACTAAGGTAGACAATAAATGAGATGTCGTAAAACTGAAAAACTTCTGTCAGGTAAAGGACTCTGTCAAAAGTACATAATGACAGCCTACAGAATGGGAAAAGATCTTCACCAACCCCACATCTGACTGAAGGTTGTCATCCCAAAAAATGAAGAACTCAAGAAAATAGACGTCAAAAATAAAATAAAATAATCCAATTAAAAGTGGGTTCCAGATCTAGTAAAAAATTCTTTTTTCCCCCTCAGAACCACCTTAGTCAAAGAATTCTCAACAGAGGAATCTTAAACAGCCAAGTAGGACAGATCTAACCAGTCAGCCAGTCTGCAAACACAGCTTTCCCCCATCCCAGGAATTCTCATTCACAGCCCACTACTTAATAATAAATTAGAGAGGGAAACAAGGCATCCAGTGGTATAACAAGGCCTAAAGTTGGGTCAAATGTGTTGTTTGTTTGATCCCAACCTTTATTAGGGATATCCTGGCTGGGAATGAAAAGCAGCAAAATTCTCCCATGCCGATGAGGGTCAAGAGTGTCATTCATATAATCTGTACATGCCCTTTCTTGCTTACATAGTAACTCTTTTTTGAATTTAAATTTTATTTTTTATTAATTACAGTTTATTCACTTTATATCCCAGCTGTAGCCCTCTCCCCACTCCCCTCCCAATCTCACCCTCCCTCCATCTTCTTCTCCTATGCCCCTCCCCCAGTCCAATGATAGGGGAGGTCCTCCTCACCTTCCATCTGACCCTAGTCTATCAGGTCTCATCAGGACTTGCTTCTCTGTCTTCCTCTGTGGACTGGTAAGGCTGCTCTCTCCTCAGGTGGAGGTATTCAAAGAGCAAGCCCATGAGTTCATGTCAGAGACAGTCCTCTTCCTATTATTGGGGAACCCACTTGGACACTGAGCTGCCATGAGTTACATTTGTGCAGGGGTTTTAGGTTATCTCCATGCATGACCCTTGATTGGAGTATCAGTCTCAGAAAAGACCCCTGGGCCCAGATTTTTTGATTTTCTTGTTCTCCTTCTGGAGCTTCTGTCCCCTCCAGGTCTTTCTATCTCCCCCTTCTTTCATAAGATTCCCTGCACTCTGCCCAAAGTTTGGCTATGAATCTCAGCATATGTTTTGATACCCTGCTTGGTAGAGTCTTTCAGAGGCCCTCTAGTTAGGAATAGTGCTACCTCAAGACCCAGGTATACCACTCCTAGGCATATATCCAAAATATGCTCAAGTATACAAGGACATTTGCTCAACCATGTTTGTAGCAGCTTTATTTGTAATAGTCAAAGCTGGAAACAACCCAGATGTTCCTCAGTTGAGGAATAGGTACAGAAATTGTGGTACATTTACACAATGGAATAATTCTCAGCAGTAATAACAAGGAATCATAAAATTTGCAGGCAAATGGTGGGAACTAGAAAAGATCATCCTGAGTGAGGTATCCCAGAAGCAGAAAGACACACATGGTATATATTCACTTATAAGTGGGAATTAGACATACAATATAGGATAATCATACTAAAATCTGTACATCTAAGGAAGCTAAATCAAGAAGGAGGACCCTGGGTAAGATGCTCCATCTTCATTCAGAAAGGCAAACAAGATGGACATTGGAAGAAGGAGAAAACAGGGAATAGGGCATAGTAACTCTTACAGCAATATCTAAGGAGTTTATGTATCTGGAGATGGATATTTGGCATTCTAGAGTCTACCAAGGGCCCGAGGGCAGAAGAAGCCCCTCTCTCTTCAGCCGAGGCTCCAGGAATGTTTCCATCCTGTCTTAAAAAATGTCAGCAGCTCTGCCATGCTTATCAGCTGCTGTTTCATATTGTATTTATGGTGGAACGAAAAGTTCATAATAGTTAATGAAGACACAGGAGTAATGAGCTAAACATTGTTATCTAATACCTAATCTCCGAGGTAGTCTCTAAAGCTCTCTAGATTGCTTAGAATAGTGACTCAATATAGAAATGCAATTTATTTTATTATGTTATTTTATGGGGGTAAACTGTGTTTGATTTATGATTAATTTTTTTCATCTCATTGGCTTCTGTGATTTTACTTTTCTTTCATTCTAACTGCTAGACATGTACCCTCAGCAATTAAAACAGGCAAATCAGTGGCATAGTATTTATGAGAAGAGACTGAATGTGGGCAGAATTAATCATAAAAATATCTCCTCAGGCTTGAACGATGGGTTTCTGTAACACTAAATGTTTCTTGTGTTTTTTTTTGTTTTGTTTTGTTTTGATTTTTCCATCACAGCACATTGTACCTCAATAACTTAGAGTTTCCTGGATGTCTACTGGCAATTTATCTCCTTTATATTTTCATTATTACCTCTGGATCAGACTTTTATCTTCTTGTGACGATCATGTAACCTTGATCTCCTGGTTGCCTGCCTTGGCTTTATATGACCTTAGGTTTTTTTCCCCACACTGGCAATTTAATGGATGCCAATTCTACCGTTTTTCCCCCCCAAAATTGTTTTCTAGGAACTATCTCATTTCCTTCCACATTTCTTATAACAACGAAAGAAGAATACACGAGAAAGAGGAGAAAGTATCCTTAAAAATCAATAGTTTTCTTTGCCTTTAATGATTTTAAAGTATATGTCTTCTAACTACCACAATTCCATTGTTTCTGAGAATTATTACGTATATACTTGAAGTACTTAATTGCTTTTCACTGAATTTTAAAGAAAGTTGGAGGAATGCTGTATGGAGAAAATAAAATCAAAATACATTATATACAAGTACAAACTTTCAAAGAATAAATGAAAAACATTGCATTTTATAAAGATAAAAAGCCTACAGTTATAGAAAACCACTCAGGGAAATTATAGCACAAAATTTCTAAACTATAAGGAAGGATTCAAGTGGTGGAAGTGTTTAGAACCCTAAGTAGACATGCCTAGAAGAACATCCACAAGCTACATCATTGTTAGATGTTACCCAAGTGAGGATGCATAAATCTCACTAGGAAGGGGGACAGATATAGGCTTAGATTTTCCACCAAACCTACTTTACTTAGGGTTCTTAAACACCATCACCTCCTATCCACCCTCCCCCCACCTTAGAAAGGAGGTTAGTAGGGAAAAGGGCTGTAGATCTCTTTTATCTACTTCCTGCTGACTAGGATCGGTGGAGCTTTAGGGGATTACAAAACTCAGTCTTCAGAGTACTAGCCATCCAGCCCAAAGGCCAACACCAAGCACCAACATGAATTAGCATGGAAGTCAGCAAAAGCTGCAAGACTCAGTTAATTTGACCTGGAATTATCCAGATCAGAGGAGACACTGCAAAACCCCACTGAGAAAAAGGAGTTTATAATCATGGACCTAGAACAAATGATTGGCTATCTGGAGTTGACCAACTTCAACCTTATCCAGCAGAGTCCCACAATTTAGGTTTATTTAAATCATTTATGATTGTCATTTAACTTTGGCAAGTAGTGTTTATTGAGAAAATTATCTATTAATTTTAATTTTGTTTTTTAGTACAGGCTTCTAAACTATGACCTACTAATTCTTTGGATTGCCTCAGGTCTGTTGTTATGCCCCACTTTTCATTTTTGATTTTGTTAATTTGGATATCTTATCTCTGCCTTTCGGTTAGTTTGGCTATGGGGTTGTTTATCTTGTTGATTTTCTCAAAAAAAAAAGCCAATATTTCATTGATTCTTTTTATTATTCTCTTTGCTTCTATTTTATTGATTTTAACCCACAAGTTATTTTCTGCCATCTACTTCTTTTGTGTGTGCTTACTTTTTTTTTTCTGTTCTAGAGCTTCCAGGTAGGTGTACTGTTAAGTTGCTAGTGTGAGATATCTCTGGTTTCTTTATGAAGGCACGCAGCTTTCCTTTAAACACTGCTTTCATTGTGTCCCATAAGTTTGGGTATGTTGTGCCTTCATTTTTATTGAGTTCTAGGATTCAATAACATTTTAATTTTATTCTTTATTTCTGTGTTGACTCAGTAGTCATTCAGTAGAGAGTTGTATAGTTTCCATGAGTTTGTATGAATTCTGCTATTTTTGTTGTTGAAATTCAGCTTTAGTCTTTGGTGGTCTGATAGGATGCAATGGGTTATTTCATTTTTTCTTGTATCTGTTGAGACTTGCTTTGTGACTGAGCATATAGTTAATTTTGGAGAAGGTTCTATGAAGTGCTGAGAAGAAGGTATATTCTTTTCTTTTTCGGTGAAATGTTCTGTAGATATCTCTTATGTCCATTTGGTTCATAATATCTGTTAGCTCCGGTATTTCTCTATTTAATTTTTGTCTGGATAACCTGTCGGTTAGAGTCAGGTATTGATGTCTCTCACTATCAATGTATGAGAATCAATTGTGATTTAAACATTATTAATATTTCTTTTAACAAATGTGGGTGCCCTTGAATTTGAAGCACAAATGTTAAGAATTGAAACATCACCTTGGTGGATTTTTCTTTTGATGAGAATGACAAGTCATTCCATATCTATTTTGATTAATTTTACTTTGAGGTATAATTTATTAGATATTAGAAGGGCTATACTGGCTTGTTTCTTAGGTCCATTTGCTTAGAAAATCTTTTCCAGCCCTTTACTTTGAGTGTCTTTCTTGTAAGCAGCAGAAGGATAGATCTTATTTTTACATCCATTCTGTTAGCTTGTAACTTTTTATTGGGGAATTGAGTCCATTGATAACGAGAGCTATTAATAACCAATGTTTATGCTTTATGTTTTTGCTATTTCTCAAACAACAACAGCAACAACCCAGGAAAAACAACAATAAATCCCCCAAACAAAAATCAAAATAGACCAACTAAAACCAAAACCAAACCAAAAGAGAAACAATCAGCCAACCAAGCAATCAATCAACCAACCAAACAACCAAACAGAAAAAAGCCTACAGTTATAGAAAACCACTCAGGGAAATTATTTGGTTAAAAACACCAAAACAAAAAGTGCATGCACATACACTTAAATCCATGGAATCTGCTTCATGTTGCCTAACTACTGGTGGAAATCTGGCATGCCCTGGATTGAAGTTCATATACTAAAAAGGTCATCTTGATATAAGGTACCAGTGTCTTGACTCCTGAATCAGATTATTTTGGTGGGAAAGCCAGAGTATTTTGTGGAAAGATTGTATTTGGGTCCCAAGTAAGATCCAGATAATTATACAACTAATTATAAAAAGCAAGGTACAGTGTATCAAAAAATGTAGAAGAACATTGTGATATAATTATGAAGAATGAATGCTTAGACGAGACCCAAAATACCAGCTATATGAGGAAGGTTGGGTTTCTATTCAGTGAAGGCTGCCACAAACATAATCAGAAACAAGAGGCATGCTGGGAGAAGACACTTACAGCTTCTCTAACTGAAGAGAGATGAAACTCTAAGATGTACATGAAATTCTACTAAATTATGGGAGAAAAGCAAGATTCCAATGTGAAATGAGTGTGCTACAATGGTGGCCACTGTTTAGTCACCCATGCATCTGTAGATAACCCTCCACTCTTGCTCATGTAAGCAATCTAAACCCAGTGGGTTATAAAATAATGACATTGTATAAATAGGAGGAACACTTGGGAAGAAGAGGGGCTTCATTGGATGTAGGAAAGGGATGTGAGAAAGCAATGAGGGCTACCATGACCACAATTCATTGTATATATATATGATATGATTAGGGAACTATTTCAAAAATTGAAAATAAGATATATGAACAGGCATTTTGTGAAAAATTGTAGTGATAAAATATGTTCATGATACTATTTAAAACATGCACTGTTTACAAAATACATTTCATGAGTTTCTCTAGTTTACTAAAAGAATGGGGGAAAAATCAAAACAAATCGCACAGAGTGAGGTGCCGAGATTTTCAGGAATCTACTTAGAGTTTAAGATCATTTAAGAGTCTCAGCATCTGCTTTGATACACTGCTAGGTAGAGTCTTTCACAAGCCCTCTGTGTTAGGCTCCTGGAGAAGACAGGCGCTTCACAAGGAGAGCAAAAGAACCAAAATATCTGAGCACAGGAGTCTTTTCTGATACTGATACTCCAACCAAGTATCATTCATGGATATAACCTAGAACCCCTGCTCAGATGTAGCCCATGGCAGCTCAGTGTCCAAGTGGGTACCCTAGTAAGGGGAACAGGGACTGTCTCTGACCATTCCCTCCTGAGTGGGGAGCAGCCTTGCCAGGCCACAGAAGAGGACAATGCAGCCAGTCCTGATGAGACCCGATAAGTTAGGGTTAGATGAAAGGGGACGAGGACCTCCTCTATCAGTGGACTTGGAGACGAGCATGGAAGCAGACGAGGGAGGGTGGGTAGGATTGGGAGGGGGCTACAGCTAGGATACAAAGTGAATAAAATGTAATTAATATAAAAAACAAAAATTTAATTAAACAAAACAAAACAGAAAAAGAGCTTACTCAAAGAAAAGCTGAAGGCTTACACTGGGAATTGAGAGGGATGCTTTCTTTTGGAAATTGATTAGAGCCTGGCATGGGCAACACACACCTTTAATCACAGCACTTGGGAGGCAGAAGCAGGAAGCTCTCTATGAGTTCAAGGCCACCCTGGTCTACATAGTGAGTTTCAGAAGAGCCAGGGCTATTTAGACAGACCCTGTCTCAAAATAAATAAGCAAAATAAATTGGTTTGATGAATAATGGGCTTTTATCTGGATCAACTCATTGGACTTTTGTCTTTTCCCATCTGAGTAATGTACTCGCAGACACAATTAGAGGTTGAAATTATTTATTTTACCACCAAAGAAAGCTAAATTGACGATGGCTTCAGTTCCACCCTCTGCCCCTGATGTGGTCCGTCTGTGTCACTTCCACCTCCAGTCATTGACACCCCCTGCAGCGGCAGCCTCTCCAGAAGCCACACTAGACCATCACTAGACCATGGTGAAAGATGTACTTGTGAAGGCAAGATGACTTCCAAAGATAAGTCAGGGAGGCTGAGCCCAAGGGTACCATTTGTTCTTCTGAAGCAGCCAATTAGGCACCTCACCCCACTTTCTAGGATGAATGAAGCAGTGGAGAAAGGCCAGAAAAAGTAAAATAAAAGGAGTCTTCATACTTCACAGCTAACACTGGTAAGTAGGAGTTTGTGATTTTAACAGGAATAAAAAAACTTAAATGCGGATGTACCTACATAGAGCCTAGTTTTAGAAACTTGCCGAGTCAGTTTCAACAATACCTTTTATTTTCTGTCTTAAGCAGTGGAAATGGACGTTCCTTTCACAGCTGGCATGTTATCAAGCTTTGTCAAGAGTACTAGAGGAACACAGGGAGAGAAAGAAACCTCTTGTAGTTGAACACATTTTCTTGACGGCTAGGACCCAGCAGTGCCTGATGGTGAATGGATTTTCCTCGTGGGCAGCTTCTCAGCATCTCTCTTGAGGCTTCCAGTGAGAGCCACGGTCTACACAGCACAGCTTCTACAAATAAAGCCCCCGAGAATTCCCCTGCCACCCAGTGACCTGTAATTATGCACTGTCCAGTGAAGTCTGGATCTGAAAGATGACGTTTCCCAGATGTGACCTTGTTTTGGACTCTGGCTTCATAGTCTTCAGCATTTTCTTTATCTTTTACGAGCAAAACTATTTTTTAATCACAATTAATAATTCCGTATATACACTTTAAATGAAATCTTGCTTGCTTAAATTACTCTATGTTTTCATTGTAGCCTGTGGAACACAGCGATTAAAAGTAATTTTAACACTGTGCCCAGAGCATAGTAATTACGAAGAACATCCCACTTTGCTATTCAACAAGCAGATCATTTTTCATAATTGTTGCTGAACTCCAAGAAAGACAATTTTTTCTCTTTTTTCATGTATTACAGTTTCTTTCCCAGCTGTAGCCCCCTCCCTCATTCCCTCCTAATTCCGTCCTCCCTCATCTCCTCCTATGCCCCTCTCCAAATCCACTGATAGGGGAGGTCCTCCTCCCTTTCCATCTGACTCTAGTCTATTAGGTCTCATCAGGTCTGGCTGCATTGTCTTCTTCTGTGGCCTGGAAAGGCTGTTCCCCCTTCAGGGGGAGGTGATCAAAGAGCCAGCCATTGAGTTCATGTCAGAAGTTGTCCCTGTTCCCTTTACTAGGGAACTCACTTGGAGAATGAGCTGCCATGGGTTACATCTATGTTCAAGGTTATCTCCATGCATGGTCGTTGGTTGAAATATCAGTCTAAGAAAAGACCGTTGTGCCTAGATGTTTTTGTTCTGTTGCTCTCTTTGTGGTGTTCCAGTACCGTTCAGGTCTCAAGAAAGACAATTTATAGGACTATTTCACATACATACTATTTATTAATCATTTCAATCTACAAAATAATGCATTTCATTAACTTCTTAAAGGGTTCTGACTGTGAAATGGAAATATGACTTGAAGGGCACTAGTTTTCAGTGTAACAGTCTAAGTGTCTCAGACAGGTCTAAACATGAGATTCTGGGAAAGCTTCCTGAGAAATTGCCCACTCAGCTCCAAGTAGCCTATCTCTGACTCTTGCTGTCACCATGGGTGCTGAAGCAGCAGGAACAAGGTTAGACCCTCGAGGGAACCTACACCCAGAGCATCTGCTTCTTGTTGGATAACTATTCTGAGAGAGGTACATGAGTACTTTGCTTCTCTCCTCATTGAACAGTTCTCATGGGGTATGAGAGCAGTGGCTGGTTCCCCACTCCAAGACTCTTGGGAGGGCTTTCCTAAGAATGAGGCATAGGTCTTCTTATGATGGAATAGTTACGGTGCATCTTTCCCTTCTAATATTTACCATATCTCCCATAATTCTTTTTTCTCTACCCTGCCTTACCAGGACCTGGGAAAAGAAAAAAAGTAGGAGAGGAAGAGGAAGAAAATCATATCATCATATCATATCACTCAGTCAACTATTTATCTATCCTATACCTACCAACCTGCATCTCTCTATCTACTATCTTTGTGTTGTATATCAACTTTCTATCATCTACCTATTATCTATTTATCTATCCATCATTTAGCTATCATCTATTTATCTTTTATATGTCATATGTCTATATAACAGGTATCTGTGTCATCCATCATCTATCCTATTATCAGGTATGATAAGATGTGATATAAATGTATCAAAGATATTTTCTATGATATTATATATACAAAACAACTTAATTATTTTAAAAATCACCCCCATGATTGTATGTGGTTGTTCACTCTTGTTTGTTTGTTTGTTTTGATTTTGGTTTTATGAGACAGGATTTCTCTGTGCAGCCTTGGCTGTCCTGGAACTCTCAGAGATTTGCCTGCTTCTGCCTCCTGGAGTACCATTGTGCCCAGCTCTGCCTCTTCACTCTTAGGTGCTGTCTGCACATTCATGAAGAAACAAGTCATCATAAATGTGGTATTGTAAGCATGTTGCTCTACACCTTGCTTTTTGATTCTAATAACACTTTAAACAGCCTCTAATAATTATCATTGGTATTGGTTATGGCAACATATACAAAAGTAGTTCTTTTTAAAAATGTATACATGATATTCTATCCAATCAATCCCATAATTACGTATGCTTAGCTTATTTTGCACATTTTCTTATGTATAATGCTGTAATCAATTTTCCAAAATAGATGACTGTCACACTGATTAGAGGCTTTGATGTCAATGTTTGTTGGGCAAGTATCTACTAGTAGAAATTCTGGGTTAGATGACATGCATACTTAAGTTTAGAGTTGATCCTGCCCACCCACCTTGCATGTTCTTATGAACGGTCTATAAGAATCCTGTCTCATCACAGCTTATCTTAGGGTTCTATTGCTGTAAAGAGACACCACGACCAAGGCAAGTCTCATAAAGAAACAGCATTGAATTGGGGTTTGCTTATACTTTCAGAGAGTGAGTTTATTATCCTCATGGCAGGAAGCATGGTTGTATGCAGTAGGAAGAGACCCATGGGGCCTGGCTTGGGCTTCTAAAACCCCCAAAGCCCACCCCCAGTGACATATTTTCTCCAACAAGGCCATCCTATTCTCCACCTCCCCAAGGCCACACCTCCTAATCTCTTTCAAATAGCAGTACTCCCTAAGGACACTTTATTTAAATATTTGAGCCTATAGGGAGTATTCTTATTTAAGCCGTCACACAGCTGTAATAATCCAAGATAATTTCAGTGCTGTAAAATATTTATCAATATGTCTGATTGGTGACAAGCAGAACATTTGAATCTGAAGGCATATTTCTGTAATTTCATGTATTTATTAACTATTTCTATTCCTATTTCTATTTCTATTCTATTCCCATTAACCATTTCTATTCTATTTTGTTTGTTTGTTTGTTTATTACTGTGTTTTGGCAGTGTTTCTTTTCTGTTACCCAGTCCATTTATCTTCATTTCCATTCTAAAATTATTTTAGTATTGGGGATAATTGTTTATCAGTCATATACTGTAAGTAGACAGATTTACTTTTTCTCTTGACTTAGGTTATTGTTTTTAAATAGTCATATTTTAAACAACTTTTGAGTAAATTAAACAAGAATTTCCTCTCAAATTTGAACTTTTGTATTATGGTGAGAAAGACCTTCCTCTTTCTGATATATTATCATGCTTATTAATTCCCCCAGGCACTGGGGGCTTGTTTTGCTGAGAGCTAGGGTTAGACTATGCTTAGGGACATGGTTTTTGTTAGGTCTAGGAGTACTAGGGCTGGGATAGGGATAGAGTCACAGTAAGATCTCAGGTTATAGTTTGGGTTAGGGTTAGAATTAGGGTTAGGATTAGGCCTGAGGGTACAGGTGGGTGTGAGTTAATCTTAAGGCTTCCAAGTACTGGGATCACCACCACAGGAGCTTACACTCAGTTTCTTCCACAACATTTCTTCTAAGTCTACAGTCTCCCAGCTCTTTTCTGAGAACAGTATGTAAACTCAAGGTCATGTGAGTAATCACACCAGGACTACCTTATGATACTGCTTTCTAAGCATTCTCTCTTATAAACATGATTTACAATGCTTTTAAAAGTCGTTCTGTAAAGGCGGGGGAGAAAAGACACCCAACTCTAATACTTACTGTAGATTTTCAAATGAGCCATGTAATAAGGCGAGAACTGATAAAGGATGGAGTAACAAACAAATGTTCTGCCTCCCACACAGGCATGCTCACCAAAGCACACCTGATACATTAGCATTCAGAGCCGCAGGAAAGACAAATGCTTTTCATTACACAGGCATTCTCTCTAGGACAAAGGCATCTACCCTAATTCACCTCCGGCTCTCTCTGCACCACTACATTCATTTTGCTTGTTCTGTTTTATCTGTTTTTTAAATATATATACAACAAGTTTCCATTTATGCATAAATCATCTTATTTACAGAAAATGGTTTATATAGATGATATTTTCTTATACGTACATACATATACATATGTATGTATATATGAAAAACAAACCTGAAAAACTTCCTCAGATAGCACAAGAAGGGAACTTCCTGTGCTTTTCTTCAGTGTAGCCTGGCTTTCCACTGATCCCTTCCTACTCTCAGCACTGGTATCCTGCCTTGTGACTGAAATGGCGGTGTCACTTCTTTCCAAGACTTCTTTCAAAACTGAATTCACTACCTTCATATTGCTGAGTAGTTGGAGAGCTATATATAAAAGAAAATGTAATGTCGGGCTCGATCTGCTAAAAGAAATGGAATGAGATAAAAAGTGCTAAGGAAGTCTGCATCACATCAAGAGAAAGTGACTGAGGGTACCTGGCCCCTGAAAATAAGTCTTCAGCATAGCCCATGCACATAAGGCTCTGGAAACATGGCAGAAGAGAGGGTGGAAGATGGTAAGAGCCAGAGGATCAGGACATTTGTTCTGGGATTGTGTCTTCTATACAGGGTAGGGAAGCTATAGCCATGAAATCTCCACAATACAACCTAAACAAGCCCCTAAGAATAAAAACACTTATTGACAAACCAGTGTGGATGGGGAAGATCTCACGAGGCTCCACCCCTAGATGAAGAACTGATGGCGATTAAGGACTGCTAAGGGAGGGAGATCCAGTCTCCCCTAGGGAGGAGTCCGCTAAGCAGTTATCCAATATGAAGTGATGGTAGAAGACCATGGAGATCCAGGAGATAATGTGTGACTCTGTGTGCCTGTGAACATGGGATGCAGAGGAGACCGTTGCTGACTTGATGCTGATGAGGGGAGGAGAACTGAGATCTGGTGCACAAGAGTGAGGATGAATCTACCAAGGGGCATAGCAGAGATGCTTGAAAGATGCCCAAGGAATGAACCACTTGGGGAGACGAGTTACTTTCATTTCCATTTTTAGCACAGTATGGGGTTACAGTATAGTACAGTGATTAAAAACAGAGCCTGGAGTGTAGACAAGGATTCTTAAACATTTTTTTTTCCTATTGAAGACTCCTTTATGCTTGAGAAATTTTGGGACTCCCCCACAATCATGTAATATATAAAGAAGGCACATGTTAAACATTTATTGATGAAAAATCATAAAAACCAATAAACGAATAAGTAAATGGTAAAACAGTGAGTGTCTTGGGGCAAAGTGTGCATGCTGCGTGCTGAGTCAAGGTTGCACTGGAGTCACACAACCCAACATGGACAAGTGTGCCTGAAACACTCCAGATTCATCGCGCATTTGATTTTGAGTGAACTTTTGGTCATTGTCTATTAAGAATTTCTTCATTTACCATCTCCAAATTTACACAACCTCACAGGAGCTTCATGCCTGCCATGTAAGCAGGTCAGGGAGTCTAAGAGACCTAGCTTTGCATGCCTGCTTCTGTTAAGTCTTGATAAATTACCCGGGCTTTCTCCATCATAGTCAATGCATCTAGAAATGAAACACCACAGAACGTCTTTCACAGTGCAGCCGATGTGATCAGGTGTGACAAAGTGGCCACACTGCCTAGCGGAGGGTTTGGCACCCACGGAGTACCACAGAACGGTAACTTCTATTGTCAGGCTTGCCTTTGCCCTGGGTCCTCCGAAGCAGGAGTCTACATAGGCACCACGGGGACTTCATGTGCACCCTCTTCTCTCTTTAGCACCCCGTACTGTAATAGGGTGAAGCAGCATTGTTTGCCCAGAGTTGTAGCCCTGTGCTATTCAGACAGTTCTGAGTGAGGAATCGTGAGGCGAATTTCCTCTTTGTTTGGACCTTAGACTGGAGCAGATTGTGAGGCTAAGGTGACTTGCAGAGGCAGGGCTGGAAGAGAGAAGGGAAACTGATTTACTCCCCACAGGGGGAGCCAAGATCCTACCAAACACACCTCAATAAACAGCTTGGTGAAACTTTTCCATGGAAACAAAAAGCCCTATCAAAAGATAATATACAATTTAAAATTAGCTAACAGTATTAACTAATAATGCACCAGATTTTAGTGTCTTACTAGAGCTGAATATTTATAAATTACTAACCTATCAATCAAACAGATTTGTTAGATTTTACTCTGTTGGATTAGGCAGGTGACATCGAAAACACTGATTCACTTATAACTAATGCTTCATGGTTGATGATTTTGTTTGCTTTAGAGGCAAGTTTTAAAAATACTTATGAGTCTTAATTTGTATTAAAAAACTGTAAATATAAAGTCTGAATTTGGGGAAAATATGAATGAAAAAGAAGATCCCAGGCGTATGATACTAGAAGAATGAAAATTTATGGCCCATATTTCTTAATTAAAAACCATCATATTATGGATCCCTTAAGAATAAAATGGCATCATAAAGTTTCCATGACAACATCTCCAGGGCTAATACCTGGTGATATAATTAGTTAAGAGCATGTAACACTTACACTGTCAACTATAATTATGACAAAATGGTTACATTTGAATTTTGTTTTGACTATGGTGTATACTAGTAAATAATTATGTCAGAACTGTACTTCCTTGTACATTGTACATGCTCAATATTATTAATACACTTTAATATATACCTTATCAATGAGATTTCAATTTTAATCATACTTTCACAGTTACCATGATATTCAAGTCATAGACTAGGCAAAAAAGAAAATTCAGCTTTCTCATATTTGACTTGTAATTAACATGGGATTTTGTTGCTTTTCTCTTGTCTTTACCTTTGCTGCAATAATCTCCTTTCTTCTGCATACTTCTATATTAGATACTAATGAAGCAAAGATATACTACACCAAGATAACTTTTAAGCCTGAGTGTCTTTCACCCATTGTGATATTTTCTATGTTTTCATATTTGACAAAGTATAATAGATTTTCCCAGAAGGTTTTGAAGATTCATTTTTATTATTTGTGATTTGATTCTCCATTGGAATCAGAAATACATATGAAATGAATTTGGCTGTGGGTGTTCTCCCTTGAAAAACTCTAAATGCTCTACAATCCCATCTTTCATGTCCGTTAGACAGAAGTCAGAGAAATAGGAAAAGTATTAAGGGAATAGACTATTTGTGGGAAAACAGGGTGTCAAGGCCATAGTTATACGGACTGTAAGGTACCTCCTCAATAAGGCCAGGGAAGAAGTGGAGGCAGTAAGGCAAGCAATAACCAGATTGTGAAGAGCTATCTTAGCTTTGGAAATGATATTAGACTTTATCTATTCTGAACTTGTCAGGGGGAATTCATCTAAGAGGTTGTTAAGCAACAGAGATATAAATTAAGCGCCGAGTAACAGTGATATATGGACCAACCACTAGCAAGATAATGAATTACCAGAACATACAGTTGAAATGACTGTAATTGGTTTGGATAATAATTATGTGGAAGAAGAATGTTTACTTTTCAGTATCCATGACCTAAAACACACACATACACACACACACACACACACATACACATATGTATATTTGGTAGAGTGCATGAGACCCTGGGTTTGATCCCCATCACTGCATCACTTCAAAAATCTAGATAAAGAATGGGTTCATTGATTCAATGCAATTCCCATCAAAACAACAACACAGTTCTTTACAGAACTTGAAAGAACAGTTCTCAATTTCATATGGAAAAACCAAAAAAACCCAGAATTGTTAAAGCAATCCTGTACAATAACAGGTCTTCTGGAGGTATCTCCATCCCCAATCACAAGCTGTACTATAGAGTAACAGTAATAAAAAACTACATGGTACTGGCATAGAAACAGAATGGTGGATCAATGGAATTGAATAGAAGACCCAGAAATAAACCCACACACCTACAGATACTTGATTTTTGACAAAGAATCCAAAATCATACATGGAAAAAAAGACAGCATCTTCAACAAATGGTGCTGGTCTAATTGGATGCCTACATGTAGAAAAATACAAATAGATCCATATTTATCACCCTGAACAAAACTAAAGTCCAAGTGGATCAAAAACCTCAACATAAAAGCAGACACACTAAATCTGTTGGAAAAAAAGTGGTAAATGGCAGAGAAACTCTTAAAGAAATGCTCAACATCCTTACTCATCAAGGAAATGCAAATCAAAACGACTCTGAGATTTCACCTTACACCCATCAGAATGGCTAAGATCAAAAACTCAAGTGACAACACATACTGGGGAGGTTGTGGAGAAAGGGGAACCCTCCTCCATTGCTGATGGGAATGTAAACTTGTACAACTGCTTTGGAAATCAATCTGGTACTTTCTCAGACAATTAGGAATAGTGCTACCTCAAGATCCTGCTATACCACTTCTAGGCATATATCCAAAATATGCTCAACTATACAACAAGGGCACTTGCTCAACCATGTTTGTAGCAGCTCTATTTGTAATAGGCAGAATCTGGAAATGACCCAGAAGTCCCTCAGTTGAGGAATGGATACATGAATTGTGGTACATTTACACAATGGAATACTACTCAGCTATTAAAAACAAGGAAATCATGAAGCTTGCACACAAATGGATGGATTTAGAAAAGATGATCTTGAATGTGGTAATCCAGAATCAGAGAGACATACATGGTATATACTCACTCATAAGTGGATATTAGCCATATAAAATAGGATATATATACTAAAATCTATACTCCTAAAGAAGCTAAACAGCAAGGAAGACCCTAGAGAATATGTTCAATCCTCATTCAGAAGGGCAAATGTGATAGACATTAGAAGCAGGAGAAGACAGGAAACAGGAAAGGAGCCTACCACAGAGGGCCTCTGAAAGACTCTACTGATCGAGGTATTGAAGCAGAAGCTGAGGTCATAGACAAACTTTGGGAAGAATGCATAGAATTTTATGAAAGAAGAGGGTGATAGAAAGATCTGAGGGGACAGGAGCTTCAAATGGAGACTAACAGAGCCAAAAACAAAACAAAACAAAACAAAACAAAACAAAACAAAAAAACAAAAACCTGAGCGCTGGGCATCCTGAAGAGAATGATACTCCAGCCAAAGACAATGCCCAGAGAGAACCTAAATCCCCAGCTCAGATGTAGCCCATAGACTCAGTCTCCAAGTGGGGTCCTTAATAACTTAATAACAGGGACTATCTCTGGAATGAACTTAGTAACAGGCTCTCTGATCACCTATGCCAGGCCACAGAGGAAGACAATGCAGCCAGTCCTGATGAGACCTGATACGCTAGGGTCAGATGGAAGGGGAGGAGGACCTCTCCTATTTGTGGAGTAGAGGAGGGGCATAGAGGGAGAAGAGGGAGGGAGGGTAGGATTGGGAGGAGATGAGGGAAGGGGACACAGCTGGGATACAAAGTGAATAAACAAAGTAATAAATAATAATAATAAATAAATAAATAAATAAATAAATAAATAAATAAAATGTATAACCATAAAAAAGAATGGATTAATACAATGAGGTATAGAAGAGTGGAAGGAGGAATAACCATTTGGGGCTTTATATTGCTTACTTGCCCTACCCTCGTTTAGCTGAACTACAATTACAGTTTTCAGAATACTCTTTTCCTAATAGTTCAAAGCTAGCAGGGGCTGCATGAACCATTTTGCACAACATGTGGAAAGTGAAAGTTACAAAGCAGGTGTATTCTCTTTGTGCAGAATAACGATGGGAGCTATCAGAGGATCCGTCAGCTCATGCATGCTGTTGTCCTTTCTTTATTGGTGTCTGGACAGCACTTAGGCGCATACTTCCTTCAGCCCCTGCCGGATGCTCCTTCAGCTTCTGTAGCTCCTGATTCAGGTTCATGCGTAGGGGCAGGCAGGCAGCTTCTCTTAAGGGTCATGGACTTCATATATGCTGGAGGTTTGCAGATAGTAAGAAGCCAGTGTTGGCTCACACATCTCATTTTCATGTTTCAGCCCCCCTGGCGATTTCTATCATTCCTACTTTATATTTATCTTTCTTTCTTTGTTGGCTTCAAGTTCTAGCATCAAATGCAAAGCCAGCCTTATACAGTTGGTTCCCATAACTTCAGCAAGTGAAGTCCCCATGACAAATCTCTTATTACCTGCCATGTTTACAGGTTCTATGCTTCTGATCGGTTGCTGTTAGAGGAATCTCAGTTTTGTTTGGACTGTAGAGAGTTGGAAAGGTTTGCAAGGTAGTCATAGAGAAGCCACAAGGAGATGTATATAAGGTATGAGAATCAGAGTTACTGTAATGCAGATAATAATGAAAGCTATTGCACAATCAAGAATATAGCTCCACTCTGTCTTGTTTTCAGTAGAATTTCAGTAAAGATTCTTGACCGACAGGTTTTTATATTAATTGTGGTGGCTCATGATGGGTCTCTAAGACAGCGTTATAATGAGACCCTTACAGGAAAGGCCCATCACAAACCTAACCCAACCCAGGGTTGGGAGGGGAGAAGGGATGGAGAATTAGTTCAGATTCACAGCTAATAGTAATCAGTGTGATCTACACAAGAACTAGCAATAAAAACCCCACTTTCTGTTGGTAACTACACACAGACATGCCTGCAATGCCTTGACAACTCGGATGTGGGCTTAGAAATGGTGCACCCGGACTTATTCCAGAATTCTTCACTGTTTGTAACAGAGCTGTAATTCCAAGTGAAGTGCTTCCTTGTGTTCTGAGAGCACTTCTGGGGATTATCAAGCCCAGAAGGGGGGAATTTGCAGCCAAGTGTTATAATTGTGTGAAGTCAGAAACATAGACACATCTGTCTTTCCACAGTGTCAGAATTGAATGAATAACAATATATTTACGTAGTAGCTGGCTTCGTTGCTCTTAATTTGTCAAGTTGCCTCAATTTTCAATGTTAGCTGGCCACGGCAAACATAGGCTTCTTTATTGTGCTCTTAACTACTAACCTTTAGATCATACATTTCACATCACCCAGCATATATATATATATATATATAAACATGTATGTGCAGGGTACAGAATGCTAGCCAAAGGGATAAAGAGGCCACAGCAGCATTCACGGAGTTACCGGATGCAAGTAAGGAGTTAGGTAGTAAGCCTGGCTAGAGGACGGCTGCAGAGTGGAGCTGAGCCAAGGCTCAGGGGTCAAGAGAGCTGCAGCAGTGAGTGGCAGGACTTTGGAGGTTGGAGAGGTAAAGGGCAGGCTTGATTCTAGATAGATGGATGGGTAGACGGAGGGATAGTAGTTTGACAGGATGAACAGGAGGGCAGACAGATAATGTCTAATGTCTAGATGGTGAGTGTCAGGAGCAAACTGAAGCTAACCAAGGTGGAGAAGATATAGATGATAAGTCCAGGGATGCTTTAAGTTCAAAGGAATGAACTTTCTTCAGGTCATCTTTCACTAACTTGGATGCTCACCAAGAAGGGCTGGAAAGAGGCTGAGGCCCAGCAACAGGAGGATGCTCCACTGTTTTTGCTGGACTCCATCCAGGTGTGTTGTAAGGCAAACTGTGAGCTTGGCTTAGCCTTAGCATCTCAGGGACTTCTTGCTATGAAGATGCACACCCTGCAGGTTGTTTGTTTGTTTGTTTGTTTGTTTATTTAATTATTTATTCAGCTCCAGTTTGCTCCTAACATGGGCAGCATGCCCTGAACTTGGGAGGGGAAATGATGTGGGAAGGAGACAGATGATGAGGCAGTCAGTAGGAGCATGAATTATATTGCTGCCTGAACTTCTGTCTCACAGAGTAATTTTTATGAGCAAATGTAGAACACATTTTTTCCCAGATAGTTAATTAAGCTGGGTACACAGAGAACCACTAGTGTGTTTTCCCTGGAGTCATCTGGGGCTTGCACTCAGCCTCTGGCTCTGGGGAAGAGATCCATGAATAATTCAGTGTCTTGGATTGTTACCTGAGAACTAGGACTCTGGGCTACTAATTAGCTACCGAGAGCCAAGAAACTTTTTGTGTCATTCTTGTTATTTTCATAAAAGTATAATCATGCAAGACAATTTCTATGAGTAAATGTCTTTAACAGTATTTTCTGATATTTCGTATGGACGTTTGCATGCACAGAACTGAGAAACAGGATGTATTTAGGTTCTGAATTGACTGCAAAATGGACCATTTAAAGAAAGAATAGCCAGCTTTGTAGAGAGAAGAGAAATTAATCCATTAGGTTAAATGACAGCCACATGGGGTCACTGAGGGATCTGAAGAAAATGACTGTGTGTTCCCCCCAGCTGGAACACAGGTGGCATCCTGTTTATCTCACTTTCCCAGCCTCCTTTGTTTGTCATCATGAGACACCGAAGCATCTAAATATGGAGGCTAAAACGAGAACTGGAATGTAATTGAGCATTTCTACTAAATATTAGCGGAGGCAGGTAGAGGCGGCATCCCTGTGATTCAGTAGTTCTGTACTCATGATGAAGTTACCTGTTCTGACCATTGCTTACTCATGGACTTCGAGCCTTCACCCACCCTCCTACACTTTTGTTGCTGATCCAGCTTTGCACTGTGAGTGAGAAGTATAGTGGTCCAGAGGCATAGCCAGGTTGAGACTCCGGTTGTTACTAGCTGTGTAACACAGTGAACTCACACCGCTTCTTTAGTTCATGGATTCCTTTCTAAAAAGATGGAGGTAAGAAAATGGCCTCCTCAGCCACTTCTGAGAGTTCCTGGTAATGTCGCACAGAAATCACTCAGTGCAAGGTCCAGCACAGACAAGGTTTTGGTGAGCTAGTCTCTAGGCACCTGATTATTCACATTATAGTTATGAGGTGGCCAGTAGTAAACAGTTTTGCTTAGGAGGGCATGTTTCACCAAAGCGATAGCTTACAGAGTGCATTAACTGCTCAGATGCTTATGAGAGGAAGGGGTGCTTTGGCTTCCTTCTACCCTGTGTTATGTTTGACTTCTTTTCATGTCAGATTTGAGACATGCACTGTGTGGCTAAGGACCACTAACGGTGAGCAAGCCCACTTCGTCCTACAAACACTGTTTCTCATATCCAGCTCAAAGACTAGAAAGGAAAGTTGGAAGACAGTGATTTTGAAATGATCTTACTATCCTAAATGGACATGAGGCATCAGTGAATATTCTGTATTTTTCTCAGTGCCCCCTGTAGGACTTGAGTTGCAAGGTGTTAACTCACTCAACTCCTCAAGCTATGATTTCTCTGGCAATAGGGAAAGGAAGTTGAGATCATGATTGACTCACAGGACCCTTCATGGAGAACACCCAGGGGAGTGCCAGGACTCCTGCCTGTCCATGCTACTGCCTCTCCATCCACTAATGCAGCTCAGCTGCTTTTCCTTGTTTCCCTTTCCACAACTGCTAACTGTTCCATTGTTTTCTGTTGCCCCGAGAGAGCCAAAGAGAGAATCCAGTCATTCCTTGAGCTACAAGCCCTTTCCTCATGGCTGGACAAAGCAATGTCATTGAACTAAAAATCATAAATGCCAGATTATTTGATTCAGCATTGGGCAGAGTTAGAGTTGATGATAGATAGATGTGACATTGTATAAAGAACCTTGAAAGAAAAAAAAAGGAAATTTCAGCCTGGGTGTATTGTACTCACCACAATCTCACTTTTGTGCCTCCTTTAGAGTCAGGGTAAAAGTCTAGAGTCCATTGAAAACCAGCTACCTGCTTTAAATGAAATTGCTTCCTTCTGTTTGCTTTATAGGTTTTTTTTCCCCTCTTTAGAGTTTTATCTTCTATGCAAATCACCATTATAAAGCATATGTTAGCTAGTTTATAAAAAAAAATGAGAGACGCTATTTTATTGCTATATAGTCCTTAACCTTGAGCCTATGCCGTTTGTTTGCTTTTGAGATGCGGAGAATTATAGCTCTCCCGGTGCGCTTGCTAGAGGAAATTGTATTAACATTTACTCATCTAACTGATATCAGTTACCCCGTTGCCTATTGCTTTACTGATCATGTTATAATTAATTTAACCAGAACAGAAGCTGGTGCAACTTCTTCTGTAGTAGAGGGTAAGGGTAGAGGTGGGGCACAAATGCCCCTTCCCTTCTCTCTGTGCGTAGAGGATAAAAGTAAGTGGCATGCGTAGCTGGGCAGTTTTGAAACTTCTTACCACTTTTGTTGCTCCTGTACTGACTCCAGTCACTGTTCAATCTTTAGTTCCAATCTTGAAAAATAAGACCAAACAAACTGCCCGCTGATATTTGTGCCTCTCTCTTTTCCTTCTTATAGTCTATGTCCATCCAAACAACCAGTCATGATGACAGCAAAACTTGGCCACTTGCTCAATGTGGCCTTGACCTTCCTGTTGACCTCTCTGACCTCTTCCCTAACTACCTTAGGGAAGGTACTTTTACTCCAGTGTAGCCCACCCTGGCCGTATTGCCATTCTTCTTTTTTTTTTTTTCTATTTTTCTTTTATTGAAAATAGATTTTTTGAGAGTTATTAAAATTTATTTTTAAACTTATTACAATTTATTCACTTTGTATCCCAGCTCTAGCCCCTTCCCTCATCCTGTCCCTCATCCTTCCCAATCTTGTCTTCCCTCCCTCTTTTCCTCTCCACTGATAGCGGAGGTCCTCCTCCCATTCCCTCTGACCCTAGCCTATCAGGTCTCATCAGGACTGGCTGCATTGTCTTCTTCTGTGGCCTGGTAAGGCTGACCCCTCCTCAGGGGGAGATGATTAAAGAGCCAACTACTGAGTTCATGTCAGAAACAGTCCCTGTTCCCCTTACCAGGGAACCCACTTGGACACTGAGCTGCCATGGGCCACATCTGTGCAGGGGTTCTAGGTTATCTCCATGAATGGTCCTTGGTTGGAGTATCAGTCTCAGAAGAGACCCCTGTGCCCAGATATTTTGGTTCTGTTGCTCTCTTTGTGGAGCTCCTGTTCCCTCCAGGTCTTTCTATCTCCCCCTTCGTTCATAAGATTTCCTTCACTCTGCCTAAAGTTTGACTATGAGTTTCAGCATCTGCTTTAATTCTTTAGATCTAACCAGAGTACACCTGCCTCCTGCCTCTTGCACTTTGGTTGTTTTTTGTCCAGATGCTTTCATTGCTCAGTCAAAGGCCATATTCTTCATGGTACTTTCTCCAACCCTTCAATCCCTCTTCTCTATTATATTTTTCTTCATAGCAATTACTTCTAACTAGCATATATGTTTTTTACTTGTTTTTGTGTTCTTACCTCTTTTTCTCATTAGATAGACCTTGTATTTGAGCAAGAACACTTTCTTATTAGCCTCTACCCTGGGCTGTAGAATTCCTAGTACCTAAAAGAATTCCCAACGTAATTAGTATTTGTTTAATGAATGGATATATATATATATATTTGTTTGTATATATGTATTTATATATAATTTTTCTTTCATTGAATCTACTAGTTATCTTGTTGATTGGTTTACTTACATTGAATATCCTGCAGGACCTATAATGGAGTGGTTTATCATACTATGACTGTGACAGCAGGACTGAGCTTCATGGCTCGGTTTCCTTGGCTAGAGATATGGTTTTCACTGTGACTAAGTCAAGGTTATGAGAACTTGTACTTGTTAAGACAGTGTTAAAATTGCCTTGGAAAATGCAGAAGCAGCACAGGGACCTTCAAGGAGAAGAAATCAAGAATACTGTACCCACCCTTCACCACCATCTGCACGAGAGATGTTCCAGAACCTGCAGTAGATGCCTGGAATCATGGATAGCATCGACTCTACATGCACTATGTTTTTTTTTCCATACATACATATTCAATGCAAAGATTAATTTCCAAATTAGAAATAGTAGTAACAACTATAAATAAGAATAAAGCACATATAACAACGTGCCATTTTTAAAAACCTATGCTGTTGTGGTCTCTGCATTTTCAAAGAATCAAGAAAATTTTCAGAGCATGGTTGATGGCAGGTAGCCAAAGTCCCAGCGAACAAAAGCCCAGAACACTGCAAACATTTCAGGTCTTGCAGATGGCCGGCCTGCTCACAAATTGGACCACCAAAAAATCAAACTTCCCAGTTCACACTCACCCAGGCTGCTAGCAAAACAGCTCACAGCTCTTCTGATTATAAATCTAGGTCAGAACCCAGGCTTGCTGGTAGGTAGGGGAATCCCTCAGGAGGAATATTTTGAGGGAGTGTGGGGGAGATTTTGCTTTAAACATAAGCTCCCAGAGATAGACTTCTAAGATACAGAGCACACAATCAATTTTCCTTGTTCAGTAGATGGACCCATTGTAGAAATGAGTTCTTTGGAGGCAGAGGGGGTGATGTGGGAGGGGCAGGGAAGTGGAGTGTGCTCCCCCCATTTCTCTCCCTCCCTCCCTCCCTCCTTCCCTCCCTCCCTCCCTCCCTCCCTCCCTCCCTCCCTCCATTCCCTCCCTCCCTCCCTCCCTCCCTCCCTCCCTCCCTCCCTCCCTCCCTCCCTCCCTCCCTCCATTCCCTCCCTCCATTCCTCCCTCCTTCATATAGGGAATGTCAGGGAAAGGCTACACTGAGAGATAAAGAATCCCCTATGAGATGCTGGACACTAAGGTTTTGTCTGAAGAGGAAACATTATTTTGTTACTTGGTTCTATCTTCCCCAATCAAGAACCACTATTTATTTCTGAGTCAAATATGAGATTCAAAAGGATATGCATTGTAAAGATTACTCATATTTGAGTAGATCCCTAAAAATTTAAAACAAATTTGACTTTTATAATTCCTTTAAAAGTTACATATGGTCCTGTTTGAAATTTTGGACAATGTAGGGAAATCAAAGAGAAAACCCACCCACAATTTGATGTTCCATTTTTTTCTCTACTAATATATACATTGAAAATTATGTAATTGTACACATATCCTGTGCTGTTTTCCACTTAACCTCTTATGTACTGTATATTGGCCACATCTGTTTTCCTGACCTATTTGGACAGTTACTTAGTAAAAAATATCGGGCAGCTGTCATTATTAACTACTCCCCTAGCTTTACACAGTTTTCTATTATGATAGGAATGTTGCCTTTCATTCTGAATAGGACTACAATACATTCGCATTCTTAAATAATGAAATAAAGTTTTAACTTCTTTACTCTATGACCTTAACTCACCAAACACTGAAATGTCGTCTTGCTGGTGTCTGAGGCAGAAACCCCTCTGGGCTGTTTTGCATGCCTGGTTACACAGTTTTCAGGAGGAGCTGGTGAAGGTGAGATTCCTCAGCAGGTGAGGAGCAAAGGGAATTCTCATTAGCAGTTTGTCAGGGAATTGAATTTAAAACATTTTAAAGAGTTTTTAAAGTTTTAATATAATTATTTTAAGACTTGCCAGTGTAAGTAGTTTTAGCCATTTAGAGAGTTACATTAACATTATCACTGGCTAGTTTCAGTTTGCCTTAGCCAAGGCTAACAAGGAAGACAGGACTACTTAGTCAATTGCAATCAACAAAACCACTGTACCCCGTGAATTTATTGTTACTCAATATATTTTAACATGGAGTGACACAAGCTGTGTTCACCTGTTTCTGACACAATGCATGTTGATAATTCCTATTGCATGCCTTGACTTCCAGTGGGACGAGCACCCAAGGAATCCATCAAAACTGGAGACTGCCATGAATTAAAACTGTATTCACTTCATCCAGCTGAGTAACACAGCACACTGCACACTTGTACTGGTTCTGTCCAGCATCACAAAGCAGTACTGCCCTTCCCCCATATAGCTGGCCCCAGGAAACAACTATCCGAAGTGGAAAGGATAGTTTCTTTGAGTGGTAATGAGTGTATCACCATTGTAAAGTAGAAACCTTGTTAGCCAAGCTTCCTTTGAGCCAATGACCATTTTTTTAATTAATTACAGTTTATTCACTTTGTATCTCCCTTGTAGCTCCCTCCCTTCTCCCCTCCCAATCCCAGCCTCCCTCCTCCTTCTCTACCCATGCGCCTCCCCCAGTCCACTGACAGGGGAGGTCTTCCTCCCCTTTCTTCTGATCCTAGACTATCAGGTCTGGTAGCAGCCTTACCAGGCCACAGAGGAAGACAAAGCAGCCAATGACCATTTTTATTCTGCACTCACACATGGTTCCCTTCTGTCTCCTTCTCTGGTGACCCATCACACTGCAACCTTTCACCCCACCCCAAAAGTCACTGAGCCGTAGGTCTCAGCAGCATGGAAAGGATTCTACTTCCCTAGCAAAGCCATGGTGAATTTGTTACACTCCACCTGACCTTTCTTGTCTCTGGATCGAGGCTTCAGACACTTCCTCCTTTAAGCATGGAAACTCAGTATTTTAGAGAGTTCTTTTATTAAACTTTCCCAGGACTCTCATCGGGAGCT
This sequence comes from Meriones unguiculatus, assembly GCF_030254825.1. Taxonomy (NCBI): domain Eukaryota; kingdom Metazoa; phylum Chordata; class Mammalia; order Rodentia; family Muridae; genus Meriones; species Meriones unguiculatus. Next base: position 37,371,325 of record NC_083368.1, read on the forward strand.
ATTATTCTTCCGTGGGTATCCCCAATTAGATGAAGTTAGCCGTGGGACACAAGCACAATGGATAGCGCACGTTCTAAGAAATGCGTTCTTAGCTGGTGAATGCTTGCATGCATATCACAGGGCGTAAACATACCAATTAACATAGCTACATGCCACTGTCACTAGGTGATAGAGTCTTAGGAGACCTCTCCGCCTCACACGGATGCTTCTCAGTAACTAAAATACTGCTGCGTGGATGACGAATGGATTTAGAATTCATGTTCCTTTGTGCTGACCAAGACGGCTTGTTCATGTCCTCTAGTGGTGAAGGCACGATCATGTCTTACTCATTGTCCTTCAGAGGCCTGACACACAGGATGACCGAGGTGCCGAGCAAGCACTTGGCTCGTAGCAAACAACAAAAATAAGATAAAATGCCTCGCCCGCATCTGTGTCCTTCACTTTTAATTTCCTTCTCGTGCGTCTTCCTTGCTCACGGGTTTGTTGTTTCTGTTCTCTTTATCAGTACTCAGGGGAAGGATATTTAATTTAAAGTGTACCTACTCAGAGTCTTTGCCCCTGGGAATGGAAAGAACTCGCAGGAACAAAACCCATCCAAGTGTAACGTTAGGTGGATGGATTATGTTAAACATCAGCTACGACTAATGATGAAATACAAGAACGCACACATCCTTTACCGAAATCTCAGCAGTTCAAAGCCACCAACCCCCATGTTTTGTGGGCTGTTCTTCGCGGCTGCGCCTGCAGCCCGGGCTAGTATGTGTGAGCTTAGTTCTCAGGGGAGGTAGAAATAGTCCCTCGGTGGGTGTGGATGTGCTTCTTGCTAGGGAGAAGTTCACCAGCAAACGTAATTGAACTTGTTAGTCTGTATTATACTCGGAGCCCCAGTGGGATTTTGGTTGCTTAACGAATCAGAGAAACAGGGTTTTATATAAACGCCAAATGCCCTGATAAATACACAGCATGCAGCATGTCTAATTCTTCTGCTTCATTCTAGTCAATAAAGCTTCATGAGACATCTTTTCTCTCTTAATGTACATTTATTGTACCTGAGGTGCACCAGAGGGGAGGAATAATGGCCCCCATTCCCAGGAAGCTTATAGTTCTGTGTATAAGTATATACCAAGTTTCTACCCAAAATACTTTTTTTTTTTCTTTTTTGAAACAGGGTCTGTTGTGCCCCAGCTGGAATGGAACTCACTTTGTAGTAGACAATGACCTTGACTTTCTGATTCTCCTGCCTGCTGGATCCACCTCCTGCTGCTGCTCATGTTACGAGTATATACCCTCATGCCTAGCTTTCTGATGGGCAGCGCTTCAGAGTCAGGCTTTCCTCATGTAAGGCAGGTGCTACCAACTCCACTCCACTCCACCACCCCCCCACACATCTTCATGAACTGGGTTCCAAATATATTTTACAAGCAGAAACAGCAAACCTCTGAGAGGAAAGAAATCTTCTGAAGTGAGTCTGCCTGAAGAAAGGAGGCTTCCCCAAGGTGGGATGACCTGTGACTTTTGACCACTGTATCTCCTATCTACAGTCACTATTTCTATCCTGGTTTCTGTGATGCTCCACCATCTCTCTAACTGGCATAGAAGGGAGTCTTGGAGAGAGATACAATTTCCTCAAAGGAAGAGTGAAACCTTAAGAACTCAGAAAAGTATGGTCTTTTCTAGATCTCACCATTTGCCTGCAAATTTCATGATTTCCTTGTTTTTAATTGCTGAGTAGTATTTCATTATGTAAATGTACCACAATTTCCATATCCATTCCTCAGCTGAGGGACATCTAGGTTGTTTCCAGGTTCTGGCTATTATGAATAAAGTTGCTACGAACATGGTTGAGCAAATGTCCTTGTATACTTGAGCATATTTTGGATTTATGCCTAGAAGTGGTATAGATGGTGGGATCTAGAAAAGATCATCCTGAGTGAGGTATCCCAGAAGCAGAAAGACACACATGGTATATACTCACTAATAAGTGGATGTTAGACATAAAATATAGGATAATCATACTAAAATCTGTACACCTAACCAGGCTAAGCAAGAAGGAGGACCCTGGGTAAGACTCTCAATCTTCATTCAGAAAAGCAAACTGGATGGACATCAGAAGAGGGAGAAAACAGGGAACAGGACAGGAGCCTACCACAGAGGGCCTCTGAAAGATTCTACCCAGCAGGGTATCAAAGCAGATGCTGAGACTCATAGCTAAACTTTGGGTAATGTGCAGGGAATCCTATGAAAGAAGGGGGAGATAGAAAGATCTGGAGAGAACAGGCGCTCCACAAAGAGAGCAACAGAACCAAAAATATCTGGGCATAGGGGTTTCTTCTGAGACTGATACTCCAACTAAGGACCATTCATGCAGATAACTTAGAACCCCTGCACAGATGTAGCCCATGGCAGCTCAGTGTCCAGTTGGGTTGCCTAGTTAAGGAACTGTCTCTGACATGAACTCAGTGGCTGGCTCTTTGATCACCTCTCCCCTGAGGGAGAAGCAGCCTTACCAGGCCACAGAGGAAGACAATGCAGCCAGTGCTGATGAGACCTGATAGGCTAGGGTCAGATGGAAGGGGAGGCGGACCTCCCCTATCAGTTGACTTGGAGAGGGGCATGGGATGAGTTGAAGGAGGGAGGGTGGGATTGGGAGGGAATGAGGGAGAGGGCTACAGCTGGGATACAAAGTGAATAAACTATAATTAATTTAAAAATTAAAATTAAGAAAGAAAATAATTCAGAAAAGGGCAGAGGATACATTTGGAAGTCTGCTTGGAATGGTAGATCCTGCTGGAACCCTAACAAGATTGTCTTGAGCTCTTCCTTAGCAAACCTCACAGTGTTTCATACGGTCAATGGTGTACAGTCTCCAAACACCCTCAGTCACACCATGTAAGGGTGTGTGAATCTGCCAGGCTGACCAGGCACAACAGAAGTGAGGATAGCTCTACAAAGCAAAGGATGTCTATTTCCAGCTGCATGTGGAAAAATGCCCCCCCCTTTTTGAATAAAATTGGTTTTAATTATTACAACATTTAAAAATTTGAAATAGTAGAAAATTCTCCAAGAACAATGTAATGTCAAATCGCCATCACAATAGAGGAAAGTGGTTTGAATGATGTGTCTTTTAAAAACAGAGTCATTTATGACAAAGGAGCAGAAACTCACTGTTCCATTATCCTTTACCCTTGCTTTATTCCTCTTTGCCTTTCTCAATCTCCCTTGCTTTTCATTCCTGTATTTGAGCTCGGGTTATTGATAGAGAAAGATGAAAGATTTATTAAGCTACCAAAAGAAATAACTTTTTCAAATGCCAAGCAAAATTGATAGGGAAAAAAGATCCCCTGAGCTAAAAGTAATTTGGAAATGTGATCTTTTAGAAAATATCAAAGGCCTTTAAGAAAATAGGCTGGTTTTTCTGGGTTAAGTCTGATTTGTTGTTAAATGTATATAGCTACAAACTAAACCCATCCATCATTATATAAAACCTTCCTTTCACAGCCCAAGTCTGGCAGGAAGACATGCCTTTAAAAAACTAAGACAATTGAGGAGGCTTTAGTGCAGCCTTTTGTTTTGTAAATGATGAGTTTTGACCTCACATTGGCTTTCTAATTTCTGTCACGTCCTTAGCTTTCCAAAACTATTATCCTTTCAGAGAATGGTGGACTTGAAAATCCTCCGCATTTTAGACATGTATCAATATCTGAAGAAAATCACTACATAACCATAGTTCGCTACACTGAGTGAGGGGTGTTTCTTTGCATATCCTCCTGTGAGCTCCAATCGCTGTAATCCTGTTCTATCAGCAATGTATAAGCACCTAGGAAACCCAGCCAGGTACAAGATAGGAGGCTTTTACTGAGGCTAGGGCCACCCTTTATACTTGCCCAGTAATTACAAAGCTTTACAAAGGGGAAGAAAATAAGCTTGGGAAGGACCAGCTGCCAGCTGAATTCAACAGAGACAACATAAACATGGCAAAGACTGCTAATTTCTTGTAGTTCTCATCTTCTGAAAACAGAATCTACCCAATTTTTTGTTGGCTATACAGTCACCTAGGTAGAAACTGTACTTCCCAGGGCTTCATTTCTTTTCTTTCTTTCTTTCTTTCTTTCTTTCTTTCTTTCTTTCTTTCTTTCTTTCTTTCTTTCTTTCTTTCTTTCTTTCTTTCTTTCCTTCCTTCCTTCCTTCCTTCCTTCCTTCCTTCCTTTCTTGCTTTCTTGCTTTTATAAATTTCAGTTTTTACACTTTGTACCCCCCCATAAGCCCCTCCCTCCTCCCCTCTTGGTCCCACCCTCCCTCCCCCTTTTTCACGCATGCCCCTCCCCAAGTTCACTGATAGGGGAGGTCCTCCTCTCCCTCCTTCTGATTTTAGTCTATCAGATCACATCAGGAATGGCTGCATTGTCATCTTCTGTGGCCTGGTAAGGCTGCTCTCCCCTCAGAGGGAGGTGATCAAAGAACAGGCCTATCAGATTATGTCAGAGGCAGTCCCTCTTCCCATTACTATGGAACCCACTTGGACACTGAACTGCCATAGGCTACATCTGTGCAGGGGTCTAGGTTATCTCCATGCGTGGTACTTGGTTGGAGTATGAGTCTCTGGGAAGACCCCTGTGTTCAAATTTTCTGGTTCTGTTGCTCTCCTTGTGGGGTTCCTGTCCTCTCCAGATCTTACTATTTCCCACTTCTTACATAAGATTCCCTGCACTTTGCCCAACAGTTGGCCATAAGTCTCAGTGTCTGCTTTGATAGTCTGCAGGGCAGAGCCTTTCAGAGGCCCTCTGTGGCAGGTTCCTAGGTTGTTTCCTGTTTTCTTCTTCTTCTGATGTCTATCCTCTTTGCCAGGCTTCATTTCTGAGCATGTTAACCACTTGCTCAGAGAAAGTGTTATGTGGATGCCAATCAAATATGTTAAATTTGTAAGTGCAGATTAAAATGTAAAGGATTCCATTTAACTAGTTTTTTGTGGGACTAAGTAGTAGCTTAAATCCTTTTAAAATTAGTTACAGGTATTGTCTTGAAAAAAAAAATAACATGATGAGGTTTGTAAGGAACTTAAAGTCTTAAGGAATAACCAGGATTTTAGGAATGCATTTATCATTGAATAGTACAATTGGTGTTAAATTAATCACTAAAAATCTGATTTGTTTTGGGCTTTCTACACTGTTAACATTTGAAATTTCTAAACGAGGCATAAAAAATGAGATGTGACCTTCTAATAGGTCTGAATCACTGGCTAATTCACAGATGCCCACACTTTTATACACTCTATTAATCAAGTCCCTAGGCAGATGACAGCTTCTGGAGACAAGAGATAATAACAAATTGTTCTCCACAAAAAAGGAATAATTGATGCTGTACACAGGGTTAATCTACCCAGCTTTTCTTTATTCCTGGAGAACAAGGGCAAGGGCTGGGTACAGGTGGGGCTTTGCAGTTCACAGATCTCAGACTCATATCTCTTGAAGTCTACAGTAATTTCAGACTGGCCATAGATACCATTTTTTTTAACTTGACTCTGACCTTTCCTGAAGACCCAGAACAAAGGAATGGAGGTGCATATGCCTGGCAGATAAATGGGCAATGCCTTTCTCATAAACACGAGACAAAATACTGATCAAAATGTGGCGATGTTAAGCCATTAAGGAATGAAAGAGTTTCTCCGAACCACCCTGTCCTTGGGCAGCATGAACCAACAGATTAGCCCACTCTAATAGTTCCCATTCGGTTTCATTCTAGGTAGCTTCCATTTTCCCCAGCACTTTACAGCATTCAGGTAGTTTTTGCAAGCTTTTCAGTATACTGAAGCACTCAGCCCGCAAAGTTTGATCGTGGGTGGCAGGTATGGTGGGAATGTGGGACAGATTTTCCCCCCCATTACTTCTTGGGAAAGTGCTGGCCTGGGAGTCAAGGGAAGTGAAATAGAAAGTTTTCACTTCCCAGCTGGGGAAGTTTGGTCACAGGTCTCAGCAACTCGCATGAGAGTTTCCTCGTTAAAAAATACAAAACAAAACAGACAACTTTTATTCAGAGTCTGATGACTTCATACATAGGAAAGGGCCTAATTAACTGAACAATTACCATCTAAATATGAGAGTTTCTATGGGTGGGGGGTATCAAATCGAGTCCAGAACAGCATGGCCTAGTGTGTAAATTTTCTTAATAAATTGTTACATTTGTGTATGTTCACCACTTTTCTCAAGGAGACATATAAAAAAGTCCAGACTGAAGCTTGAGAGGGCTCAGGTTTCACAGACTAGAAGTTTATCTATCTATCTATCTATCTATCTATCTATCTATCTATCTATCTATCATCTTGTATGTGTGTATGTGTGTGTGTGTGTGTTATATGCATGAGTACATGTGTACCACAATCCTAATAAAGACTGTCCAGCCTTCAGGAGCAGGTTCTCACCCTCCACCATGTGTGTTCTGAAACTGGACTTAGGCCCACAGACTTGGCAGCAAGCACCTTTACCCATTGAACCTATAGAAAAGTTCTGAAATTTCCACTGCTCACTTGTGTAGACAGAGAGCATTCTGAAGCATTCTGTAACTTAGGTCACCAAACTTGCTAATGATTAGGTCTTTTCAGACTAACCTTGAATCTTAACCCTAAATTACTCTCCAGCCATGTATTTGCTATCTTCACTTTCATGCTACGGGGCTGCGGTTGCTCATCCTCTTTCCTGCCTTCTGTTTCACCCCCAAACCTGGCCAAATGGGTCCAGGCCCTCTGATCCAACAAAGAGGATCTCTAGTCTGTATATACAGCCTGTTGTTCAATAAAAAAAAAAAAAAAAAAAAAAAAAAAACTACAATGAATCTATAGACACATGCAAGGATGACCAACATCTCAGCTGTCCTTTCAGAGGTCAGAAACCTGGGAACTTGCACATAATTCTTCACCCCCTACTTGTCCCGTTAGTCACCACATCCTGTTGACTTCATGAAGACTGTCTTAGGAGTCCTAGCTTAATTCTCATAGAAAAACCTTGAATTATGTGTTAACATTTGCATTTTGTGAGAGACATATCTGAGGCTTACTGTAATTTACCCAAATTTACACAACTAGCAGTTATCACAATGAAGATTCTTCCAACTTCAAGTTCTTTGCTTTTTCTACTGCCAATATGTTATTATATCCTTGTGTTATGTCTGATACTTTTTTAAATTTATTTTTTATTTGTTACAATTTATTCACTTTGTATCCCAGCTGTAGCCCCCTCTGCTACCCCCTCCCAATCCCACCTTCCCTCTCTCTTCTCCTCCAATGCCCCGCCCCCAGTCTGCTGATAGTGGAAATCCTCCATCCCTTCCATCTGACCCTAACCTATCAGGTCTCATCAGGACTCTCTGCATAGTCTTCTTCTGTGGCCTGGTAAGGCTGTTCCCCACCTCAGAAGGAGGTGATCAAAGAGCCAGCCACTGAGTTCATGTCAGAGACAGCTCCTGTTCACCTTATTAGGGAACCCACTTGGACACTGAGTTGCCATGGGCTACATCTGTGCTGGGGTTCTAAGTTATTTCCAGGAATGATACTTGGTTGGAGTATCAGTCTCAGAAAAGACTCCTGGGCCCAGATATTTTGGTTCTGTTGCTTTCCTTGTGGAGTTCCTGTCCCCTCCAGGTCTTTCTATCTCCCTTTTCTATCATAAAATTCCCTGTACTCTGCCCAAAGTTCAGTTATGAGTCTCAGCATCTGCTTTAATACCCTGCTGGGTAGAGTCTTTCAGAGGCCCCCTGTGGTAGGCTCCATCTTGTTCCCTGTTTTCTCCCTCTTCTGATGTCTATCCTGTTTGCCCTTCTCCTTCTATTGAACCTAAGCTTCTCAGAACAGGGCCTATGTGTACTCCAGCTTTCATTATTATAATGGCTAGTGCAGAGTGTTCAATAAGTGCTGGATGAATTTGAGAAAACTGTCATTTTATAGCAAGTACAGTGGTGCTGAGTTTTCATGCTGTTTTGACCTCATTCTTTCACATTTGTTTTTCAGCTCCTCAAAAAAGAGAGCCCGTTTACGGATTGTGCTTGTCTAAAACTAGAAAGGCTAACACATAGTAGGTATGCAGTCAGGACCTGCTAGCTGTATTTCAAACACTAGAACAGCACTTTCCCTCTCTGTGTCTTTAGAAAAGTGGCACTCTCTACCCTGGATTTCCAAGATGATAGGCCAGAGAGCAACTGATTTAGGGTTTGACCTTATAGAGTCTCTGAAAAGGACAGTGTAACACCAATGAAAGCAGCTAAGGAAATGCAATGGCCAGCATCTGGGTGGCTTTGCTTAAGACAAATACTCTTACACTAGAGGAGGAAATCTGTAGGATTTAGACCTTAATGTGGAAATTGTTTCACACTTGATACTTAAAGGAAAATCCACCAAAGGAAAATTGATGGGCTAGATCTCATAGAAATTCAAAGCTGTTGCTCCTCAAAAGATTCTGTGAAAAGGATTAAAAAAAAAAAAAAGCTACAGACTGCATGCAGGGATTTCCAAATCACAAATGTAACAAAGAACCAATGCATAGAATGTGTAAAGGACTTCTAAACTCAAGAGGAAAGCACATAATCTCATTGAAAAATGGGCAGAAGAAATTTTCAGATCGTGAAAGGTTGTTCAATATCACCCCATCATGCAAATGAAAATTAAAACACTTACTGGGCCACAAAACCAGAACTAATGGGCATGAAAATAAGAAAAAAGATTGTAGGAAAGAGGGAGGGTAGAGAGGAGAGGTAGGGAGGTAAGAAATGGTGGGGATGAGAGTGGTATGTATACACTATATATACATTTGAAATTGTCAAAAAAAGTTTAACTAATAAAAAATTAGAAAAAGCACAAAGAAATATCACATACTTCTTAGAATAGCTAAAATAATAATGTTAAAAATTCCACCACCAAATTCTGGTGACTATGTAGAAAAACAAGAACATTCAATGATTTTCTTTTTTTTTAAATTTAAATTAATGTATTCACTTTACATCCAGATTGTAGCTTCCTCCCTCATCTCCTCCTGGTCCCAACCTCTTTACCTCCCTCCTTCTTCTCTCTTATCCCCTCCCCCACCTTCCCAGTCCTCAGAAATGGGAAGCCCTCCTATCCTGCCAACTGCCCCCAGCCTGTCAAGTCTTATAGGACTGCCTGCATCCTCTTCCTCTGTGGCCTGGCAAGACCAAGATGTAACTAACAGGCAGCTCAGTCTCCATGTGGGTTTCCTAGTAAGGGGAACAGGGGCTATCTCTGACATGGACTCTAGTGTCTGCTCCTTGATCATTCACTATTTCCTTGTCAAAGCAAAATGGTACAATCACTCTGGAAAAGAGAATGCTAGTCTTCTCTAAAACTACACATGTATTTCACATATGACTCAGCAATGCCACTTTTTGGGCATTTGTCCCAGAGAAATGGAAACTAACATTTACAGAGAAGCCCGTGTATAAAGGTTTATTGTAATTTTATTCATAACAACCAAACAGTGAAAGCAGTCTCAATATGTTCTTCAATGTGTGGGCAGTTAAACAACCTTTCATTCTTATGTGCCATGCAATTCCACCTAAAAAAATAAAATAGAAGAACTGTTGATACATGTGACAAATTAGAGACAGATCTCAGGAATTATGCCAATATAGAGAGATAGCTTCAAAAAAATTAAACACTTTGAGATGTCATTTACATAGCATTTTTTTTTCTAGACTAGGGATGAGGCCTGGTGCATGCTAAGCAAGTACTCCCTAATCAAGTTAAAGCCCATCGCTACATAGCATCCTTGAATTAGCAAACTTGCAGAGATAGAAAACAGATTAACAGTTGTCAGGAAGGTGCTTTGGTTGTTAGGTAGCTTTGAAAGGCAGCTCAGAGAGTACTTGTAATGGAACCCTCTGTTTCTTGACTGTGGTTGCAGCTTCACAACATACATTAGGATATACATGTGGAATTACTGAAATCTGAATAAAGGCAGTTGATTGTATCACTTCTGTTTCCTGGATGTGATACTGTTCTGTAGTCTCCAATATATTACCATTGGAGGAAAAGTGAGTAAAGATCACATAGCATTATATATCATATCTGCCTAAAAATCTACAATGATATCAAAACAAAAAAGTTAAAAAAAATTCTCAGTATTAATTATGTTAAGTAAAACAGAATGAGATCAAGTTTCTTGTCTGAGATCACTTCAATACAGTTGTAATTTAATCTGAACCCAGGTTTTTCTGACTCCAAATCTGAATCTTTTCCATTACTTTAAGCTTCCAGAAATGACACAACGAATCTTCCAAAACTATCCCATGGATGTACACAGTCCTAATGGATTCAACATGGACAGATCTTCATGCGAAAGGTTTAGTTATCTCAGCAAGGAGATGCAACTCAAAGCTGGGTAAGGGGAGACGGAGACAGAGACAGAGACACACAGAAAGAGACAGGGAGGACACTGATGAATCAATAGGGGATGGAGGAATAACGAAGATCATTCTAATTCCTTTGAGTATCAGAAGTATTGAAGATAATGTATCATGGAGTCTCTTCCCTGGTAAATTTCTGTTAGAACTGAGAAATTTAGAGAAAAGGCTTAAGTAACGTTTTAGGTATATTGGGCCAGGTAGTTAGTTGGCCATGGGATTTTGAGGCTCTTTAGGTACAATCATAGAGCCAGTTTTTGTCCCCCACTGGGCATTCTTGCAAATCATGTCTTCTTTTTATGAGTTGCTCACTTGTCCTGTGCAAGTTATGATTTCAGGGAAGAGTTTTCCTTATTGTGAATAGAGTCAGTATGTTATACTTTCCTCTAAGTGTTTAGTAAGTATTTGTTGACTGATTAATGAGGTCATGTAAGTCTAAGATGACTGTTGAGTCAGGCTGCATTATTATTTATCACATACTGTCTTACATAAACTTTCTCTTGAGGTCTGATGCTGACTTTCTTCATGGGGATTAGCTACATTATATGACTTCATTAAAATGCATATTTCTGGGAATTTTAAGTATAATGTAAATTGACCTTCAGTTTTGTAACTCTTTCCTTTGACAAGTGATAGAAACTGCAAATGGTGAAAAACAGAAAATGTCAATGGCCAATGTCTAACATAAGTTAACATTGAAAAGGGCCAGCATTTCTCTCTGTCTCTCTCTTTCTCTCATACAATACACACACACACACAACACACATATTCCCAGGCATATCAACCTATAGTGTGAACGACTTAGGAAGAATAAGCTTGCTCTTGAGCAGAATAGGAAGAAATATAATAAAAGTTGTATTATGCATAGACAAGATAGAATATTCTTTAGACAATAAGAAATAGTTGCTAAGAAGCATTAGAGATTGTGCAGTTGTGTGAGACTGGCTATATCAACAGCTTTCGTTCATTTTGTAGACAAACAACACTGAGCGGAGTCTTCCTGATTAAACCCACATGGGTAAGGTGAATGGATACCACCAAGAGAGGGCACAGAAAGGATACCCTGACTTGCAGTCATGTGCAAAAGAGCAGTTAGAAATGTGAGGAAGAAACCTGGATCCTCTTTGTGTTCTCATAATATTCAGGCAGTTACCACTTGCATTTGTTTGGAAAGAAAACATGTACTGCTTGACAAGTGATACTGAGCTATGGTAGGTAAGAAATTGAAAGGTTTTAAAGCAAAATTACTTCTTATCTATCTCAAGTAGTATCAATCTTTTTGGAAGGTTGTGGAGAACACTGGCCACCCACACTTGAGGGTAAGGGCTGAACATTAGTGCAGGTATATGCGTAGGCACCTGGGTCTTGTGCTGAAAAGTGAAGAGTTGCAGCCCTTTGCTTTTTGTTTTTCTTTTTTTTTCCTATTTTTTAGTTGAAAATAGATTTTTCATTCAATTATGCAACATATATTCTTACTGCAGTTTTCCCTCCCCAACTCATCCCAGGTTTTCCCCAACATCCTCTTTCTCTCTCTCTCCCTCTCCCTATCTCTCTTTCTCTCTCTCTGTCTCTCTCCCTCTTTCTCTCTTTCTGGACTATGAGCGGAAAGTGAGAGATCTTGGAGCACTCAGTTCTAAATGGCATGTCTCCAGCAAATCCCTCCATTCAGGGTTCAGGGAACTTTGTGGAAGAGGAGGAAGAAAAAGTGCAAGAGCCAGAGGGATGGAAGACACCAGCAGAACAAGGCTTTCTGAACACAGTAGGACCAAGACGCATGTGAACTCACAGAGACTGTGCCAACATCCACAGGACACACTCAGGTCTAAGCCAGGTGGGGTCCCAGTACTGAGAGGAGAAGTGGACACAACCCCATCCCTAACTCAGAAGCTATCTCCAACTGCTAACTGCTCACAAATGAAAAATTAGTTTTCTCCAACAGAGTCTCACTGGTGAGACAAACCAGTGTTAAGGGAAGATCCCACACCCAGCAGTAGATGGCCAACCCAAAATGAACTCAATGCCATTTTTGGAAGTTATTTGCCTCATAATGCTTTATTTTTATTTTTAATTTAACACATCTTTTGCATACATATTTCAGCTTTATGTTTTTATGGCCCTTGCGTCGGTATGTGTTTCTTGTGCATTTTCTTTGGCTCTTTTTTTTTTTCTTCCTGGTTTGTATTTGGTTTTCTTAGGATCAGCAAATGCAACTCTACTAGGCTGGATCTGCTGAGTGTAGGTGAGATGGAACCTAGGGCTGGTGGCAGCCAAGGGGGAGCTACCTTAAGACCTGCCTAGCAAGGACTCTGCCACTCTCTCCGCAAGGGACAGCAGAGGTCCATGAGTAAAGTGACTGGAGAGATGACCAGCCTGGGTGTGCAACCTGACACCAAGCTTGACTCCCACTGAAGAAACCTTTCTTTTGCCTCATCTAACCTTTCTTTCTTTCTTTCTTTCTTTCTTTCTTTCTTTCTTTCTTTCTTTCTTTCTTTCTTTCTTTCTTCTCTCTCTCTCTCTCTCTCTCCCTCCCTCCCTCCCCCCTCCCTCCTTGCCTCCCTCCCTCCCTCCCTCCCTCCCTCCCTCCCTCCCTCCCTTCCTTCCTTCCTTCCTTCCTTCCTTCTATAACCCCCTCCCTCATCTCCTCTCAGTCCCACCCTCCCTCCCTCATCCTTCCTATCTCCTTCCCCTAGTCTACTGAAAAGGGGAGTTCTCCTTCCCTGCCATCTGCCCCTAGCTTGTCAAGTTTCATCAGGACTGCCTGGATCCTCTTCCTCTGTGGCCTGGCAAGGCCGTATTGCCAGGGGGAAGTGAAGAGCAGGTAACCAAGTTCATGATAGAGGCAGCCCCTGCTCCCCTTACTCAGAAACCCACATGAAGACTGAATTACCTATTGGCTACATCTGAGCAGAGGGTCCTCTCCATGCATGGTCCTTGGTTGGTGCATAAGTCTCTGCAAGACCCACTGGACTCAGATTTTTTAGCTTTGTTGCTCTCCTTGTGGAGCTCCTGTTCCCTCCTAGTCCTTCTATTCCCTCCCACTTCTTCCATTAAGACTCCCTGTGCTCTGCCCAAAGTTTGTCTGTGAGTCTCATCATCTGCTTCCATAGCCTCCTGGATGGAGCCTTTCACAGGACCTCTATGGTAGGCTCCCATATTGTTCCCTCTCTTCTATGACTTCTGGTGTCTATCCTGTTTGCCATTCTGAATGAGATTTAAGCATCCTCCCTAGGGTCCTCCTTCTTTAGGTCTGTAGATTTTAGCTTGGTTATCCTATATATATGGCTAATATCTGCTTATAAGTGAGTATATGCTATGCATGTCTTTCTGGTTTTGGGTTACTTCAACCAGGATGATATTTTCTAGTTCCATCCATTTGCCTACAAATTTCATGATTTCTTGTTTTTAATAGCTGAGTAATATTCCATTGTGTAAATGTGCCATAATTTCTGTACCTATTCCTCGGTTGAAGGACATCTAGGTTGTTTCCAGATTCTGACTATTGGAAACAAAGCTCCTATGAACATAGTTGAGCAAATGTCCTTGTTGAATGGTGGAGCATATTTCGAGTATATGCCCAGGAGTGGTATAGATAGATCTTGAGGTAGTGCTATTCCCAATTTTCTGAGAAAGAGCCAAAGTGATTTCCAAAGTGGTTGTACAAGTTTGCACTCCCACCAGTGCTATGGAGGATAGTTCTGCTTTCTCTACATCCTTTCCAGCATGTGTTGTCCCTCTAGTTTTTTATTTTAGCCATTCTGATGGGTATAAGGTGAAATCTCAGGGTTGTTTTGATTTGCATTTCCCTGATGACTAAGGATGTTGAACATTTCTTTAAGTGTTTCTCTACAAACACCTTATTTTTGACAAAAGTGCCAAAACCATACAATAGAAAAAAAGATAGCATCTTCAACAAGTGATGCTAGTCTAACTGGGTGTCTACATGTAGAAAAATGAAAATAGAGCCATATCTATTTCCCTGCACAAAATGAAAGTCCAAGTGGCCCAAAAAGACCTCAACATAAAAGACACACACTAAATCTGTTGGAAAGAAAGTGGTAAATGGCTTTGAACTCATTGGCACAGGAGAAAACTTCTTGAACAGAACACCAACAGCTTAGGATCTAAGATCTACAAATAATAAATTGGACCTCATGAAACTGAAAAGCTTCTGTAAAGCAAAGGACACTGCCAATCGAACAAAATGGCAGCTTACAGATTGGGAAAAGATCTTCACTAACCCTACATCAGACAGAGGGCTAATATCCAGAATATATAAAGAACTCAAGAAATTAGACACCAACAAACCAAATAATCCAACTAAAAAATGGGGTCCAGAGCTAAACAGAGAATTCTCATCTTACCTTTTAAACAGCTCTTCTTTATCTGCAGAGAAGCATGCGACATGGGAGCTGGAAAGACTGATTAGTAGTTTAAAACACTGGATGCTTTTGGCGAGAATCCAGGTTCAGTTCCCAGCGTCCACATGAGAGCTCACAATGGTCTGTAACTGTGGTCCTAGGGGATCTGATGCCAACTTCTGAATTCGGGGGCCCTGCAAACATATGGTAGACAGACATACATTCAGGCAAACTCTCATCCACATAAAATACAATTAAATACAATCTCAAGAAGTGCAACACTTATCTCTAGGTTTTGTTTTATTCATAAAAGGTGACATTTGCTTCTTTGGATCAGAGGACAGTATTCATCACAATCTGTCCCAGGGGATGGAATCTATTTGTCTCTTAATTGCATTACTACTAATGTCACTGTTACACACCAGTATATATGTACCCTAGTCAAATAATTAAATTTTTATTCTGAATAAATTATGATACTAGAATTTCTCGGGCTGTCTCCAAAAGGTCACGTTCTAGAAGTTCTTAAACATTTAAAAATGGCTAGTATTATGTTTTGCATGCTCACGCTTAAGTTCTATTGAAATGCAAATAAATAAAAAAAAATCCATTTTTCCCAATCATAATACATGTTCAGATATATAACATTTTTAAGTACAGAACATAGTAAGGATCATCTGTCTTCCCATATAAGTATTTCCTGAACCTGAAATATCTGTAAAGTATGTATAATCCCCTTTAATTGTATGGCTCAGAAGACCAACTTGAACTTGATTAGGTATAATAGAGAATTAACTGAGACCTCTGGCTAAATGATGAAATAATGGTAGATGTGAAGTTGGCTTTAGAAATAAAGAAGGAAAAAGAATACATGTAAGAGTTGTCTGTCCCATGTGGAGTGGTGGCTTCTGAGAGCTTTTTTGACAGAGAAGATGGGTTCTCTTTTCCCTCTCATTTCTCCTTATATCTTTCCCTTTTGTCCTGCCCTGTCTCTTCTTCCTCCCATTTCTTCCCTCTTTCCTTTCTCTTCTACTCCTGCCATAGCCAATAACAGTAGCTGCATCGAATAGTTCAAATAATACTTAGGCTGGCTATATAGTTCCTCAGCTTTAATAGTCTTCGGGCTTCAGATATGCTGACTGAGAACCAAGTTGTAAATTTTGTTATAATTTCTTTGTAGATAGTTCTCCTTCTTACGTTTAAAGATCTTTGGTGATTCTAAGTTTGAGTCTCACCTAAGTATGAGTCTGGTTTTTACTGTATTCTAAGATCATACAACTTCTAAGTTCTGATATTTCATAACGTCTGCAGTTCTGAAACGTTATTTTTGAATACCTCCACTTCTCTCTTCTACAGTCTTCTGTTCTTTTCGTATACTCTTTATTTTAGATTTAAGCTGTTGTCTCTCCTTATTTTACTCTCCATGTCTCCTAAGCTCTGTTTCATGTTCTTTTAAAAATCTCACTGTGTTACTCTCGGCTAGTTCGCTCAGATCTCCCCTCCATTTCACCATTCTCTTTACTGCTATGTATAAGGGAGTGCTGAACCCACCAAACAAGACCATGGGGTAGAAAAAAACGAGTTTATTGGAGGAACAACGTGCCAGGCTTCTTCATGCGGCTGCTGGGTGGGAAAGCAAGCAGATTTTATACAGTAGCCAGCAGGGTGGGGTCTTGAGCTCATGTAGGCTGTGTGGGCTAACTGGAAAGTAGATGTCCCTTGCCCCCATCAGTTTAGAGGAAGAGAAGGTAGTAGCTCTCTTGGCAAAGAAAAACCCACAAGATTTCTGCAGAAACCTGAGTTTAGGTTTCTGTTAACCAGGAGAGAGTCCTTCTGTTTATCTGGTAAACGTCTGTCTGACCTGTGTCAGCCCAGGCTGTCATCTTAGAACATTGTCAACAGCACTGCCATTTTGGGGATCTGCTAATGTGGCCTTATGCTATGTACTTTATTTGGTGCATACAATATATTAAAGTCTATATTTTCATTTCTTAAAAAATTTCAACCATGTTTCAAATACTTTACTTCTATAAGGTCATGTTTTTTTTAGAGTGTTATTTTTCTTTATAACTTAAGCCTACCTATTTTATAGTTTCAATTTAATAAGATTTTGCCTTTTTTTTTCTACCTTCAGATTTTCTTTTTCTTCTCAGTTTTACAGTGTAGAAAAACTGTATGATTTTGGTTAAAAAGTGTTTATTCAGATATAGTTTACATTTTCTTTTTTTTTTTTTTACATGCCTCATTGCACTACTTTTTGGGTTATGATTTTATTTGGGAGATTATAAATCATATTAATATATAGTTGAAGATAGAATTTATGTAACAATATAATAGAAATGCTATGGAAAAGACACTTCTAATACTGAAATCTTCCTTGTGATTTGATTTAAAGTGATAAATAATCTTTGTTTTCAACTTGACTGGTGTCTTGGGGTTCCTATGAGGTAAAGAGACATCACGATCATAGCAACTCTTATAAAAGAAAACATTTAATTGGTTTGGATTACAGTTTCAGAGATTTAATCCATTATCATTATGGTTACAACCATGGCAGTGTGCAGGCAGACATGATGCTGGAGAAGGAGCTGAGAGTTCTACATCTCTATCCAAAAGCAGCAGAAGGAGACTGTGTGTCACACTGGATGTAGCTTGAGTATATAAGACCTCAGAGCCTGCCTCCACAGTGACACATTTCCTCCACCAAGGCCATACCTAGCCTGTCAAGGCCACACATCCTAATAATACCACTCCCTATAGGCCAAGAATTCAAACACATGAGTCTATGGGGTCCATTCCTATTCAAAACAACATTCCACTCAGTTGTTCCAATTGGTTTGTAGCCATGTCATAACTGAAATTCATTCACTCTTACTTCAAAAGTCCCCATAGTCTGTAACAGTCTCAAACTCTGAGATTCATGTGATCTCCTAACTGTAATCACCTGTAAAATCAGTATCAAAAGGCAGATCACATACTTTCAGCATACAATGGTACAAGATATACATTGTGATTCCAATATAGAGGAAAGGCTACATCTCAACGTCTGATATCAAAGCACTCTTCAGATCTCTCAACTCCTTCCAGTTTTGTTGATTGCAGCACACACTTCTTTCTCGTGAGCTGGTTCCATTTCCTCTTAGCAGCAATCCTTGGCAGGTAACCCATGGCTATGGTATCTACAACATTTTGGGGTCTCCAAAGAAATCCAGGCTTTACTGTCACAGCTTCATGTGGTGGCCTCTTTGGGTCTCCACACAGGGACGCCCTGCCAAACACTTACAGCATTTTTGCTGTTGTTGTTGTTCTGGAGGGCAAACCATAACCCCTTTCTTCTATCCTTTACTCTAAAGCCAGAGTCACTGGCTGAAACTGCCAAGTTCTGCTGCTTTTTGGGGCTGGAACATGGCTCCCTCATTCAATTACATCTTCACCAGCTTTCTGGTTTTGATGGTTACCTTCACTGCCTAAGCTTGGCTGTCCTGGAACTCAATCTGTTGACTAGGCTAGTCTCAAACTCAGAGATCTACCAGCCTCTGCCTTTGGAGTACAAGTTGAGAACCACCACACCTGGCTCTAAATTTTTATTTAAATTTTTTTCATAAGTTGGATTCTTAGCTGGGTGGAGTCTTACCTGAGGTCACCTCTCCCTTTATTCCAATTAATATCTGGCTTTCCTTTAATCTGTTTATCTTCCTAAACATAGAATTTAGCTGCATTCCACTTCTTGGTGCTCCCTTTCTACTTTAACTGTACATTTTGCATTTTTACTTACTTAGCCTGCTCCTTTTCATTTTCTCCTATTCTCTCTGCTGCCTCTGTTTAGGGTGAAGACTATGTGGACTTTCCTGGACTCACCAGCACAGCTCTGTTAGAGCTGAGTTATTAGGATGAATCATTAGGAATTCCTCTTTCATAAGGTCTGTGCATTCTACACACCCTCTGGAGAGAGACTGCCCTCTCCCCAGAGTTTCCCATCTTTGATGCTACTTGTACTAAATGTAAATTCTGTTTTTCCTTTTTTTGCTAAATTATACATATTCAGTTTGAATATTCAAGGGACCCAATTCTGAGAACGAAGATGCCATGTGTGTACCAGTGTATCCCTGCTGGATTTATGTCTCCAAACCTAAGCAGAAGGTCCTGCTGATTTAGTGATTGGGGCAATGAACAGAAGGCATGATTTCTGGATGCTCCCATACCATGCCACAGCCATCAGAATCATTGAGGGTGTTTCTGTGTCCCACTTTTCTCATTTGTTAAATCAATATAATCACGGTAGATTACTGGGAGAAATGATCGATCTTTGCTCTAAGTGAGAAAGCACACCACTGAGGCATTTATGCCCAGGCTTTAAAAGTGAGACCTTTCAAT
Source organism: Meriones unguiculatus (assembly GCF_030254825.1). Classification (NCBI taxonomy): domain Eukaryota; kingdom Metazoa; phylum Chordata; class Mammalia; order Rodentia; family Muridae; genus Meriones; species Meriones unguiculatus. The sequence goes on from NC_083368.1 coordinate 37,390,458, forward strand.
GTAGGAGATGGTAAATACGCTTTATGCTTCCTGAAACCACTTGCAGGCACATAGTATCATTTGATCTGCATGAAAGCTATGTGACTTACAAGGAGCAGACTTATTGCTCACTTTATAAAGGAACACAGCTCAGCTTACAGAGGTTGATCACATCTGGTTAAGGCAGACCTAGACCCAGGGCTAAAATGATCCAACAGCTGGCTGAATATTTCTTTACAAAATATTTGTGTAGGCTAGATTTACTTTAGGCCGATTTTCTGCTATTTCAGTTATTAAGAGCCGAATTTTCGTTTCTGTCAAGCACAAGAAAATGACAATGATTTGAAATGGTAAGAATCTTGAAATCGTCTCTTAGGCAAAAGATGGTAAATTTCACCTGTGCTATGATAACGCAGCACTTTATTGCTTCATTGAGAAGATTTAGAGAGTCGGAGGAAAGGCAATATAGGATGGACATGTAAACAGTAGCATCAGCTAATTGGACATCTAGAGTTGCAATCCATAAATGTTCATGTTTGTTAACTGCAGCCCATGGTTTGATGGTGATTCATTTTACACAACTGTTTCATGGACAATTCACTAGACATACAGGGTTGTTTGCTGTCGCTTCTGCTTTTCTCTCATGGAGTGTTAGACCCTAAAAGTGAAATACAAGTTCAAGCAAATATAAAGACTTAATCAATCAGTCTTGTACCCTGTGCTATACATTTGGAGCCTTTAATTGATTCCTTATACCTTTGACACTATAGATGCCAAAGCCCTAATTCCCGGTGTTACCTGGTTAATGTACTATTTAACCTCATTTTATGCATGAGGAAACATGCAGATGTAATTTGGTCATGCTTTATAGAACACATGTGCTGAAGCTGGGGAGTCCATCAGGCTTGGCTCTTTCCTACTATGAGTAATTCCAAGTTCCTGCTAGCATAAAAATTCTGAGTATACAAGGAAGAATGGTGAGGGGTGGGGTCTACCCACTGGGTGCTGCTAAGCTAATTCCTTTGCTTGGCTAGTCAACCATCCAGTATGCAGTAAGCAACTGTTGTGTGCAAGATTCTCTTTCGGGTTCCAGAGAGATGATGAATTATAGATCAGTGGTCCCTTAAGAAATGCAAGGGCTGCTAGAAAAGGCAAGAGAGGGCACAAGCAAAAGCACAGAGTGTCACATATGCTGCTCTTAAAGCAGGAACAAAATCCATGGGATGGAGGGAATGTCTGCCTGGGGAATGTTTGTGACGTTTCCAAAGATACTGAGACATGAAGATAGCACTTTAATTTCTAAAGGCTTTTCAGGCAGCTTTCTATCATTGCTGAAGAACAGCCCTTCAGGAGATATTTCTCACTCTTAACTACAGGTGGTCTCATAGCGCAGGCAGCGGCTAACAGGAACGGGTCCTCAGCTACCAGTTGTTACTGCACAAATGGGCAGCAGAGCCATAGCTCTGTGACAGCAGCAGTTAAGCCACTGACACTGAGGAAGGCCTTCATACCCACAACCTCCTCTTAAACAGCTTCTATCCATGGGTCCCCTGATTCCTTGAAGAAATTTCTATGCTTTGGTATCATTCCTTGAAAGGAGGCTCTATGCTTGTGTCTTCTCTAGATGTACAAATATTTTTTTTTTTCAATGCAGTTTATTCAGGAACCTTGAACAATCATCTGACCCTGGGGAAAGCCAGCCCACAGCTTAAATAGCCTCTGGGTAGCCAACCCCAGCATGCCACGTGGGCAATGCAGATAGGTCCACATACATGGAAGCAAGCCAGATCCTCAGCCTTAGCCAAATGTGGAGTTGTTCGTGACAGAGAGCACTCACCATCGGGAAGGTGGAAGGGGGAAACCAGCTCCATCTTTAAGGCACGGCATTACGCAGCTCTCTGCAGTTCCCCCTTTTTGTTTTAGATGCTTCAGGTAAGAGTAGAGGTCTGATCTCTGATATTAGAAATAAATTGGGACTTTGTACTGATGTTCATTTAGGTGTCAGACCCGTCTGATACCTTTTTCTCAGAGGCGGGACCTGGGGCATCAACCCGCATGCAATCACGCATGCTCTTCTCTGGGTCCAAAGCTGACCCTGAGTGCAGTGCTTAGCCTCACATCCTGAGCATAACATTTTAGCTTTTTATGGTAGCCAACCATGCTTGGGGAGACTGTCCTGCTTCAATGGCTGTAAAGGCCTGAATGGTCATGGCTGCATTACGCTGTTGTGATACTCCAATCTTGCATATATACCACAGGCAAACCAAGGAGACCAACACCAGGCCTGCTAACACTCCCATGCCCGCCCATTCCTTCAGATGATTCATGGCTGCAGCAATCCATGATGATAATCCTGTGGCTAGTCCTGCGTCCACTCTGGTAGAATTTACCATAACAATGGCCACTCTCAGCTGCTCCATCGTAGTATCGAATTCTCCAGTCCAATTACCTAAAATATAGCTAGACAATTGTTTAGACAGATTTGCAGCACAGGGAAAATTCTCATGTTGTATGCTAGTGACTCAAAGTCCAGCATACTTTCATTGACAGCCAAGTTGGATGTACAAATATTTTAAATAAATCTTATTTTACAAGCCAGCAGGAGATTTAGACTTTGCCACAACACAAGTTTCTTCCTCCAGATATATTATTCTGGTTTGGTCTTTGATAGAATGGGATTTTAATGTGTTTGCTCCAGTTAAAAAAAATGGAAAAATTATTCTGAATATTACAATATAATGTATAATTTTTCTCTCAATGGATATATTCAGTAAATGAGTTAAATATTTAAAAAGTCTGATAGGATTGTTAAATGATGTCTCAGTTTATTTTATGAATAATTTCATGGTCTATATGATAGTTTAGAAAAAGAATAAAAATCACCTCTGTTGTATAATATTGTGGTATGAATACCTTGTTTCTCAGAAACTAAATAAAGTTTATGCTCATTATTCATTTTTACATTTTTATATTTGGGGCAATTATATTCTGAAGAAAGGTTACAAGTTATTATTCATCCACTAACCCAAGAAATTTACCTACAATAAAACTGGTGAGAGTAAGTGCAAATATCATTAAAAGTAATAAACTTGATAATGTTCTAGGCTATCCTGCCATTTGGCTTTACTTTGCTCTTGTAAAGAGAATGTGATTTTGCATATGCCAAAAGAGCCTGCAGCAAGTACATAAAATTTAACATTGACAAATTAACTCTGATGTCCCTGGGCTCTGTGGCTTCCCCATGCAGAGTACCACACCTTATTAAAATGCCAATACAGCTTACTATGAACTTCAGAGATAACTGGTAATCTCCTCAAGGCATATATAATTAAACATGGCTACAATGGAAAACATTAATTATTTCTGTAAAACCAAATATCTGGAACAAAACTGTAATTCCCATCTGGCAGAAGCAAGATGTATTAGGGTTCTTTAGAGAAAAAGAACTTATAGAATGATCTCTCTATAATGTAGAAAGGGTATTTATTAGAATGACTTGAAGGCTCTGGTACAGTAGTCCAATAATGCCTGTCTATCAATAGAAGGTCAAAGAATCCAGTAGTTGTCCAAATGCACGAGGCTGGATGTCTCAACTGGTCTTCAGTATACACCAGAATCATGAACAAATAGGTTCTAATGCCGGCAAAGGAACAGACCTGCTATTGAGAGCCAGAACAAGTACCCAGAAAAGAGATACACTTATTTCTTCCACGTTCTTTTTAGAGGTGGCCAGCAGAAGATATGACCCAGATTAAAGGTAGATATTGTCACCTTAAGTGATGTGGATTAAAGGCATGTCTTCCCACCTCAAAGATCCACATTAGATCCACTAGATCTTCTTACTTCAATTCATTGTAAAAAAAAAAAAAAAATCCATCACAGGTATGCTTAGATATTTAGGTTTTAGTTAATTCCAGATTTAGTCAAGTTGACAATCAAGAATAGCCATAACAATTCCACCCCTTGTCAGTTTGACACACAATCATATCTCCTTATGTCATGCTCAATTTCTAAATAAAAACAGTAACTAGGTCATAATTATGCTTAACATAGCTATTCCTTGTAAATCACAAACACATTCTAAATTTAGAATAGGTGGCAATATCCATTGAGAGACATTATTTTATTATTTCAAAGTTAAATGTGATAAACATGGATATTCTCTTAATTGATGTTATATTACATGATAAAGAAATCAAGGAAAGAAAACACAAATATCTGGAAAAACATGATGGCCAACTGTCAGGCAGAGTGAATGGAATTTTATGTAAGAAGTGGGAAATAGTAAGAGCTGGAGGGGACAGGAACTCCACAAGGAGAGCAACAGAACAAGAAAATTTGAACACAGGGAACTTCCCAGAGACTCATACTCCAACCAAGGACTATTCATGGAGATAACCTAGAACCCTGACAACGCAGCCACTTCTGATGAGAACTGATAGACTAATATCAGAAAGGAGAGGAGGACCCCCTCCATCAGTGGACTTGGGGAGGGGCATGCATGCAGAAAGGGGGGGGAAGGGTGGGACTGGGAGGGGAGGAGGGAGGGGCTTATGGGGGGATACAAAATGAATAAAGTGTAATTAATAAAAGTTAAATAAAAAATTTAAAAAAATATGACAGAGACATATCAATTATAATCTTCACTTCTGTCACTGGTCATGTGGCCTGAGCTGGTATTTATACCTAGCTTCCTTTATTACCCGTTCTGTATTTCTTCCACTTTCAGCAAGCAGCTCATCAGGCCTTGGCTCTTTTCCTGGAGGAGTGACCCATACCTTCATTCCTGATGGGTTTGTGCCCTTTGTCCTCCTGCCGGGATTAGGTTGTTATAATGTCTCATTGATTTTTCATCACAGGACACGGTAGCACCAAGAAATCTCCTAACATATCTCTTGTACCCCAGACATAATCTTTCTTACCTCAGTTCTGGCAAAGCAATTTAATTTTCCCTTTGTAATATGGATCAATCACCCTCCTAACACTGTCATTTCTTTCTTAGCCTGTTGAGTTAAGGGCATCAGAAGCCCAAAGTGGCCAGGGCAAATCTGAGCTTCCATTTCAAGGAATGTTTGTTGGGTGTATGGCAGGAGTGCTCTACCTTCTGTAGCAAAACTTCAGGACCAACAGAATGTACGGCCACAGGAATAAGAAGCAAAAGTTTCTCTAGGGGTCACTAAGGGAGCGAGTGGGTGGAACTATTTTCATTTCCACCCCTTGATTCCTGGACTTGTGGATCCCAGCTATAGGAGAAACTGTACCATATCCTAGATGCTGATTCAAAGAAGATACTGCCTTCTGGAAAACCCTACCCAGTCCTGCAGGTTGCTGGCACCTAATTGGCACTGTAATTGTATCTTAAAAAGGTCATTTCATCTTTCTCTCAGACCAGCTGCTTCAAGATGGTGGGGCACATCGTAAAAGCAGTGGATTCTGGGACTTAGTGTTAGCCTCTAATGTTGGCAGATCTGGCACTCAGCAGCCGCTGTGGCCAGTTCAACCTTGGTGAGAAGAAGTTCATGTTGTTGAGCCCATGTATAACCCCATCTCTACCACCATGGCCACTTTTGTTGATGGGCCTATTGGGCAGTGACATAATGGATGGAGAAAAGCTGACTGTCCGCAGAACAGGTCATCCTATTTATTTGATTATTGAACTCCTCAGCTGAAGTCACTCTTTCAAAAAATTTATTCACTTTGTATCCCAGCTGTAGCCCCATCCCTCTTCTCCTCCCAATCCCACCCTCCCTTCCTCTTCTTCCCCTATGCTCCTCCCCTTCTATCTGACACTAGCCTATCAGGTCTCATCAGGACTAGCTGCATTGTCTTCCTCTGTGGCCTGGAAAGGCTGAACCTTCTAGGGGAGGTGATCAGAGAGCCAGCCACTGAGTTCATGCCAGAAACAGCTCCTGTTCCCTTTAAGACAGCCCCTGCTCCTCTTACTAAGGACCCCACTTGGAGACTGAGTCTATGGGCTGCATTTTAGGCATATATCTAAAAGATGCTAAACCATTCAATAAGGACATTTGCTCAACTATGTTCATAGCAGCTCTATTCATAATAGCCAGAATCTGGAAACAATAGATACAGAAATTGTGGTACGTTTACAAAATGGAATACTACTCAGCAATTAAAAACAAAGCAATCATGAAATTTTCAGGCAAATGGTGGGAACTAGAAAAGATTATCTTGAGTGAGGTAACCCAGAAGCAGAAAGACATACATGGTATATACTCACTCATAAGTGGTTATTAGTCATATAATATAGCATAAACATACTAAAATCTGCAGTCTTAAAAAAGCTAAACAAGAAAAACCCTAGGGAAGATGCTCAATCCTCATTCTGAAGTCACCTTTTAATGAGCATTTACATGGAACACAAGTATCATCAAATCCTTCATCCATTTGGAGTGATCTAGCCACACATTTCTTCCCTATATGTCTTTCTTAGGAGAGCAACAGAACCAGAAAATTTGAACACAGGGAACTTCCCAGAGACTCATACTCCAACCAAGGACTATTCATGGAGATAACCTAGAACCCCTGCACAGATGTAGCCCATGGCAGTTCAGTGTCCAAGTAGGTTACATAGTAATGGGAAGAGGGACTGCCTCTGACATAATCTGATTGGCCTGCTCTTTGATCACCTCCCCCTGAGGGGGGAGCAGCCTTACCAGGCCACAGTAGAGGACAATGCAACCACTTTTGATGAGAACTGATGGACTAAGATCAGAAAGGAGAGGAGAACCTCCCCTATCAGTGGACTTGGGGAGTGGCATGCATGCAGAAAGGGGAGGGAGGGTAGGGTCGGCAGGGGAGGAGGGAGGGGCTTTGGGGGGATACAAAATGAATAAAGTGTAATTAATAAAAAATTTAAAAAAAAGTTTTCCACCCATGCTTTTTCCAGGTCCCTGACCATCCAGCCCATCTATTGGTTACAACTCATGAATCAGTGAACAATAACACACATGGCCATTTCTCCTTTAAAAAATGTATGGCCATTTATAGCCCTCAAAGTTCTACCTACTATGATGATTTTCCTTCACTGTTATCTTTCTGGTTGTCCCAGAAAAAAAGTTGTAATGCTACAGCTGTCCACTTTTGGGTGCTGCCTGAATAGCATTTGGATTCATCAGTAAACAAGGCCCTCAGTCTTCTATTTCTTAGTCAACTGATCATGGAGCACATCTCACGAGGTTAAAGTATGTGATTGGCAGCAGACATCATTGTAACATGAATAGAAACCATAGGTATTTGGCTTCTTTGTGTAACTTGCTTGTGCCTTCAGGACCCACTCAGGATTGTGTATATCTGTATCTAGACCTGTATCTATATCTAGACCTATATCTATATCTATATCTATATCTGTATCTGTATCTATCTATCTATCTATCTATCTATCTATCTATCTATCTATCTATATCTCTCTATCTGTATCTATGTGATCCCATTTGATAGTGGATTACTGCTGTGCATGTCCTACTGTATGCTCACATTGGGAAGCTCATGTCACATGGTAACTTAGTGGCCCATTGTCAAATGTTCAGTTTCCAATAAGGTCCAACAGCATGCCAAAAGCTTTCTCTCAAAAGAAGAATAATTGTCTTCAGATGATGGTAGATCATTGCTCTAAAATTCCAAAGGTCTTTTCTGTGATTCACCTATAGAGGCCTGTCAAAGGCTCTATACAGAATCTCTGTCTGCCACAGACATCTCAAGCATCATGTCTGCTGGATCTTGAGATCATCATCAGAAGGATTGCATTTTTTCAAGGGAACAAAACATTTAACTCAAAACAAAACAAACTCAGCTATTTCTCACTCCTTTTGTCATTTTGTCGATATACCCCAATTGGATTCCTCTGCCAAACGCAAAATCCATACATGGGAAGGCAACAGCATGTGAGACAGTACACACTGCCCACGCACGCCTGCACAGCAGACTAGGCCTACTGAAGGGCCGTCTCCTATTGCAGGCCTCACTTGACGCTAGCAGCTTTCTGAGTTACTACTCCAGGTTGACACACTCAATTGAGGAAGCGCTGTTTCCAGAATCCAAATAGTCACACTAAACATGTGCTTCTGTCTTGGTGGTGGGAGGGGCCAGGTGTAATAACTTATCCTCCACCCTAGAAGAAATATCTCTGCATGCCCCATACCACTGGACTCTTCAGAATTTTACTGAGATAGAAGGCCCTTGAATTTTGGTTGGATTTATTTCCCATCCTCTGGCAGACATAGTTGTTACCAGCAAGTCCACAGCAGTTGTTACCTGCTGTTCATTTGGTCTAATCAACATAGTGAACCAATATTTTGTGGAAGAGACAGAAGAGATCCCTTCGAACTAAGCTATGACACAGGGTTGGAGAGCTACTATATCCTTAAGGTGAAACTGCAAAGGTACCCTGCTGGCCTTGCCAACTGAAAGAACATGCTTCTGGTGGTCCTTCTGGATAGGTACCAAGAAGAATGCATTTACTAGATCAATAGCTGCATACCATGTACCAGGAGATGTGTTAATCTGCTCCAGGAAGGATGCCACATCTGGTACAGCAAATTTAATTGCAGCCATTAATTGAGTTTTCGATAGTCTACTGTCATTCTCCATGATCCATCTTCCTTCTGGTTAGATAGGAGAAGTAAAGTGAGACGTGATGAGAAAGAACCCACCTGCCCTGCATCTTTCAAGTCTTTGATGGCGGCACTAATTTCTACAGCTTCTCCAACGGTACAATTCTGTTTTTGATTCATCATTTTCCCCTGGCAGAGGTAATCCAAAAAGCTTCCATTTAGCTTTTCCAATTATAACACCCCTCACATCACAAAGTCTATGTATCCTAACTATACATTCTGGGACTGGTTGAAATAGCCACAGGATGGGTTCAGGGACCCAGTAGACCTATGCTGTGAGTCAGTATTCAGCCAAAAGTCTGCAATCACCTGAACCTCATAAGCCACCACTTTAATTGGAGGGCCACAGTGTTTTGGGGGGTGGTCTCCAGGAATGTCAATCAATGTCAGAATCAATAGACCCCAGAAAGTCTGATTGTTTCCTTTTCCCCAGTGTACAGTTACCGTTGTAAAAAAGGCTGCAAACTGGCTCAAGAGTCCCTTTTGCCAAGAACCAATGGAGCTTTTCTTTCATTTGTTTGAGAATTATTCTGCTTATACAGATCAAACAATAATGAAGCTTCTTATCCATTTTATGCCTGGAAACACTGGGATTAATTAGCCAGTACCAAAGGTCCATACAAGTCACATCACCATAAAATTCACTTTGCCTGTGCTGACCATTTTGGGTCAGGCCATATGGACATTGCTTTGTCTATGCTAATTATTATGATAATTATAATCACATTGCCCTTGGCAATTCACTGTTTATCTCCAGTCTCATCTTCAGGATGCTCTGGCCTTCATTTCCTATTGGGTTGGGAATAACTTGGCCATCTTCATTTCCTACACGTAAAAGTTTTAATTATTCCAAAGTAACCCTTTTGTGAAAAGGGAAAGGTCCTATATAAGCACATATAGGATATTTTTCTGTGTTGCTTAAACTTCTAATAAGGTATGTTTGGTACTCTCATTTTATAATGATGGGGAACATGGGAGAAAAGATGAAGGAAAGTAGGTGAGAGACAGGAGAAGCAGATGTTTTCGTGTGTATGTGTGTGTGTGTGTGTGTGTGTGTCTGTCTGTCTGTCTGTCTATGCTTGTCCCATAATGCTTATTAGACTCTTACAAACTGTTGCCTTCCCATGCCTAGATCTTGATTTTGATAAGGGAACCCATTTGGGATATATGTCAAAGATAGCAGAAATGTAGGGAGTGAGAAAAAGATCTGAGTTTATTACACTAAATTTTAAAGGTTTTGTGTCCTTGGAGAAAAGAAATCTTCCTAATGCTCTTACCTAGACTCAACTTTCCAGAGGTGAAGTAGAATGAGGCTTCTCTGCTCACAAGCAGAAAAGTACAAATTGCCTCAGGTTACACTCTCTTTTAGCTATGCATACAAGTATTACAACTAAAATTTTTCTTTGAATAATGTTTGGAGATCTTCAAACCCTAGTGGCAGTGGTACGAGTAACCTAATTTATAAGCGGTGTGATGTGGGGGTCCTGGGAAGCTGGGGTGAGAGGAGATAAGCAGCTGGAGGTACGGAGGTGGGAAGGGGGCATTCAAGAACCGGCAACATCTTCTTCTGATATGGAAACCGAAACAGAGTTTCTCTGCAAAGGTCCAAGTCCTCTCCTAATGGCTGAACTGGAGTCTGGGGTTGACACATACACCTGTCACTTGAACTGGGAGGAGACAAGGACAAAAAGCTGAGGACACTTAGATTTTATTCTCAACTATAATCATATTTGGGATAGCTTTACTCACAGGAAGCCTATATAGCTGTTAGAAATCAGCTCTGTTTTGACCAACTGTGGGCATTTCACCTGACAGCGTTTATATTTTTGTGTTACATCTTTATAATTTTTACTGGGTAAAAGGAAGATGAAAGGATTTTAATTTTATCTTGAAAACCAGAATGTTTTCTGTCCCTTAACTTTGTATATTTACAAATTGAGTAGTACTGCAACACAGCAATTTAAAATTTCTTTCCCTGCTTAGACAATTTTATGTACCAGAAAATATGTAGCGGTCAACCCCTTATGCCATGCCCATCTGTGATAAACACATAAGTCAATGTGAAGAGAAGTAAAAGCTGCCAGAGCTCTAAATTTTGCTTTAATGGATCCTTCTGGGGATCATAAGTCAAGTTTTCTTTTGAGATAATGTTTTTATTTACTGGCAGAACTAATGTAAACCGAGATCCATTACATATTCATGAAACTTGTCTTATGCTAAAAGTCTTAATGGGGAAGTCTTGGAACTCAGACTTAAAAAAATAATAACTGGAATGTAATATTTTGTAAGAATTGCTTTATCTCACAGATTCTGTTCTGAGCAGAGCGTGTTGTTCTCCTATGCTGGCTCATGCCTCCTTAGACGGTGACAGTCTCCAAGTTGCTGAAAACTATACTAAATTAAAGCAATGTTCATAATCTACGGATACAGACTTATTGAGGAATCCTTGTGAATGTTGGAGCCTCTGAACTCTAAAGACTAAAAATTTTTCAGGAAGTAAATTTTTCCTTAGTTAGAAAACCAGTGTAAAATGCATAAACATGGAATTTTTTCACATCAGTGAACTGAAGTTTATACCTCTAGACTGGCAAGAACGAGTGAGCTACAGAATAGAACCCAAGAGGAAAAGGAAATTTATAAGGAGGCATAACAATGAAAGAGAAACCAACAATAGGATCAAGGGTCAAGGAAGTAGGTAGCGTAGTCCCTGTGGGGTAGAGTAGCTTGAAACAGACCAGGTCTGCTGTTCTCTAATGCCCCAAGGCTATTTTAGCAATGGACACTTACTAAGTTAGCAAGCTAATTCCTCACCAGAAGCAAGCCGGAAGAGGAAGGAGTAGGAGAGAGACAGCCCCCGTGTACCCTGGGCATTAGGGAGCTATTGCAGTCTTGTTTCTCAGATCCAGCCTCCATGTGGAAATTTTGCAAAATTTATTCTGGAAAGATACCATCAAAGTTAAGTTTGATGATGAACGTCACTGGTGTATGGTGGCTTTGTTAAACAACCTCTGACCCCAACAACATGCGAGAAAAGGAGGGTGGCCAAAAGCACCATGCCTCACAAACCTTACTTCGTCAAGAGAGCAATAACCAATCCCTTGTGAATCAATTTTAATGTTTTCATGAGTATAATGCTATCTGAGGACATACAGTTAATGTGATTCTTCCTAATGAGCCCAAGCCAACTTCCTGCCAGCCCTTTTACATGCTCCTCGGAGAGTCTTCCCATGCCTTACAGATGAATGGAATGTTTAGTAGAACAATGGAATAAGCCCATTCCAAGGCGTTTGAAACTTCAGTAGGCAAACAGTAGAATTTCATTTGAGCGCCATCAGAATGAAGCCACTGGTTCACTTCAGTTTATCTAGTGTGAGTCCACGCTGGGACTGCTCTCCTTCCAGAAACAGGATTTTTCAGCTTCAGTAACCCCCAGAGGAGCTCCAGCGTGCAATGGTCCACTTTGTATTGTTATTGCCTGGGAATGGGTGACTTAAAATGAGGTTCGTTTGGCTCGTGATTCCGATGGAAGGGGTGTCAAGCAGTATGCTAGTGGCCTTCTGGTGAGGGCACTTTGACCACGCCACAGTGTAATGCAAAAGTAGGAAGGGAACTGCCTGATGCTAACACATGCATGTGCCCACGTGTGAGCAAGGAAGCAAGAGCTTGGGGAGGGATCAACCTCACTCTGTACAACTAGCTCTCCTGGGAACGAATCACTTCCTACCAGATCTGTGAGACCCCACTATTCATAGTTATGGGAGAGGAGACCCCATAACTTAGCTACCTCCTGTCTCCACCGTTTCAAATTTCCACCACCTCACTTCTGTCACAGTGACACATGTCCCACCCAGCTCAAGACCTCTAGGGACACACCATATCCAACCCACAACAGCAACTTTCTGTAACCTTTTTCATTTTATCCTGTTTGGTTGAGGCACTGAAACCCAGGTTGGCTTCAACCTCTTCATAACTCTCCTGCCTTGGCCTTTGAGTGTTGGGATTACAGGTTTTAGCCACCATGGCAGGCTTGTTTCCCCCAGTCTTGAAACTTTCTTCTCCAATGCCATTAGTGTGGAGGCTGAAAGATCCTGATGATATGATAGGAAAACAGAAAGGGAATATAACATGGCTTCATGTGATGTCCTAAGGCCAGCACATTCAAGGCCAATGTCAAGAGCTCAGAGATTCACAGTGGCCTCTTCTTGGCTGTATCAGGTCCTGGCTGGAAGGATGCTGAGCACCGACACTGAGATGCTATCTCCTTTCAACCCCTTCCTGTTTCACAGGAAACCATCCCATCTAGGGTTCAGTTTTACAAATTTTTTAGTATTTTTTTTTAAATGGCATCAGTACCCTAAACAGAGGCACCTACACGCATTTTTTAATTGTTTTTATTTTGGTTTTGCTTTCGGTTTTCTTGAGACAGGGTTTCTCCGTGTAGCCCTGGAACTCACTCTGTATACCACACTGGCCTGGAACTCACAGAGATACACCTGCTTCTGCCTCCTGAGTCCTGCGATTAATGATGTGAATGAATCTAGCAAGCCTCCTACCCTGCTTCCCCAATGCAGTTTCTACATTTTTTTCTTTTTTTTTTAAATTTTTCATCAATTACACTTTATTCATTCTGCATCCCCCCATAAGCCCCTCCCTCCTCCCTCTGCTTTCATGCCACTCCCCAAGTCCACTAATAGGGGAGGTTCTCCTCTCCTTTCTGATCTTAGTCTGTCAGTTCACATCAAAAGTGGCTGCATTGTCCTCTACTATGGCCTGGTAAGGCTGCTCCCCCCCAGAGGGAGGTGATCAAAGAGCAGGCCAATCAGATTATGTCAGAGGCAGTCCCTCTTCACATTACTATGTAACCCAATTGGACTCTGAACTGCCCTGGGCTACATCTGTGCAGGGGTTCTGGGTTATCTCCATGAATAGTCCTTGGTTGGAGTATGAGTCTCTGGGAAGTTCCCTGTGTTCAAATTTTCTTGTTCTGTTGCTCTCCTTGTGGAGACCCTGTCCTCTCCAGCTCTTACTATTTCCCAGTTCTTACCTAAAATTCCGTTCTGTAACAATAACAAAGGAACACCTAATTTATGCCACATCCTGACAGCTATTTCTCAGGACTCTGAGGAAACATGCCTCAACTCTTCTAAATACTCACGATATAACGTGTAGTTTATACTTATAAAATATTTTTAATCTTTAGCATTCATCTTTTGAAATAAGCTGTTTCCTTTTAGCGTTTTTGTTGCTCTGTTGATACCCTTCCTGGGCAGTGGTCCAGGCTGGCCTTGAATTAGCAATCCTCCTGTCTCTCCCTTAACAGTGCTGGGTGTGCTACCATGCTCCGCTCCTCAAAAGATTTTTATTGTTATTCTTCACATCAAGTTACTAAGTTGCCTGCTGTTTGTTTCAGTCTATTGTGCTCTTCATACTATTGCATGAATGTTAAAATTTTTTGTCGTTCACATATAGAATGTCTCTTGGTGATTTCTGTATCCAGCACATGAAAATATTTACTGTTAATGACTCAAACAGCATGTTGCATAAGAAATGGAAAATTATATCCAATCACATACTTTGACCATATTAGCAGTTTTATGGGCTTATAAGTTTAAGTTTGGAACTAACCTTTGAAAATGAAATATGTATGTACAGTTCAAATTTGAAAGTCAATGGGACTTTACAGGAAACATTAGTCTCCTCTGATTCCTGCTTCTAACAATTCAGTTCCCTCCCTGGAGCCAAATCCTATCACCAGTGGGTATGCTTGTGGCTTGTATTCTTCTCACAGTGACCTATGCATGTGCCCAATGCCAGGTTGCTACTTGTCACTTATGTTCAAAATGTTAAAGCTTCAGATGAACTCTTGCACCTAATTCTCACGTGACACATGTGCTAGAAAATATGTAAATTTAGCTGGTATGGTGGCTCTTGCTTTCAATTCCAGAACCCTGGAGGCTGAGACAGGAGGATTGCCATGGGTTTGAGGCCAGTCTAGACTACAGAGACAATGTCTAAAAAGCAAATAGCAAAAAGGGAAAATATGTTTGCATTAAAGTAAATAAGATGTATGAAATATTTAAAAACAATATGAATTTAAGAAACACGGAATGTACAATATATTTCATTTTAAAGGTGCTGGTATGTTTTACCTATGACCACCCTTCCTCATGTGAAGGCTTAGTTCCCAGCGGAGCAGTATTCAGAGCTGGGGGTTGGGAGAAATGACTGAATCTTGAGGTCTCTGACTTCATCAACAGATAATACTTTAATGCATTTATAATATAGAGTCAAGTGTTGGAAAGCAGGGTCTGGGATGCATTTGGAGGAAGTACATACAGAGGGAGTGCCCCAGAAAGATACACCTTATCCTCATCTCCTTTCTGTCTTGATAGATTCCTGGCCACCAAGAGGCTAGCAGCCTTCTCTGCAGCCCTCTACCATGAGAAAGAAATCCCATCGTGGTTCAGAGAACACAGAGCCAGCTGACTACAGACTGAGATTTCTGTGAACCAAAACCCATTTTTTCTTTCCTTTAAATTGTTTCCATCAGTGGTGAAATATCGTGAATATAGTTGAGCATTCTAGGTAAGTTGGATGTTTTCTTATATCAAGGCAGTTTCGAGAGCCAAGGAACTGTCCATCTTTGAAACACCTTGACTGAACAGTTGAATTACATGAAATTTAAGGAAATCCCCAAGGGGTAAAGAAAGATTGGCAAAGTGAATCAGCTTGAAGCCCTAAAGGTTATAGGTACAACATTCATAAACGACTTGGAGAGAGGCTGAAGAGATGGCCCAGCAGTTAAGAACACTTGCTGTTGTTCCTAAGGATCCCAGTTTGATTCCCAGAACCTACACCTGATGGGTCACGACCATCTGTGACTCCAGCTTTAGGGTATTTGTGGCCTTTGACACCTTCAGGCATCTGCACAGGTGCATACTCTCACATGTGCGTGCACACACACATACCTATACATAATTAAAAATAATAAAAATAAATAATTAAAAGGCCAGGAATTGGTCTCACAGTGGCAACAAATGGGAAAAGCAGGGAACTGAATAATTGCAACCTTAGTAAAGGGAAATCTAGAAAATAAAAGATGTGCTTCAGCAGTGGCAGGCAACAGAGTCACTGGGCTTTTTTTCCTGGTTCTGAGAAAGGAACAAAGCAAGTTCTGGACAGGTCATTACCCTGAGTTTATTTTTCTTAGAACTCGAGGTTCCAATCTATACCACCACAAAGAGTGGAAAATTACATCTAAGAAGATAGTATCAAGGGCTTTGAGGTTAGCAAATTGCCCTGCTTTGTCTGTAAGAAAAGAGAACAAGACCACTTTGGAGACAAACCTTTTAACCCTAAGCACAATAAATTCCCACAGTTAAAATCCAACCTACCACAAAATAAGTAAAACCAAAGAATAAACCAAAGGAAAAAAAAAATGAAAGGTTTTTAAACAACCAATAGAACGTTAAGATTTAAAGTGCATGGTTGCTAAAATAGAAATCTCAATGCAAAGTCTCAAGGAGTTGGCCAAGACCCGATTAAACAACAAAATTGAAATGAAAGATAGAAGAGGTGGAAAGATACATCTGGAAGAAACATAAAAGTTTAAGAGACATGGAGGAGAGAAAGAGAAGATTCCACTGCATCTAAGATTGTCACTGGAATCCCAGAGTGTAAGTGACCTGTCACCATAAGAGCCAGTGAAAATGAGAGACGAGAACTGAATCCTTAAGCTGAGTCCTTAGTTAAGGAGCCAGAACTCTGAGAAGGTGGTGTGTTAGCACTCCTAAAACAATTTGCCTTCCCTGGCATTGTCAGCTGGTGGACTTTATGAGGGAGTGGGGAAGCAAAGGTAGCCAAGAGTTGCAATGCTAAGGCTTTCCCCTCTGGTCAGGTGCACAACCACATTTTTTGAGACTTGTTTTGCTCCTGCTATCATCCCTTTCAACCGTCCCTATTCTCTGGACACGTGGGCCCAGGCACTCCCAGGAACACGGAATCCAGCTAGTCCTTGCTGGCGTCAGTCTTGTACTTGCAGCTGTCACCTGGGCTGGAGAGTTAACGTAGAACAAGCAAGCCATTAACAGTGTGCACGTGTTAAGCTATAAATCACACTCATTTGAAGATTCTTTTCTACAGCTAGAAAAAAAAAAGTCTCACAGCGTGGGATATAAAAATGTCTCTATCCTCTTTTATCCCCTTTCTTTTTTATTTTATTTATTATTTATTACAGTTTATTCATTTTGTATCCCAGCTGTAGCCCCATCCCCATCCCCATCCCTAGCCTCCTCCCAGTCCCATCCTCCCTCTTTTCTCCCTATGCCCATCCCCTAGTCCACTGAGAGGGGAGGTCCTCCTCTTCTTCCATCTGACCCTAGCCTATCAGGTTCCATCAGGACTGGCTGCATTGTCTTCCTCTGTGGACTGGTAAGGCTGCTCCCCACTCAGGGGTAGGTGAGCAAAGAGCTGGCCACTGAGTTCATGTCAGGGACAGCCCCTGTTCCCCTAACTAGGGAACCCACTTGGACACTGAGATGCCCATGGGCTACATCTGAGCAGGGGTTCTAGGTCCTCTCCATGCATGGTCCTTGGTTGGAGTATCAGTCTCTGTGAAGACTCACTGTACCCAGATTTCTTGATTCTGTTGCTCTCCTTGTGGAGCTTCTGTACCCTCCAGGTCTTTCTATCTCTCCCTTCTTTTATAAGATTCCCTTTATTCTGCCCAAAGTTTGGCTATGAGTCTCAGCATCTGCTTCGATACCCTGATCAGTAGAGTCTTTCAGATGTCCTCTATGGTATGCTTCTGTCCTGTTCCCTCTTTTCCTTCTTTTTTTTTTTCTCCTGCTTCCAATGTCTATCTCATTTGTCCTTCTGAATGAGGATTGAACATCTTTCCTAGGGTCCTTCTTCTTGCTTAGCTTCTTAAGGAGTACAGATTTTAATATGTTTATCCTATATTATATGTATAATAACCACTTATAAGTGAGTATATACCATGTGTGTCTTTCTGCTTCTGAGTTACCTCACTCAAGATGATCTTTTCTAGTTTCATCCATTTGCCTACAAATTTCATGATTTCCTTGTTTTTAAATGCTGAGTACTATTCCATTCGTTATGAAACCTAGAACATTAAAATAATAGCTCAGTGTTTCCAAAACTAATGAAATATCTATCTATCTATCTATCTATCTATCTATCTATCTATCTATCTATCTATCTATCTATCTATCTCATAGAGGATTTTCTGGAGAACAAACAAAGATCTTATAAAATAGACAAAGAGAACTTTATAATCTGATTGATTACAAAGTTTTGCAATCCATTAAGCAGCAATAATGGGCTTTGAATGTGCATCTTTGAGGCCTTAAACTCATCTTCTTTCCAGTTGCTGGATTCTGCAACCCAGGGCATTTTACTTTTCACCTATTGGTGAGATATTCTCAGCCTACATGAATTGCTGTTCTGAGTATTTATTCAGCCCTAACCCTCAACTTTTCATCTTTATCCTTTGAATTTTTAAGCTTTGAACATGTCATTCGTTCAACAAATATTTATTGAGCAATTTCTACATTGTTCAACAGTAAGAAAATCAAACTAACCAACCAAACAAAGAATACCTCTAAGTGTTTATTCAAAAGATTAAGAAACACCAATCTTGATACACTCAAGGGTAAGCACACTTTCTGGCAGCTCAAGCACTAAACCATTCATTAAACAGGTATAATCAATGTCGTCTCGGGTATATCAGTTTTTCTGTAATTTTGTGCTTCTTTTTGAAGCGATCTCCTGAACTTTTCCTGTATCCCAGTCTGAGCAATCTCTTGCTTGATGGAGAAGTGGCAGATGCCTCGGCAGGTGAACTCTTGACTCCTTCAGAGTGGTGAGATGCGCTTTGATGACTTCTGTTTCTTCTGGAGAGAATGTTTTTCTTCTACTCTAACATCTCTGCCACATCGCAAAGAACTCTTATTATTCTGCAAGACCATGATGTCCTACTTTCATTTCTACTCCCAAGAAAAGAAAACTTGGTACTGTCAAAACAAAAACAAAAAAGGAATAGGCATACCTAAGATTTCAGATGACAGCCACCTAATTTCATGTATGCTACTTAGTCAAAACCAATAATTTCACCTCCTCTGCGGAGCAGGCAGTCTGTGCACACAAACAGGCTCTTGCAAGCATTTTCAGATACAGCATCTTAACATTCATATATATGAACTTATTTCTCAAAACTAAAGATGAACAGTGAAATGATTCCATTAAAAATGTTAAATTTGTAGTTTTGGGGGTAAAGAGCTTAAGTATACATCTAATTTTGCAACCCAAGAAAGCAGTGTGAATTATTATAGTATGAAATGGAAAACACTAAACTAATCTATTACTTCCTTTAAAAAGGCATGCAAGGTTTGAAATACAAACAAAAATTGTTGCTTTAAATAAAATTTTATGACAACTTTTTCATTGGGGCTATACTACAGGTTCCAAGTGAAGGCCAGTGTATACTTGGCAATCTCAAAATATGCTGTTTTAGCAAAAGGGTCATTCTGAGCCAAAGACACTGAAAAACAGTGGGGTACAACAGGGTTATTTTGATCTCTGTTTCTCAAAGCAGGCTATAAAACATATCAGGCTTGGAGAAACACTTATTTAAGAAATAATTTTTAATTAAAATCTAATTGCATTACTCCCCCCATATACTACCTCCAGCTCCTCCCATGGGCTCTCCCAAACTCTTACATTGATAGAATCTTTATCTTTTAACAGTTTGATCACTAGAGATGCCAAGTGGAGGTCAAGAGGATTCTGCATAAGCAGACCTCATTAAAATAAACTTACGTTTGTTTTGGTCTCTGTGTATCTTAGAGATGGGTCAACAATTGGAACATCTCTCTTTTTCCTTTAAACTCAGAACATAGTCACTTGCATTTGCCATATGTGAGGATTTTTCTCTACCATGTAAAAAGCTGTGTGCTCTTTTCCTTGTTACCTATCTTTGCTACGTTAACTCACTGGTCTATCTAGTGACCCAAAGAAGGCAAAATTGTACTTCTGCTATGATATAAACAAAGCTACAAGATGACGAAAAGAAAAAGAGCACCCTGGTACTTGCCAGCCAGCTTAAGAAAGGAAAGATGTTATACACTCCCTTCAGACACTAGCTGAGGAGACATCTGATTTTTATCAAAGGGCTATAAGAAAGCCAGTTAATAAATCCAGCAGAAGAACATCTTTTTCTCTAGGCATCACTTTGGAAGGTCATTCAAAGCTCTCTTAAGTTATACTGGAAATAAGTCTCTTAATAATAACTGCTGTTCTGGCTGCACATCAATTGGTTTGAGTTAAAGAGCTTAATTTACTTGAGACTAATTTATTACTAGCTTCCGGTGAAGATGAACACATGTCAGCTGCGTGTCCTGTTTACTTTGGAAAGTAATATTAACCACAAGGCGGCGGGTCTGAGGTAGAGTGAGCGTTTTGCTCTGTGTTCATTTTCCTGATACATTGTAGAAGACATGAACATTCTCACATGCAGAAGGATGGCGCCTCCCAGATGTCAGTGTCACTATACGGAGCCGTTTGGCTACACTTATGTCCTCTGGAGAATGAGTTCCTCAAATGGACTGATGACTGAGTAGATTTCTAAAACTTAGGAAAACATGAAACTGTGAATGGTAGTTAGCTATGCAGCTCATGGTGGGTTAGAACCTCAGCTTCTTGGTGACGTACCACTGTCCAGAGAAAACTCTCCACTTAGCCCCACCTTTCCCCTTACATCTTGGCCCTTTGGCTTTTGTGCATTTAATAAAAACTCTCAAATTTAAAGAGAGGGAAAATGTGCAACATGTTTGCAAACTCCTGATTGCCTGTGTGTGAGCACACACCTATTTCTTCTTCCCAGTCAGCCTTTGTCCTGATGGTTGTGCTGATATTTCCATTGCTTTATCTTATATTTTTTCACTATATTCATTTGTCCTAAATGGCATACTGTTGAATTTATGTTTTAAAATTAATAAGATTTATTTATTTATGCATATGAGTGCTCTATTTTCATGTGCGCCTACGTGACAGAAGAGGGCATCAGATTCTGTTATCGATGGTTGTGAGCCACTACATGGGATCTCTGGAGGACAGGCAGTGCTCCTAACCACTGAGCCATCTCTCCAGCCCCTGACATTAATTTTTAAGTATGCTAACAAAGTCATAGGTGTCGTTATGGAACTTTGACTCACATACATAATTTTATTTTACTCTTATTCATCTTCCTTCTTCACTGCTCTACTCTGTATGTATGAATGGCATGTGGGCATTCCATAAAAGAGTGAACACGTGTGTGTACAAATACAGGGTACTGATCAATGCCTGGTGTCGTCTCTCACTCTTTACCTTATGTTTTGAGACAGAACCTTGCTCTGAATTTGGAACTCACCAATTTGGCTACGCTGGCTTGTCAAATGAGCTCCAGAGATCCACCTGTCATCTTTACTTTCCTAGTGCAAGGCCAGAAGCTGATGACACAGATCTGGCTTTTGTGTTGGTGCTTGGGATTTGAACTCAGGTCCCTGTGATCACACAGCAATCATTTTAACAACTGAGTTATTTCCCCACCCTCATGCTTGGTCCCACCTCTTGCTGGCCCTCTTCCTTCTCTCAAATCGTTTCCCTTTCTGCTGTTATGTATCTCATTGCACTCTCCTTTTCCCCTTCCTCATCTCTTAGGATCCTTTATTCACAGCCCCTTTCTACATTTACAACTCTCCCTCTGTCTTTCTCTCTCTCTTTCACACACACACACCTTTTAAACCTAGGTTTTAATTTAAGAATAGTATGTTTTAGTCTTTAATTGCAATGTATATATGCATTTGAGAAAAACGCTTCTTACTAATATCACCTCTTATGATGCATGAACGTGGTACATACATATTTATTCAGACATAACTTAATGCCTTTGGATAAATTTTATTACTCTCTATAGAAGATTTGTATCTTTTGATATAAGCATCCTTAAGTACTACTTATTTTCATTTTCTTTTGTAAATAATCTCATTTAAAAAATAAACATTTATCACTATAAAAAGTGGAAATACCCTATAACTTGTCATCGTAGCTTGCAACTATTTCTGTGATTTGTGGATCTCTGTGTTGTTATCTACACAGATGTTCGTCTCATTTACACATGACAGTGCTTTCTCTCTTTTTCCTCGTCTGCCATTTTCTCTCTGCCTTGTTGTTTTATGAGCTCCAGGATACCGAATGTTACTGTGATGGCAGTGAGTGTGCTTGCGGGATTCCTATTTTGAAGAGAAGGCAGCATTTTGCTTTGTAATATGCACTGTCTTTTTATGCATAATGATGAATTTGTTTTAAATAGTCTATATTCTCCCCTTCTCTCCTGTGGTTTTGGTACTGTGTTGTACTTGTAAAATCAGATGAGCACGATTTTCCTTCTAAATACCCCATGACGAAGTTTCTATAAAAACTGGGACATCTTTTTTTCTAGAAATGGTAGAACTATCCTACATATCCACCCGAGCCTTATATTTGATTTGATAGGAAAAATTTGACAAACTGTTTAGTTTCCTTCCTGGCAGTAGATAATTCAGATTTTTGCATTTATCTCCGAGTATGCTGCCTTACTGAGTTGATCATTTCATATGTCAACTTTGTGACATGCTTTTATAACACTCTCTGCTCACTGAGAGACAAAGGAAAGGGTAAGGGCAGAAACAATGTCCAGGAGTTTGGGGTATTAGGAAGGCTGGCTTGTTAGACAGCATGCACTCAGGCACCATCTTCTTCCCTTGAAGAAAACAGGCCTTCTTGTTTAATGATTCTGCCTCTTCAATGCACAAGATGGTAGAACCATTTGCATGATGCTGTTCTTCCAAGCAGGAGAATTTGAGAGTTAAGGCATCAAGGAGGTTTCCATTTAGATTTTTAAGGGAAGCCTGGGATCCAGACAATATGCATTAGGGTCACATACAAATATGTTTGTGTGTGTGTGTTGTTGATCTTCTGATAAATTTTTTTAGAAAACCAACATTTAAACACATTGAAATTTTTATTAGTAGCACAAGTTGTTGCCACGATATCACTAGCTGAAGAGTCTAGAAATTTGTGAATTCAAAATGATGTTTGGTTTGTTTTAGGAAACAGAGCATTTAGGGTATTAAAATGTTTGCTACTTTGCTGTAATATGATCATGCTAGCAGGTTTTGCTTTCTGCTGGAGATAGTACAATGCTGTAAAATAGTATAATGACATAACATTTGCTCTACTTTCTTTCAGAAAACTGTGCCCTACCTTCTCTGTTTTCTCTCTATGTGTCTTTGAAGCACTGTTTATTTTTGTATTTATAAAGTAAGATTCCCTTATGTACCCTCATTTATACTGTTTATAAAGTGCAAAATGAACTCCATAGTTCACAGGCAGCATGGTCCAAGTAAGACGTAGCTGCCCTAGAGGCTTGAGAGTTACTTCCCCTACTTCCCATTATCCAGAGAAAACATACTTGTGGTTTTTATATTTGTGATAAAAATTCAAAGCTATGCGTCTTAATTAGCGCTTCTCTTGCCGTGATAATATACCACAACCAAAAGCAACTCAGGAGGAAAGGTTTACTTTTATTTTAAATCTATCACTGAGGGACCTTGGGGCAGGAACTCAAGCAGGACAGAAACTGGAGCTATCAATCATCTGGAGGCAGGAACTGAAGTACAAGCAGTTGGGGGAGTGCTGCTTGCTGGCATGTTCCTCCTCGCTAGCTCAGCCTGCCCAGGGGTGGTGCCACCCACAATGGCCTGGAGCTTCCCACATCAGTCAGTAATCAAGAAAATGTTCACAGGCTTGTCTATAGGAGAAATAATAGGGAGGAATTTTCTCAATATTCTCTCTTCTTAGATATGTCTAGGCTTGTGACAAGATGACAAAACAAACAAACAAACAAACAATCAGCACCCTACAATACATTCCCCTCTATTTACATGTTTATATATTTCTGTGCTCAGGAATATATTCCCATCTTTTTTTTAAAAATCATCAACCATCCCTGAAATAATGACTTTACAGATACTGCTGTCTTGCGTTGTTTCCATTGGATCTTTATCAGGGTATTATGTAGGGCTAGAATTTTAGGAAGCCCAAGGGTATAGACAGGTAGGAAGCCTGTCTGTCTATCTGTCAATCTCTGTCTATCTATCTATCTATCTATCTATCTATCTATCTATCTATCTATCTATCTATCTAATCATTCATCTTCCCAAGAAGAATCTTCTATCAACTAGGAATATTGAAATTTTATCCTAAACCTCAAGAGTGAGAGGAACCCTGAGAATAAGAGACTTGGCATGATTAAGTCACTAGACTGTTGTGCAGAAAGGTTATTAAATCACATGCTTCAACGTGTGTATGTTGGAGGCAAATGGGCAGACACTTTGATTGCCAGTTTTTCCCTTCAGACAGGCTTAGTCACAGCTCTCGTCATAAATGTACCTGTCCGGTTGATTGTGTTTTGAATAACTGCAGGTGTATGTAAATCCACTTATCTTTTAAAAAGTCAAATAATATAAGTAACTTTTCCTGACTATTTGAACTATAAGGCATATGGCAGGATGGAATTCTCTTTAATGGTATGGCTTTGGAGTTCATAGAGTTGCAACTGTGTGCTTTCTTCTCCTGTCATTCCACACAGCATTTCTGCTGGCATGTGGCACCGATTCTTTTCCCTGAAGTGTTAGGAGTTTTGAATGAGGGGATTTAGGGGCTTCCTCACTAATCTTCAGCTCTAAGTTGCACTACATTAGTAAAGGGAATGGAGGTAGCTGGTCGAGGGCTTGCCACGCACAAGGCCCTGAGTTTGATCACCAACCACACATAAGCCAGGGATGATGGAACATGTAGAAATCCCAGCACTTGAGAGGTAGAGGCAGGAGGAGCAGCAGTGCAAGGGCCTCCTTAGCTACCCAGTGAGCTTGAGATCAACCTTGGCTATACAAGACCCTGTCTCAAAAGAACACAATTCTGTGATGGGTAAAACACTATTTCTGATCCGTTTATCTTTCCTGTGGAATCTCTGCATGCAACATCATCCTGAATCCAAAGTCAGAAAGGAAAAATTTGTCTGCTTCAAAGGGGTAATAGTGCATGGAGTTCACACTGAGGCACACAGAGACACAGAGGGACAAACTGATTAGCTTAATTCTTGGGCTGGCTTTAAAAATAAACCAAATGCTTCTAAGATTCTTGAATACAAGAATGCAAGACCTCTGCCACTTGGTTTTAAATAATGCAAATTTATTTAACGTTTTAGTTTCAGAAAAAACAAGAATAAGTACTAAAAGAGGGCTTTTTTCCCCCCTGCAAATTCTATTGACTGGCAATACTTGACAGCGAAGAAAAGTTTTTATTTAACCTGCTTCACCTTCCCAGAAAAACAAGAGAACTTGTGTGATCATGTTAAGAGTATGAATAAATGCAAAACTACATCATAAAAAGGAAAATAGCCAGAACATTGAACAATCTGTCCCTCTGTGTGAAATGAAAATAAAAAAGATGCTGATCATGCCCTACTTAACTTAATGGCATATTTCTACTTCTTTCAGAGGAAATCTGAGGTTAATGGGTAGCACAGTATCAGTTCAGCATCTAAAAGATGATAAAAATCTGGAAAAAATCAGTAGAGGTAAAGATTCAAGGAGAAATATTAGTCTTTGCTGATATTCACTATCAGTGAAACAGATACAACAGAGCCGGAAGTAGCCCGTGTGACAGAAGAGATAACATATCCGGTGGATGGTGAGACAGGGCCACAGTGCTTTACATTAACCCATTCTGGATATTTGGCCCAGACACTGGGTTATTGATCTATTTCTAAAGTGTAGTTGTAGTGGTTTGGGCTTTCCCAATAGCAGGACTGCCCATCACCGACGCTTGGTCCAAACTCACAACGAAATTCACAACCAAGTATCAGAATGTCGTCCTTTGTGGGCATTCCTGGCAAAGGGGCCATTAGGGCTCAAGGCCTGGGGCAGCTTCCACAAGGAACGTATGTGGCTTGACTTTGAAGAGCCTGTCCAGAGACCAACATCCCTTGTCCGGCTCAGAGATGGTGTGGAGGAACCTGACTGGGCGCCCACGGCTGTATCCCGCGCCGTCTCTTTCATAAATGAGTCTGCAGCCACTCGCCCTCCGTTTGCTTCCGTCTGGTGTCCCTGTGTGGTGACTCCTCGCCTCTCGGCCCCCTCAGCCTGAACCCCCTGCCCTCACGCACGGGCTGGACCCTTGGAAGGAGGAACTGCACTCCTTGTTCTAAAAGGTTTGTGCACTGTATTTCCCAGCTCTCTTCTTTTACAGAAGGGGTTAGGACATATTCATTCAAAGGCCGTGACGCCAGATCACTTTTTCTCTCAAGGGAACAATGGATTTGCCACTTTTCCTTTTGATGTGATATAGTGCACGACGGAAGCAACTTAAAGGAAGTAGGGAGCCGCAGTGCTCGGCGTTTAAGAATCCGTCATGGCAGGAAGGCTTGGTGGTGGGCGGGCAGCTGGTCATCTTGTGCCTGACCTCAGAGAGACGGAAACGAGCATTTTGTTTGCTTTCCCCCCGGAAAATCCATGCAGTGGTGCCAAACGTACCCAAAGCAGGTCTTCCTATGTTGGCTAAACCTCCTCTCTGGAGATGCCCTTAAATATTTGCACAGATGTGTGTGTCCCAGGTGACTCCAAATCCAGTCAAAGTGACAGTAAAGACTAACTATCAGCGATACCCATTTAGTCATAACCCAGCATGTCCAGACTGCTTTATAGTTTCTAGATTTTTCGCAGACTGACTTGGGGACAGTCCTGATTTTGTCTTTTCCCCTAAACCGCCCCTTCTTCACAGTGCTCTCAAAAGGATCCACATTTTCAGAACACATCTTCTTTAAAGCACTTCCACCACAGAGACCTACACATACACCTTCTATTTAAACTCACTTGTGACAGGGCTTGGCTTCCTTGATTTTCCATCTAGCAAATCTCTTAACTGAAAAACAACCTTGTACATACTAGATAAACACTTCACAAAACACACATTTAAAATAAGTATTGTATAGAGTTCATTGAAAACACACCAGAAACATTTGCTTTTTCACAAGTGTCTGTGAAAGAGTACCATTTTTACTGCAAGAATAATTATCCTCTAGTGGTTCATGCTGCTGTACAGAGTTTTTCAAGGCAAACTCACAAAGGATTTGGAACACTTCAGAGACACTGAACTGTGATAATAGCAATTTATGCTGCACCAAAAACTCAGTCAAAGAACAAAGTTTTGTTTATGTATAAAAGATGACCTTTTCTGTTTAGAAGAAAAGTCAATGTTTATAGTATATTATAGTCTGGCCATATAGTTGTGTTCCATATATCAGTTTTAAAATTATAGTAATTTACGGGTGCAAATCTTTATTTAAGTCTCCTGGTTTAGAACAACTGAGCATCTTTCTAGTCAGAGTTGTTTTTTTTTTTTTGGGGGGGTGGTGGTGGTGGTGTTCAAGACAAGATTTCTCTGTGTTACCTTTGCTGTCCTGGACTCGCTTTGTGGATCAGGCTGGCCTCGAACTCACAGAGATCCACTTGCCTCTGCCTCCTGGAGTGCTGGGATTACAGGTGTATACTACCATACCTAGCTCAGAGGTTGTTTTTAAGTACAACAAAGCCTGATGTCCACAGAGGTCATGTCAAGTAACGGATTTCTTTTTACTCCAGAAGTCCAGGTCACACCTTAAATTCAGTTATCGTCACTAGAGTGTGGTACAGGCATGGGTTGCAGCCCTGGAGCTTAAGTACTAGCTGCATTTCAGAATCACCTGGGGAACCTTTTGAAACCATCATGAGGAAACCTTCGTTCCTTTAATTAAATCAAGACTTTTAAGGTGGAATCTTAGCATCCAGGTGACTCTGACGTATACCTAGCTCACCATAACGACTCTAAAGTTACAGTTACATAAGAAAAGAGGCAGAATAATACAGCAAGGCAATAAGACAAGTAGGGCCCTGTAGTCAAACGGAGCTAGTCTTCAAATCCTGGAAGTCATTTAACAATCCAGTCCCTCAGGTGTCCCTCAGGGATGAGACGAAAACTTCTCACACTCTTGCTTTCCATGGATTAGCCGGACTGCGTGGCTCCAAACACCAGCTGGTTCCAAAGTATACCCACGAGTATGATGTGTGTTCCCCTCCCCCAGGTCTTGAACCTACTCCTCCCTGTGACCTGGGGGACCCTCCTACAACATGTACCCTCCCCCAGGCTCCTTCTGTCTCACCCCTCACTTTGGAGATAAGGCTGGCCTTAAACTTACAGAGATCTGTCTGCCTCTGCTTCCCTGAGTGCTGGGCTTACAGGCATGTACCACTGTGCCCAGCTAAGGGTGTTTCTATATGTATATGAGTCCTAAAATTGTTAAGGTAATTCAATTACAATAAAGACAAGTTATTAAAAGAAGTCAGGAAGAACCAAGATTATGTTATCATTTGTTAATATTATTATTATTAATTATGTGAACAGAGTTTGTGTATGCTGGAGAATATTGACTTTGTCAGCCATGCATGGGAAATCAGGATTGTGAATTCTGATTTGACAGCAACTGGGACTAACCTTGGAGAATAAAGCTCTCTGAGCTCCAGTGTCCTCACCATGTCCTGGTAGAGTTGTCCTGGGTGTGAAATGTGACACACAGTAAGAACCTCAGATACTACTACCTGTTACCTCCCAGCTTCTGCCAACACCAAACCTCCCTTGTCTGACATGGAAACAATGGCAGGTACAAGAAAACCTCACATTTCAATTTTTAAATGCTGCTTTCAGTAGTTAATTCAAGCAGGAATGAGGAGGGAATAGAGACCTAAGGGAGTCATCAAAAGAATGAAAGGTCTTGACTCATGGACATATTTTATTATCTTGTTCTCTTGTATTTATAGGGAAATGTACTAAAGGCTAATTTAAATTGTGATACCTACTCTAGAGCAAAGGAGGATTCAGATGTGCCCTAAACAGGAGCAGTTATCTATGGACAACTCTCATATCAGAGAACTCTCGGTCACACTGATCACTGGGGTCATCTTCCAATATTCCTGAGCTTTGACAAATCTATTTTCTTGGGAACAAAATGTTTAAGTTACAAAGAGCCCATTTTGTGTGTGTGTGTGTGTGTGTTTGTGTGTGTGTGTATTTCTTTAGGAACTATTGGGATGGCTTGCTGCTTGGTATGGCACCTTATACATTCAGAATTGAATATGTAATGTTAAAAAAGCATTTCAAAACTTGAGCCTGTGCTAACCATATGTGACCACCTGGAGACAGAAGGTGTCTTGGTCACATGGCCTAAAGTAGGCTTTCTAACAAGAATGTGGTCTTCAAACAACAGAGTCAGCAGTACTTGGGAATCTTTGAGGAATGTGTAGTCTAATGATTCACTGTCACAGGATGGCAAAACAGAGCTTCTGGGGATCACCAAGACATCTGGGGATCATCAGGACACCTGTGTAGAGGAATGTTAAATCAGAATATGATTATTCTGGCAAGAGATCATGCCTAAAGGCTTGAAGGTCTGTGTGATCCAGCTGGAGTACAAACACACCTTTAATCCAGGAGAGAGAGGCAAGAAGATCTGAGTTAAAGGACAACCTGGTTAGAGCAAGTAATCGGTTAAAAAAAAAAAAAAAGCAGCCACTTCTGATGAGACCTGATAGACTAGGATCAGAAGGAAGGGGAGGTCTTTCTCTTCAGTGGACTGGGGGAGGGGCATGGGTGGAAAAGGGGGAGGGAAGGTGGGCTTGGGAGGGGAGGAGGGAGGGAGCTACAGGGGGGATACAAAGTGAATACATTGTAATAACAAAAATTAAAACCAAAGCCAAAACCAAAACCAAACCAAACAAAAAAAAGCTTAGGTCCAGTTGTGGTGGTACACTCCTTTAATGCCAAACAATGAAGGTAAAGTTAGTTTGTAGAAGGAAGCACACATGTTTGAAAGTGATGTTTAACTGAGTGGCAGAAAAGGTGATGAATCAGAGAAAGATTTGACAGAATAGGATATCTGTTGGTCCTCCTCCCAAGGGTCCACTCCATGGGTGAGGATAGGGGGTTTAGGCTGAGGGGCTGAGAGGCATCACACAGACACCAGAAGTCAGATGAATACAATCCAAGGTTGAGTGGTTGAAGATTCCTTTTTTCCCAAGAAGAGAGAGCTTGCTATCTAGCTTTGGGCAAGCAATAAAGTTCCTCCATACCATCTTTGAGCTTGCCATTGGTTGTTGGTCTCCGGGCAGGCTCCCCAACATCTGGCCACACAACTTCGGCAGTCATGCAGCACGTCAGCAGAAGCTCACCCAGTGGAAGTCGACCCAGGCCTTGAGCCCCAATGGTCCCTTGCAGGGAATGCTCACAAGTATGCCCAACTTTCATGGGGTGGGAGAGGGAAGCTACTAAAGGGAACAACACAGAGAATAACAGAAAGAGAGGCAGTTTTACTGGGACAGTAATAGAGAGACAGCTTGCAGAGAGATAGAGAACTCAAATGAAGACTGAATGAGTAAGAAAATGAGGAGCCAGAAGATTAGAAAAGAAGAGAAAAGACAGATTGAGGAAGTTAGCTGGAAGAGGAGTTTGAGCCAGAATAGCTGAATTGAACTAGCCAGAGCTTAGTAAGAAAAAGAAAGGGTGAGCTTATTCAGCAGCAAGTCTCAGAGGCTGAAAACATTCTAGACCTAGGTTAGATTGTGTGGAGGCTAGAAGCTTCCAGGACTAGGCCTAGGTTAGCAGAAGGAGGCAGTAAGCTTCCAAGACAACACTTGAAACAGGTGAATAAAAGTTCCTTTTACACACCTGTTTTTTTTTTTTTTTATTAATGCACATGCATATGATACAGTATGGTTACAGCGTGTCAGCACACATGTGTATGTAGATGTCTGTAGAAGCCGGATGTTGATGACAAGCATCTTTAGTAATTGTCCTCTTTGTTTACTGGGGCAGGGTCTCTCCTTGACACTGTTGCTCACTCACGCTTCAGCTCATCTGCTTAGCTAGCTTGCCCTGGGGAATCTGTCTCTACCTTCCAGGTGCCAGGATTACAAG
The DNA here is from genome assembly GCF_030254825.1 of Meriones unguiculatus. Lineage (NCBI taxonomy): Eukaryota > Metazoa > Chordata > Mammalia > Rodentia > Muridae > Meriones > Meriones unguiculatus. Next base: position 37,421,174 of record NC_083368.1, read on the forward strand.
TAGCCACCATGTTTGTCTGGAGTTTACGTGAGTTATGGGGATCGGAACTCTGGCCTCAAGCCAGCACAGTAAGCACTGTATTTACTCAGCCATCTCTGTAGTCTCCTATCTGTATTTTAGAAAACTGTCTAGATTTTGTGACATCCACTCAAGTTGTATCATTGCTTGCCTGCAATACCGCCTAAACACAAGTGTTCATGAGTCTTCAAGATCTTGTAAAAACAAAACCAAGAATTAGACCAATGGACAACTGCCGTAACACCTTCTCTGAGTTTGATCTAGTGAGTTTGAGACAAAAGAATTAATCTTTTAAAAGATGCTTTCAGAAGGCTGGAGAGGTGGCTCAGCAGCTAAGGGCACTGGTTGCTCTTGCGGATGACCCAAGTTCAGTTCCCAGGACTCACATGGTGGCTCAGAAACATCTGAAACTTCAGTTTAGGAGATCCAGTGCCTTTTTCAGGGCTCCAGGCAGGTAAACTACCACGTGGTACACCCAAATACCCACCCACCCACCCACACACACACACACGTAAACCCTAAGAAGATGTTTTTAGGAGATTCTATTGATTTGGGAACTATATTATACATGATCAGATTTCAGAGGCTCCCACTAAGGTAGGAAGGCAAGAAGAAAAGAAAGAAAAGCAAGCAAATAAAACCATACCAGATAGTTAGAATCCTCCAATATGTAAGAAACTGTCCCCTTACACACTTCACCTTGCTTAATTATTTACCCAAATGCGTTAGACACTTTTTACTCAATGCTATACAACAGAACATGTAACAGAAGATGGGAAAAGCTTTAGAAAGCAGAACACCAGACAAGGTGTAGGTACATCTCAGCTTGCACAGTATCTTTGCAGAGCCAGTCACACGAGGCCAGAGCAGTGCTCAGAACATGCGGCCAGCCATAGATCTCACAACAAAGCAAACAGCACACTGGGTGGTGCCCTAGTGTGACACACTGCTTAACATGGCTAAATTATGGAGAGATCAATACATGGGTTCTCATGGGAGACTGATTAGACAGGAGCTATGCAGCACATTTTCCATGCTTAGCTTTGGGTAGGACTTCCTGCCCTGCCTCATAGCCACACATGAAAGTTCCAACCTGAAAACAAGCTTTTCAAAGGTCAATACTAAATCAAGACTTTCAAAATCAATAAAATAGAAAGAGAATACAGTTTTCAGAACTGAGGAAAGCTGAGATGACATCACATTTGTTTTTCTTCTTTGAGGTTGAGTTCCTGAGGGAGACGAAAATAATCATGTCTTAAGAAGTCATCTTTTGGAAGCCTGTGGCAGCTCAGTGTCCAAGTGAGTTCCCTAGTAAGGGGAACAGGGACTGTCTCTGACATGAACTCAGTGGCTGGCTCTTTGTTCTCCTCCCCCTGAGAGGGGAGCAGTCTTACCAGGCCACAAAGGAAGACAATGCAGCCCATCCTGATGAGAACTGATAGACTATGATCAGATGGAAGGGGGGGGGAGGACTTCTCCACTTCTCCTATCAGTGGACTAGGGGAGGGGCATAGAAGGAGAAGAGGGAGGGTGAGATTGGGAGGGGATAAGGGAGGGAGCTACAGCTGGGATAAAAAGTAAAAAACTGTAATTAATAAAACAGTAAATAAATTAAAAAAAGAAATCATCTTTGGCTTAAGAACATTGAACTCATAGTGATTGATACAAAGCAAAATCATTAATTTTAAATGCATATGTTTTTAATAGATGCTGGATAATCCTGGTGGGGTTTTGCATTTCAGTTTGTTCATATTTGTCCAAGTTTCTGGTGAATTAGCAAGAGAAATGAGAGAGTGCACAGATTCTGTGCTAACTGTCCTTGAACTTAAAGGGTAATCGCTGAAGGGCATAGCCCCTGGGAAATGGCAACCACAGGCCTCATTTTGGGTTTTGTCTGCTATACTTAGCATGGGAACAGGTAGCTCAGGGATCCTGTGTTGAGGCAGGAAGAAGGAGAAAGGGGACTGTATAGTCAAAGGACTTTCCTCCCATGTCCTTGGTCAGGACTGTACCACAGTCTTACCACCTCACAAGTCAGCCAGGAATTACGCATTTCCTGTGGCAGAGGCAGCCAAGGACTGGAGTTGGAGGTAGAGGTCATGTTCTGTCAGCTAGTCCAGGGGCCCTGGTACCCCAAGATGACAGAAGCATCACAGACTGGAGCAGGTTTTCAGGAGAAATCATGATCCTTGAGAGGGAAGGAAGGGAAGTTTTCACAGTTTCATAACTAAGGGCCTAAGGGCCGTAAGCCCCATAAAGAATGACACATGCATCCATGGAGTGGTTCAGAAGTCACCATAATGGAATTCCAACACATATAAAATTTTCTGCTAATTTTCTACTGATGCTGCGCAAATGGCAGCCAGGTGAATGGATTCCCCCCCCCACACACACACACTATGTTAGTGATACTTTTTCTAAATGTAGCAGAGGGCACTCTTGCCTTTTCCTGATGCTCTAAAATCTTAATTATTAAAAAAAGCACAACATCAAAAGAGAAAAGTTATTTTCCTTTCAAAATAGTTTTAATAAGTACTGGTGAGATGGTCCATTGAGTAAAGATTGCGTGTCACCCATACTGACCACCTGAGTTCCATCCCTGGGCCCCACATCAAGGAAAGTGAGGACTGGCTCCTAAAAATTATTCTCTGACCGCCACATGATTGCCAACACACATGCATGCGGACATGCACATACATAAAATGCAAAATAATATTACCAATAGTTTTACTACCACATTTTAAAAACGTGTAAACTTTGTGCTTATTACATGTTCTCATAACCTTATTTTAAACTTACTTAGCTGAAGCTTTGGAGGGAATAGCTCTTAATCCAAACAGATCACAGTGAAAATTCAATTCTCTCTATTTTAAGCCAGGAAGAGATCAGCTAGGCTGGAACTTTCCACCTTTGGGGTAACATTGTCTCAAGACTAAGCTTTCTAGGAACTTTATAATCATGATCAAAAATTAAATTATCTTCTAGTTATATGAGCCTCAGATGTAAAAACGGTTATACAAAACCTAGGCTTAACCTTGCCTATAAGACTTTTCTTCTTCTCTTTACCTAACAGCTCATTATCTCCTTTTGTAATCAAATCAAACTACAGCCATCTCAGGCACTTTATGCAAACCTCAGAGTTTATCACCAGTGTGAGTGATGAAGGCCAGCACAAAGACTCATATAACTCAGTTTCCTGGCTTCGTTTGTTCATTAATTTTCCAAAAGGAGCGAGGTTCTCCATGAAGGTCCCTGGCTTTTCACTCTGCTGAAGTGGTTCTAGTCTTCGCTAGTAGCTTGGGATATGCTTAAATATGCTGCATTGTCTCAAGATGAAGACACTTGTCTTTCTGATGTCACCAAACCGTTCCCCGGAAAAGATTTATTTCTCTCTGAGAGAGAAAGAGAACATCAAACACCATCTCGTATAGAAGCTATCTGTTTCATTATTTTGGAGTTCCTTTTCTGGACTCCCAGACCCACCTCTTGTTCATCTTCAGTATCTATGTCTCTTTGTGTAAATCTTCAAAGGGAAAATAGGACATCTTAGCTGTCGTTGTTAGCAAGAGCAAGTGTGTGAAGGTTGGTTGTGACTATTAGGTTGATGAAGTTGTGAAATGCCTAGAACATTAGTGAAGCCTACTCTTGGCTATGTCTGTGAGGCTTTCCAGAGATGAGGAAGAAGAGGGACTTCACTCTGAAAGTACTCGCTGTGCTTAGCACCATGGGGTTCAAAACTGAATAACCAGAAAAGAGGAGAAACAAACAAACAAACAAACAAAAACAACTGAGCGTATTCATTCACACGTCTCTGCCTCTTAGGCCACAGAAATGTGAGCTAGCAGCTTCATACTTTGGTCTCTTCCTCACTACAGTGGACTGGTACGCTCTCAAGCCTTGAGCCACAATGAATCTTGCCTTAAGCTGGTATCTGCTAGGCATTTGGCCATAGCAACAAGAAAAGTAACTAATACAAAGTCTGAGCTCTGATTCAGAAACTTACAAACAAGGCGCTCATTCTGAGCCTTGCTACTCCTTCACTGTCTTTTTCTCTCTTCTGAAGAGCAACGCGCCTTGCGGGAGAGTCTGGGGTCTAAGGGAAGGCATGGACTGTTAGAAGGAGGGTATCTGTGCTTCCAAATGTCTGCAGAGATAATAACCATGTTGATTCATATCGGACTGTGATGGGAGCAAGGAATTTTCCTTTAGAGTTCTATAGCACCAGGGCATTTTGGTAAATTGCAACAGCTGACCTGATGTCCTTTAATACAGCATAGCTGTCAGTTCTCATAATAATTTGACATCAGAAGCAGTGTTTGAGCTAATGGAGTTCTAGATTTATGTCAAACTTACAGTCAAGGAATACAGTACAGCCCTTAGGGATATCTCTAGATATTGTACTGAACATGGAAATGAGCCTTTAAAAATAATATTCAAAATACTTAGCATAATGTCTATAAACTATATAAGCCATGTTATATAATAATAATACACTTATCACTTAGGACATTGATATAATAGGTTTGTTCAAACTTCATTTAAATTTAAATATGCAAATGTCCCCTTTGAAGAAATTTAGTGTATTATAGTATAATGACATTCAGCCTTACTTTAAAATGCAGCTAATTTGGATCATTTCAGAGAAAATGATAACTGTTCCCTTGTTACAAAGAGCACAAATTAGATGCTTTATAATTTTTACTGACTAAACTTAATCACTGGTGTTAATAATACTTCATGCTTATATAACATTTCACTTTAGTATACCCAATGCCTGTTATTGCAAAAGATCAAAATATTTCTAGGGCTGGGAATGAGATAACATGTGGTGTACGTGTGTGTGTGTGTTTGTAGTACGTGCGTGTGTGTATGTTCCCTTTGCTGTTCAACAGCTATAAGCAGATGAAGGGCAAAGTCCTTTCATGGCAGATGTTTTCCCCACAAGATCTGTGGCAACTGGTACAGCTATTAGGTAAAAGCAAAGGACTGGGGAACAAGGTTGTCTGTTTTGGCTTGGAGGAGGTGAGAAAGAAGCAGCAAGCATGCATACCCAGCGGGCAGTAGAGTCCAGAACATGACAAGAGATGGCCAATAGGGATAGCATCACAGCATACACTTGTCTCATTGTGTTACCTTAGCTGTTATTTTATTGGCTTTGAGGGCTTCACCTTCTTTTTGATTTTGTGAGATATCTAATATTGTAGATTAAAGCTTGCTTTGCTTTCCATATGCTGGTTTAAATTGGATTTCAGTTTTTGACAACCCAAATTTGACTGCTATGTTGTATTTGGAATTATCTTTTCTAAGGAAAAGACATTGATGTCAGAAGAAAGTAAATTTGTAAAGTCTGCTCAGGTACCCGGTGAGCAGCTGCCTCTGAGGGCACCAGCATGCGCAGATATTTTCCTTCTTTGCCAGGACTCCTGGTATGAAGTTCTACTCTTTCAAATACAAGATAGAATTCCTACTTGCTCTTTATTTAACTCTCAGTGACCTCTTGCTTTGTCTGGAAACTGTCAAAATGTCTCTCTCACACACACATCTGCACATCTGCCTCCCTGCCCTGTGTAGACTTACTGCCAACTTCCAGCTACCATGAGGCTAGCAATGACACTCTGCCTCACTGCAAATCTATTGTAAAGGAGCTAGGTGCGTGAACTAATAATTCTGAAATCATGAACCAAAAAGAAATCTGTCTTTTTTTTTCCTTTAAATTGATTTGCTCAACTAGTTTGTCATAGTGATGAAAAGTCAGTAACATACTTTTGTTTGTTTGTCTATTTGCATGCATCACGTCTTTAGATATTAGTTGGTGACATCATTAAGTCAAGGAATGAACATAAGGATCTTAGATTTTTAAGACAATTTAGGCATCATTTATTACAGACTGAAATAAAATTAGACGAGAAAACTAAATTTTTATTCTTATACTTGGACATGTCAGCTAGTTAGAGACTGTGTCTGTCACTGTAAATTGAATCTCCTCACTTTAAGCCCAGCACTCCTTTCCTGCCCTTGCACTGCTGTGCTCTTTCCTAATGAAGTTGTACAGGTAGTTTCTGGTAGAAAGCCATACGGCAGAGAATAATTCACTGCTGTTGTGTTACTGTAATTCTTGCACTCTTCCTGGTACTCAGTGTATCATCTATGTTGTTGGCTGTTTCAATGAGGCGAGTCAGAATTGTATGTATTTCACAAATAAGACTCTGTAAAGGAAGTTGCTCAATAATGCAAGCTGAGACATCTTTGTGACTGGAAAACATGGGGGCGGTTAGACTGGAATACACTGAATCCTAGCATGAAGGTAGGATGTGGCTTGTGGAAAGCCCCATGCGGACGCTTCTCTTCTCCTTAATCACATCTGTATTTTCCCAGCTAGTCCAGAAACATGCTCTCTGCTTTCCCCAGGGCTTTGTACTTCGAACTGGCTCATCATTCATCTCCTCCTGAAAGTCTCCCCATCCTCCCACTCAGTCTTTCCCTCCGTCCTCTACATCCTATGAGGATTAAGATGGAACATACAGTACCCATCACACTTCACATAGCAGTCTGTAAATATCCCAGAAGCACAGTTCCTACTTCTGCTTTCAGTGGTGGGTGAATCACAGATAGGAACAACACTGGATCCCATACATTGCATGTATGCTAGGAGATAGTCCTTTTTCCTCATGATAACATGAAAGCTTCGGCATTACCTTAGAATACTATAGGCACACCTCTGAGTTCTGATAAAAACAAAGAATCTCTCACACACACAAAAAAATCTTTTGATCTCTGCATTGTGTACAGTTGTGGTTTTCTGTGGTCTCCATTTGCTGTAATTCTCTATGGATAAAAGGATAAGATTTAGAATATAGTAAGGAATTATACTGGTCTAGCAAAGTGATGCTGGTAAATTCTTCCCAAGGTCCATGACCTCACTAGCCCTGGAAAACTGACCAGGTGTTGAGTATCAAGCATGCTTTCCCTTTTGATAAGGCTCTAAGTCCAATTAGAAAGTCATTGGTTGTCACTAATATATGAGTGTCTCATGTTGTTCCTTTATGTGTATCTTGTCATGGTGGTAAATGCTATGGCTCATAGCTATTATGGCTGTGAAGGGCTGGTTAGCTGTATCCCTCCCTTAACAGCTTTCACAGTATTTTCAGAAACCATAGAAGCTGAACTTCAGGGAAGGGGCTTTCAGGTCAGATTCAGCCTGAATCATCAGAGTCCTATGTCCCAAGTGTGCAGTATCTTCAGCAGTAAAGGCTACCTTCAAGCCCTAAGAGACAAGAAAGGGCTACACAATAGTCTATATTGATTTGGGAGTCACTTCGGTTCACCCAACAAGCCATTCAAAAAGATTTCTCCTGCCTGGTCCTGTTTTTTTTTTGTCATTGTTGTTTGGTTTTTTGTTTTGTTTTGTTAGTGTGGTTCTTGTAGGGAGCCACAAATGGCTTAACTTCCTTTAGTGCTTGTGTATATATGCATGTATGTATATGTGCACACACATATGTGTCCATGTGTGTATGTGTGTGTATATATATATATATATACTTATGTCCTCTGTATAATGACAAATGACATAAGATCTCTGTAGGGGCAGCTGAGTATCAGAAAACTTCTGAGGGCACTGGGCCACCAGCCTCAAACAGTTGGACAAGTACATTTGAAACTGATTGCACCTATCCTCAGGAGAAATAAAGATGATGGTCAGATAATTGGATCTTTATGGGTGGAGAGATCTCTTCATTAATTCCCAACCTGTATAACCAAAGTTAAATTAGAATTAAAATCTTTTAAAGGTAGTTTATATAAAATCATGACCAAAAATACCTAGAAAATGAAATAAAAATAATTTATTAAATCAAGCCCAAATTATAAAAAAACATCTTACTCGATTCTCCCGGACTGGCATCTAAAATTTAACATTCTTTGCAATTCTGCTTATTTAGTATATTTCTAAGTCATCTAGCTGCAGGCTCATGTGGAATTCAACCTAGGCTTGCTTTGAGCCAAAGCACATTTATGGTGAGGAATCCCAATGTCAGTTACACTTCTGAGACAATAAAACAAAGGAAAGTTGTCAGCCTTTTAAAATTTTTATTTGCCACTCTTTGATTCAACTTTGGCAAATCAGATGCATCTAAAATTTTATCTGTTTCTTTTATATTTCCAAATTTAGTCAAGCATATCTTCTTAAGGTGTGGTCTTTTGATTTTTTTTTCTGGATTTTATTGGCATTTGTTAACATGTCTCCCTTCTCATCTCTAATTTTATCTTTTTAAAAAATGCAGAATGGATTCTTTAAATTCTGTCATTGGGTTGTCAGTGATTACTGAATCTCACGTGGAGCAACTTTATTTTGCTGTAAATTCATACGGATTTAGCACTGATAGAAGAAAGTACTTGTACTTCAAAAGGTGGGTTTTTTGTTTGTTTGTTTTTTGCTTCAACTTTGTAAAGATCCTGGACAAATAGCAGAGGCAAGTTTGTCTGAAGAAAACACAGCCCAGAGGTGGTTCAGTGGCTAAGAGGATTCCCTGCTCTTCCAGAAGATCTGGGTTCGGTACCCAGCACCCACAGGGCCGCTCCTATCTGTCCTGTCTGTTATCCAGCCCAGCAGACCCAGTGCCCTCCTGACTTCATCGTCACCAGGCACTGCAAGTAGTGTACAATAAATGCAGACAAGATGCTACTCTCATGTACAATGTTTTAAAAGGAAAATAGCCAGATGGACCTTGAGTTGGGTAATAAGATGCTGGAAGATTTTCCTCCCAAGACATGAGGAATCTTCTAAATTGGACCTCAAAGCTGTTACCCCTTCGGCTCTAATAATTTCTCCACAGAGAAATCTGATAAGGCAAAGCCAAGTAGGAAAACAAAACAAACAAACAAACAAATAAAGAAAAAAGGTTTCTCCATGGTGACTTGCCAGGAGTGTGGAAGATAAGGCAATTTAGGCTCTATAAAAGTCCCTTGAGCCCCTTTTAAATCAACTGCAACAATCAGCAAGCAATTTTTCTCACCTGTCACTTTCTATTCTGTCGAGGAGTTAATATAAAAGTTTCCTCTTTCAAGAAGAGTCAGCGACATGACTAGAACAGTATGATAATACACAGGGTGCTCTAGGTATGTGACATGTCATTAGGACATCTAAATGTTACACATTTGTATGATCTCCCCATAAGGTCTCATTTCCTACTACATGGATTCAAACAGGCTCTAGAGAGGTGACTAAAATATCTCTTGCCACCAAGGGGAACTGATCAAGGAGAACAGCTAGGATGTCTGCAACTCTTCATTGTTGAAAATTACCAACAAAACTGCCTGGAATTTGTAAACTAATGTGGGAGAAGAAATTAATGTCCTTGATTTTTCAGGTTGGGAAACTGATTTCTTCCTCATTTAAGTAGATATTTACAAGCTGTACCCAGGTGGTTAAAATAAGCACACAATTGGTGAAGTGGAATAACAAGAAAAATTTAAGGCTATTTAATAATGGCATGAAATACTCATAATGATGAGGGCGGGAACTCTTGGACTTGGTCCTGGTAGCTGTCAGACTTTGCTGATTTCCCTGTCTGTCTGACAGAATAATGAAGCCATTGAGATACTAAGGCATCTAAGTGATCAAAGGAAGGGAAGAACTTTGTTCCTGATATTTGCTTTCTAAGTCACAAAAACAAGAATGGACTTTGCATTTCACAGCCCTTCATAATTTACTGCATGAATCTGTTTGTTTGCTTGGTTTTTGTTTTTTTATTTTGAAACCTCTTTCTTACGACATTCTTGCTATTACAAATCCTGACTTCTTCACCTCTGTTCAGGGATACAGTCTAAGTCAAACCGGTAGACATACTTTAATCTGTATTTCGATTTGTCTCAAGTTTTAAGTGAATGTCATTATAATGAAGGTTGTCTTGCCATTTTATTATATTTTTTGCATTAAATATACATAGATCACACAGGAAACAGATTTTAAGTCATCTGGGTTACTTTGTTGCTCTTGAGGAAGTGAGCTTAGAATTTTAATGTCATAATTAGATATATGATGTACTATATAAATATATAATATTTAGGATGAATTCCTAACACTGTCCCTTTATATTATAAATATATTTATAATGTTTAGAATGAATTCTTAATACTGAAAATCAGAGCACTTTATATCCTCATGGGTCACTGACAAACAAAATGAAGAATCCAGCTAACAAAACCTTGGAAATAAGCCTGAAATGAGAGTAAGGAATTAGTTTATTTTATTCAGGGTCACAGACTTACAGTCACTTTATAGTTTCTCAAGTTCTACTGAACAGCCAGACGTGGTATTTCTTACATGCCAAACTGCTGTGTGACCATCTAATCACAGCAGTGCAAAGGAAGAAATGTCTATAAGGGTTTGTCTAAGAATCAGCCTCACGTTCTCACAAATGTCAGCAAAGCTACAAGGAAGAAGGTTGAGTAGCTCCATCTCCTCACATACTTTCCTCGAGTCAGAATCCACGTGTTCAGTTACCCTTAAAGTACTAATGTGAGCCTGCATTGGTTTTAGTAGTGAGTGGACTTAACAATTTAGTCCAAGTTATTATTATTTTTTTTTGGTAACAAATGAAAGAGCTAAGATTGTTTTACTTCTTTTTCATCAAAACTAAAGAGCTATAGATACATAAAGCTTTCATTTCAGAAAAATGTTTCCTGTCAGACTTTGAAAATTACTTGGTAATTTTCAAGTTCGTGATTGATCACGTTAAAGGCTCAAAGAAAGCCCATGCAGAGTAAGGAACCAATTAACGAATTTTCAGGCTTCAGACATGGTTTATTGAATGCTGCCAATCTTGGTTTTACCTTCTCCATACAGCTGGCACCTACAGGTTCCACATCTGTTCTTATGTGCCTACTAGAAAAGCTGCTGTTGCTTCCAAGTGAGACTTTAATGACTGTTACAGGAACAGATTGCAAGCCTAATGACAATGTGCTTCTTTCAGGTAAGTTGACAACACAACTTTTAATGATAATAATTAAAAATAGGAGCAGACAACTCTGAGATGATGATTGTCACTCAGCCATTTTCTTCACAGAGTGACAAAAAGGCCACCTGTGCCAGAAGATACCTTGAAGGGAAGTTGCTAATTGCCACCCACCATCTACCTAGTACTTTGACTAACAGACTTAGATGAAAATCAGTAAGGCCATTGCTGAGGAGGAAGATCCCAAAGACGATTTGCCATAAAGTCATCCTGATAAGAGAAAAAAGATGCTTCACAAACTCAAAGCAAGCTTGCTCAGTGGAATTCAAATGATATTTTAAAGTGTAAAGACTGGGGGTTAGAGATACTTTACAGTATTAGCGATTTTATGAAATTAGTTCTTTATATTGTGATTCTGTAAAACAAATGCACAAACAGAATGAAATGTTAAGTAGTTCTGAGTTTTCTACAATATTAAAATACTTATCTTGGTTGTATTCCATTTCCTTTGTCTCCCTTTACATCTGTATACATGTCTAAGTTTGTTACAATGCTTCCTGTGTTTCTGGAAGTTTATAAAATAACATCTTGATGAACATCATTAACATACCTAATCAAGGTCACTTTGATTTTTTTCTCTGTGCTATTAATTAGATGAAAATATCATCTAGACAATAGTTACACCTATCATGCAACCCTGAGGAAGAAGGCTTCCACTTGCTGGCTCCTTTCCTTCTTCTTAGTGACATTAATGCCATGGAGGGAGTGGGAGGGAAACATGAACATTGTTGAAAAGTAAAGACAAACAGACATTGAAAGTCTTTCACCCTTCTCTATGCTCAGAGAGCAAACAGCAGAGCATCTAATCTTGCATGAGGATATGTTGCTCGTCATTACTCCTAGAGCTACATTCATGTTCACGGTCACACTACGTTTCTATAAAGACACTCAAGAAGTAGAGTCAGAGTGAGGGGGCTGGTTCAGAAGTGTTTCATTAAAATAGATTAAGAACACAGTCTTATCATAATAAAGACAATGAAAAGATTCTTCTGCTTAGCACAACTTCACCTTGCAATGTGAATAGGAAGCAAACCCTAATCTAATTTTACTTAAAAAACGTTATGTTCATTATTTAAATCTCTGAGAAATGTGTTTATTGTAAAAAAAAAAAAAAAGGCCTTAAGAAACACAGAGAACAATACTTAAATACTAAGATTGAATTTTTTTTTATTCTAGATTACAAAAAACTTAGGTGAAAAGAAAAAAAAACACAAAAGAAAATAAACAAAAAAAAAAATCAGCTTTGGAGCTGTGTGGTCTTAGCCGAGTTTAGATTACAACAGATTACATTACTAAATGTCACTTTTCTTACAAAGAGAAAATAAGATCTGTATTACATAAGTTTGGGGAAGATGAAAAATTCTAATGCAGTAAGTACATGTTACAATCCCTAGAAAATAGGAATGCTCCACAGAATGTAATTGGTTTGTGATATTTTTGTTATTTAATCACTTAATCCCATGTAACTTCGGCTCAACCTTCTTTGCCCAGCTCATTATGAGATTATGTGGAAGTTTTCCAAGTTCTGAAATGCGTAATATTTTTGTGCCTACAAGTTCTTTTGAATCGCTCTACTCATTCAAATTACAGCCGAGACTGATTTTATCCCAGTCCTTGGCAGGCAGGAGGAGGGTCCCCCTGTTTGTCAGGAGTAGGCATTTCTCAGTGAACACCAGACTGATGTTGCCAAGTAATATGGTGATATGACGGTTGGATACACAATCCTAGAAAAAAATATGATTTTTGAGATGTTTACTGTGCCACAGCCTCAGCTGTTTCAAAATTCTTTGCCTGTACAATATTGCGTTTGATGTATTAATGCTCTTTCTGAATTTTTGCAGAGCCTACATTGTATCTTGGAAAATTTCTACCTCTGCTTTCAGTAAAGACCCTTGAAGGCTAACAGTCCTTAAGTTCAAAATGCCTTTTGTAAGTTCTCCAGGACTTACACATACCCCCTATCTATGATAATATTCAGTCTTTTCCTTGGAATGTTTTCTCAATCCCAGTGTTTGATAAAGCCTCCCCAAGGCTTACCTGAAGCATACCTTCTTTGTAATGCTTTGTTTGCCAGCTGCTTCTGAATTCATTAACTGGTTTGAACTCTCTTGTAAAATTTACCATTTTGTATTTCATTTATATTTGCCTTCTGTAACCATCTCCCTTCTTTTAGAGCCTGTAAGGGCCTTGAGGGAAGGGGCCTTCCTTGGGAATATTTGCATCTCTCAGAGACTATCACTCATAGAAGAAAAACTCTCCAGTGGCACCCCCTGAGTTCAGGTGGATGTTCACTGCCAATTTCCTAATTAACTCGGACATGGTAACTAATTTTGTTAGAAACCTAAAACTTGAAGAGGGCTAGAAGCCTGCATCTAAATCTCTACTAGCTGTTAAACAAACTATGGTCTATAGGTCTTTCTTTTTCTAATGCCACACTATTACAACTCTGTACCATAACAGGACAAGTCAGGACACCATATACGTGCAAGGACAGCCCTGAGCTATATATGTCCACCTTGAAAACATAACACTAATACACATAATTGTATTTTTGGAAAGAGCAGAACCCAGTGTGTCCCAGCAATGCACAACCAGGGATTCAAAGCTGACCAACTTGCCCTTTTCAACATTTATGAATAGTTTTCACCTTGTTGCCTCTAATGGGAAACCACTTGATGGCAATGACTGCTTTTTATGTATGCATTGCACTCCCAAACCCTATTTATAATAGATAAGGCTACATGCCTTCCCTGTATTCCCTTGGTGCAATTACATGCATTTTCAGAAACAACAATAGCATTTTGTTAGAAAAAAGTTGAGTGAAACGAAGTTCAGGTCACTATACTGAAATAGAGAGAAAATTTCTACCCGACCATGATAAAGCACAAAAGGAAACAACACATGTTTAAATAATTAGCCAAGAAACATTATGTATATTTTATAGATGAGGGACTACCTAGATCACATGTTCTACTGTCATCATCTTATAATTTTAGTAAATTTCATACAAAGAGCCTACACTTTCATTTTATGCTGAGCCTGGAAAATTATTTATCTGCTTGCCTCTCAACTTGGTGGATGTCTTTTAACTCATTTCCCTCCAAATCAACTGGGCCTTGTGATCTCTCTAGGCCCAAACAAGCAAAACACTTTTCTAAAGAGACCTTGAGGAAAAAAGGGGGAGTGAAGAGAGGGTTCTGAGTTCTGAGTAAAGTCAGCAATCTCCTTGAAAATTAGTCTTCCAGGAGTATAGAGAGAAGCATATAAGGAGGGGTGCTGGAAACCACAAACCATGCTTCCTGTAACAGTTTAAAAAGTATTCATCAAAAAAATACAGTAAAAGATTAGTGCTGAGGTGTGTGGGAACCTTCTCACTGAATCCTCGCTGACCAGAATAATTTTATAGTGATGCGTGTGGCTTTCCTCTTTATATTGAAAAGATGAGAAGTCTGAGGGAAGACACAGAAATAATGAAGAGTAGGAAATGGGATCCATTATAAGTTTTAAAAGGCTCTTCCCCACTTTTTCTTCTAACAGGCTTAGTGTGTCAATTTTTATATTGAGGTCTTTGATCTCACAGAGGGCCTCTGAAAGACTCTACCCAGCAGGATATCAAACCATATGCTGAGATTCATAGCCAAACTTTTTGCATAGTGCAGTGTATGAAAGAAGGGGGAGGTAGAAAGACCTAGAGGAGACAGAAGCTCCACAAGGAGAGCAACAGAACTAAAAAATCTGGGCACAGGGGTCTTCTCTGAGACTGATACTCCAACCAAGGACCATGCATGGAGATATCTTAGAACCCCTATGGCAGCTCAGTGTCTAAGAGGGTTCCTCAATAATAGGAACAGGGACTGTCTCTGACATGAATTCAATGGCTGGCTCCTTGATCACCTCTGCCTGAGGGGGGAGCAGACTTACCAGTCCACAGAGGAGACAAAGAAGCCAGTCCTGATGAGACCTGATAGGCTAGGGTCAGAAGGAAGGGAAGGAAGACCACCCCTATCATTGGACTTGGGGAGGAGCATAGAAGAAGAAGAGGGAGGGAGGGTAGGATGGGAAGGCAATGGGTGAGGGGGCTATAGCTGGGATACAAAGTGAATAAACTATAATTAATAAAAATAAAATTAAAAGGCTATGGATCAAATTGTCCAGAAAAGTTTGAGGTTCATACCTTCCTCAAGTGCATGAAGAACTAGCATTTGGGCCATTGATGTCATAGTCTTACCAAAGAGATTCTTCTAGAAAGAGATGGGTCTGTGATGGTAGGAAGTTCTGATGTAAGGTGCATGTTTATTTTCAGCAGAGGAGAGTCCAACCCCATCAAACAGAAAGCACATGAAAGTTTCTTGACTTGAAAAAAGGATGGTCCTTGCTTCCCTTCTCTAACTTCTCTAACCCTTGCTTCTCTCCTATATGAAAAAAAAAAAAAAAACAAAAAACAAAAAACCCAACAGTATTCATGCCAATATTTGTGTGGAGAGACATTCTTTTGAATGGAATGCTTCTTTGTTGTGTGCATGACCTATGGGAAGAAGAGACATGAAATGAATGATGATTGACTGGGAGCTTGTATCAGAAATAATGCATGAAGTAAAACAGGATGGTGCAGAGTGAGATGAAAAGTGGGAAACAGTGGTAATTCTAAGTCATGCAAAGAAAGAAAGATTAATGGAGTAAATCACTGGGAGGCGAATAGGAAGGTTTATTCTTAGACTTGCAGTATGCACTTAGAAAAGATAGCTCATAGTACAGGCTGTATAAATACAAAGTAGATGTTTTAAAGCATATCTAGAATCCTGTAATTCTGAAAGCAAATGAATACCTCATTAAATTTGAACTGATAAACAACTAGATAAAAGTCATGCCAACTCTTGACTTTGTGTTTCAAACCCAGTAGGAATAAGAAGTTCTTAGTAATGCAGTTCTTGATGAATATTTACAGGCAGGCTCTGTCTATTTGACACAATTTGGATCCAAGGTACATCTAAGAGTAGACAAAAACTAAGTAAATGAGACTCAAGGCAAGCAACTTTATTCCCAGCTGCTGCAACGCTGGTTGGAGGTGGTCCACATGAGCAAAGCTGGAAGGTAAGCTCACATGGAAAGGATCTCCCTCCCAACTTCATGTCACCTCCACCCTTTAAGTAAGTAACGGACTGTATTAGCTACTTTTCTATGGCTGATATAAAACACCCTATCCAAGGCAACTTAGTTTTATTTGGGCTTATGGTTCTACAAGGTTAGAGCTCACGCTGGCACGGAAGCTTGGCAAACATGGTGATTGGAGCTGGAAGCTGAGAGTTCACATCTTGAATCACCAACATGAGCAGAGTATATACACTGTCTTTAAACTCTCAAAAGTCTGCCATTAGTTATATAATTCCTCTAACAAGGCTGTACCTCCTAAACTTCCCAAGTAGCACCTTTCACCAGAAACAAATATTTTAAGTACCCTACACTATGAGGACTTTTCTGAGTTAAACCATCACACTCACTAATTCCGATTAATGCTTCCAATATATTCATGGTTACTGAGTCTTCCTTCGGCATTTGACAACCTACACATTGTCCCCCACCCCCAAAGTGGCTATCCCTTCCTGAGAAGCCAGAAACTTTCCATAGTTTCTCAGCTAAGGATGGGGCCTTGGGTGTCCCTGCACTATCCATCCAAGATTTTAAGTGCCCTGATCCTGTGCAGGTTTTCTGAAGGTAAACACAGCTGCTGTAAGATTATGTGTATAACATTCATCCCATGTGCAGAGGTCAGTGTTTTATGGCACTGAACTCCATCTTCCAAATCTTACTCTCTCTCTCTACCCTCTTTCTCACAATGCTCTGAGCCATGGGGGGAGTACGGGGTGGGGGTGTGCTACAAATGTCCCACTTTTTCCAACAAAGAGTCACTTAGTTAATAGCCACTGACTACTTCAAGAAGAAATTTCTCTGGCAAAGCTTGAGAAGAGCACAGATCTATAAGCATAATCATAATAAATATGTAGATAACACATTGGTGACAAGAACACTGAATAAAATAACTACAGTAAGGAGCGGCCATTTTCTTATGTGACTTCATTTTCTTTTACTCTGTTGCACAATTAAATTTGAGGAATTTACAGTTATCCCACCTTCAGCAGTGACTGTTTCAGATGAGTGCTTCAGAGCCATGTTAGTTGGTTCGAGTTATGTCTCAAGGCTTCAGACCCTGCATGAGGAGGAGATACCTTCCATCTCTGATCTGAATACTGAATGTGTGACTCTTCAGCTGACAAAAGCCATGCTTTATACCCTCATAAAGATTGAAACAATCACTCAAGAATTTAAATAGAAGTTCCAAATGATCCAGGGACTCAACCTTTTGGTAAAGATTCCCAAAGAACTGGGACTAAAACAAATTCTTGTAGAACAATGTCCACAGTGACAGAGTTCACAATTGCCGCAGAGTGCAAGTAGTGTGGTGATTAGCAAGACAGTTGACTGATGATAGTTAAATACCGTGGAGTGCAACTCTGACAAATACTGACACGGAAGAACTGTCAAGACACTATGCTAAGAATAAATGTCTCATGATTTTTTTGTTGTTTGTTTTTGGTTTTGTTCTTGATTTTTTTGAGACAGGGATTTTCTGTGTAGCCCTGGCTGTCCTGGACTCACTTTTATAGATCAGGCTGGCCTCAAACTCCCAGAGATCTGCCTACCTCTGACTCTCAGCATGCTGGGAATATAGGTGTGTGCCACTGTACCTGGCTATGATTTCATTTTTCATAAGGTACCTAAAATATACACTACTTTCTAGAGACAAAAGAAGAATAGTAGTTATTGGAAAAGGGGAGAAGGAAGATAGAGAATTGGCAGTAGGTACAGGCTTTCTACTCAGGATGCTGGGAAAGTGATGGAGGCTCTCATTTGGGAAGGTTGTACATTACTGTGAACACATGAAAGGCCACTGGCTGTATACTTAATGATACAAATGAGGACTATTACATTATACAAATATCACTACCAAAGACTTGCACTCTGCCCCTGTTCTCTCTGTTTGTTTGTTTGTTTGTTTTTTTATTTTGAAATGCTTTCTCTGCATAAGCCCTGGCTGTCCTGAACCTCATTGTGGAGATCAGGCTGGCCTCCAACTCACAAAGATCTGTTTTGCCTTCCAAGAGCCAGAATTCCATATTTGTCCCACCGCATCTGACTCCCTATTCTCTCTTGAGGAGTCAAGGAAAGCCCGGTCTTGTTCAACTGCCTTTCTTTCAGCTCCTCCATGACCCTATCTGAGGTTCAGAATTACAGCTATTTTCTATTTTGGCTGGTTTAGGCTGGATTTCTATTATTCAAAGTCTTTACCTTCAGCCAGCCCTGGTGGCCCGGGCCTGTAATCTGTACTTATTGGAAAGCATGGATGGAAGGATGATAAGTTCAAGGCCTTCCTGAGAAAGACATTATATCTTGGGCTACTTGGCTAACTTAGAGAGAGCCCTTGCCACCAAATACACACTTTAAAAATGGACTGGAGACATAGCATTTGCCTACCATACACCGGGTTTTAGGTTCAATCCTAACTAGAAATCTAGACTTTTTTTTTTTTTTTTTTTTTTTTTAGTGCTGGTCACTAGAGATGTAGACTTCTAAATACAATGCTAAAGAAAAAAAAATTCACATCATTTATACATGCCCACATCACAGGATGACTGCTATGTGTGTGAGTGTGGCTGTGCTTATATGTGTGTGCATACTTTTGATTGAGGCTTTCATCTCTTTAGAACCTACTTTCCCACTACAAATTAAAGACAAAGACTGCTTTTGGACATAATCGCTATTCTGATAGCACACTGTTTCACATGAGGTGAGCCCTCCCTACAACACAAAGACTAAAAGAAATTTCCCCTAACCCCACATATTCACAGCATGAATGTAGAATTCCACAGAAACGGAGGTTCCAGATGGCTCAACATTTGTCTTCATTGAGACATAGGATAGAACCAAATACAACTTGAAAAAGGAAAGAAAGTCAATGAAATGACTCCTAATGTTGTTCTGCTATACACATAATTGGTGCCTAGCCCAGTTGTCATCAGGGAGGCTTCACCTAGCAACTGATGGAAACAGATGCAGACACCCACAACCAAACATTAGGAGTAGCCTGGGGAATCCTGAGAAAGAGGGGGAGGAAGGATTATTAAAAAACAGAGGGTTCAAGGACATCAAAGAAAAACCTACAGAATCAACTAACCTGGGCCCATAGGGACTCACAGAGACTGAAGCACTAACCAACGAGCATACATGGAATGGACCAAGGCTCCCTACCCATGGGTAATAGTTGTGTAGCTTGGTCTTCTTGTGGAGCTCTGAACAGTGGGAGCAGGGGCTGTCTCTTACTCTGTTGCTTGCCCTTGGGACCCTTTCCTCCTGCTGGGTGGCATTGCTCAGCCTTAATGAGAAAGGGAGTGCCTAGTCTTACTGAAATTAATATGCCATGGCTAGTTGATATTTATCGGAGGTCTGCCCTTTTCTGAAGAAAAACAGTGAAGGAGTGGAGATAGTGGTGGTAGGGACTGGGAGGAGAGGAGGGAGGGGAAACTGTGGTTGGGATTTAAAGAAAAAAAAAAGTTGGGTCTTGAGGTAGAACTGTTCCCAATTTTCTGAGAAAGTGCCAGATTGATATCTAAAATAGTTGTGCAAATTTGCATTCCTATCAGCAATGAAGAAGTATTCCTCTTTCTCCACATCCTTGCCAGTATATGCTATCCCTTGAGTTTTTTATTTTGGCCATTCTGACTGGGGTAAGATGGAACCTCAGAGTCATTTTGATTTGCATTTCCATTATGACTAAGGATATTGAGAATTTCTTTAAGTGCTTCTCTGCCATTTGATATTCCTCTGTTGAGAATTCTCTGTTTAGCTATGTACCCCATTTTCTATTGGATTATTTGGCTTGTTGGTATTTAATTTCTTGAGTTCTTTATGTGTTTTGGATATCAGCCCTCTGTCAGATATAGGGTTGGTGAAGATCTTTTCCCAATCTGTAGGCTGTCGTTTTGCTCAATTGACAGTCCTTTGCCTTATAGAAGGTTCAGTTTCATGAGGTCCCATTTATTACTTGTTGCTCTTAGTGCCTGGGCAGTTGGTGTTCTGTTCAGGAAGTTGGCTCCCATGTCACTGAATTCAAGGCTGATCTCCACTTTCTCTTTTAAAATATTTAATATTTCTGGTTTTATGTTGAGGTCTTTGATCCACTTAGACTTGAGTTTTGTGCAGGGTGATAAATATGGATCCAGTTACATTTTTCTACATGTAGACATCCAGTTAGACCAGCACCATTTGTCGAAGATGCCACTTTTTAGTCAGGCAGGACTTATAGTGGTGGAAGGGAAACACCAATCTACCTATAAAACCTTTAATCCCAAAATTTAACCTGCCTAAAACATGTGCAGAGATAAAAATAGAGCATAGACTGAGGGAATGTCCATCTGAGGCAATGGCCCAACCTGAGATCCACCCCATGAGAGAGAGTCAACCCCTGACCCCATTAAAAATACTCTGCATATTTACAGACAGGAGACTAGCATAACCATCCTCTGAAAGGTCTTAGCCAGCAGCTGATCAAATCAGCCAAACATTAGGTGGAGCTCAGGGAGTCCTGTGAAAGAGTGAGAGGAAAGAGTGGGAAAGACCCGCAGTGGACAAGAACACCACAAGAAGACCAACAGAGTCAACTGATCTAGGCCCATGGAGGCTTACAGAGACAGAAGCACTAACCAAAGAGCATGTATGGACTGGATCTAGGAACCCTGCACATATGTAATTGATGGGCAGTTTGATTTTCATGTGGGTTCCTTAGTCAATGACATGGACTCTGTTGCCTGCTTTTTCTATTGTTTGCCTCTAATGGGGCTGCCTTGCGTGGCCTCAGTGGATGAGGATGAGCTCAGTCCTGATGTGACTTGGTGTGTTGGGGTGAGTTGTTGGGGAGCTCCTCTCTTCTAAGGAGAAGGGGAGGGGAGATAGAAGACAGTGGGAGGGTGGGACCTGGAGGAGAGGAGGGAGGGGGCTATGATTGGGATGTAAAGTGAATATAGAAATTAAAACTAAAAGTATGTATAAATAAATAAATAAATAAGAAAGAACGTTGGTCCACACCCTTGGCCTCCATCTGTCAAGCCATGCTTTTTTTCTCCTTGTTATTCTCAGCAACCACTAATACCCCAATCCTCTTAGTTTTAATACTGTGAGAGCTCTGAATAAAAGGCTGATATTTTGTTAATCCATCATTCCCACCTATTGAGCTACATCCTTCAAAGAGCTCTAAATATTAGCAGAGTTTTAAATCACTCATAATTTTAGCTGCATTATTGTTATGCTCCTAACATGAGTATTTCTAGGTCTCATGTACTAAGGGAATGATTTAAGATACAAACTAAGTGAGATCTTGACAGAAAAAAAAAAAAAAGCTTACTTAAAATCACTTTCTCCGCCTGCCTTGGGAGGTAAAACATCAGTTTTCAAACTTTCCAGCCTTTCAAGCTGTTAAACATTTAAGAGCCAAATAGCCCTTAAAGTGATATATAGTGATGCCTGGGGCTTTATTTTTAGTGGTTCTATAGTGTTTATTTGGTCCACATATATATTTATGAAACCTTTCCAGGCCCACAAACTAAGAAGGCTTTCTTGGGGCATTGCTGGCTTATAGTGCATGCCTGTCCAGACTCTTGTTTCCAGGTCACTTGGGAGAGAAAAACCCAAGAAAATAAAGCCAAAGTGTAACAATGTCTCCTATCCTTAGAAGGATCTTGCAAAACATTGTTTAAAAAATTCAGTACGTTAACCTATGTGGTAGTGGTGCAGACCTTTAATTCCAGCACTAGGGAAGTGGAGGCCAGCGGTCTCTAAGTTCAGCGCCAGCCTGGTCTACACAGTGAGTTCCAGGACAGCCAAGGCAATGAAGAGAAATCCTCTACTAGAAAACACAACAACATCAACACATTGTGCTGTTTGTCTACAAAGGTGATGTTGAACTATTGTCTGAGATCATAAATGTATTTTTTATTCTGTTTTAATTTTGAAAATTTACTTATAACACCTAGCAGACTGCAAATGTTATATACAGCTTAGAGAACAAGGACAATGAGAAATATCTGAACATGTTCAGCACACTTTTTTTTGTCTGAATATTATTGATCTCCAATTGGTTATATGGATAATGAATAATTAATATGAATGTCTAACTGTGCTTTATAAGTAAGAGGTTCAATTTATATAAAAACTATACGTTTATATGTTAAAACATATAAATATTAGTCATTTTATAATGTTTATATTATTTCATTCAGCAGCAAGTATTTAAAATATTCGGTTGTTTTATTATGAAAAATGACATTTGTTTCTGCATTCCAGTTTTCTTATTGTGAAGGAGTTGACTACTTGTTATTCCTTGGAATTTCTTCACTGGTCTGGAAAACTGGCACATCTTTTAGTATTTATAAAAAGCCCTTTCATACATACTTGAGTTTATGCTAACACTTTATGCTGATTCTGGGGGGAGGGGCCTAGTTGCTAGAGGAACCAATAGGAGGGCTGAACTTTTGGTCCCTCTCCTATTCCTTATGGGGAGGAGAAAAGATCAGGAGGCAGGTTTAATCCCCAACAACCAGCTATTTGATCAGTCATGGCTATTTAATGGAACCTTTATAGCCCCAGATGAAGGGACCTAAAGAGCCTGTTGGAGGTATTAGGAGGCTAAAGCCCCTGAGCGGACTTGCAACCCTGCCTTGCTTTATGCTTTGTGCCACAGCAAGTTATGTAGTCTGATTTCTAAGATCAGTCAACAATGCAAGAGGCCTACAAAGTGAGGTTTGCCTGTGAACTCAAGGAGGCTTGTGGGACCGAGCCCCTGATTTGAAGCTGGTGATGGAAACTGCATGAAGTATCCAAACAGAAAGAATTGAAAGACAGTCTTTGCGATACTTACAAACTAACTCAACTATGTGTTAGTGTCTTTGGTACAGGAAGGTGCTCTGTGCCTTACCAAAAGAGAAACACAAACACCAACCCAGCTGCAGACTCACTGCTCAACAATAGTGTCCTGCCTGCACGATGTACTAGTGTAATGGTGGCACACTTTGTGGGAGTAACCAACCAATATCTGATTTCACGTAAGGCCCACTTCACAAAATGGAACAAAATGACACTTCTTGGGTGACCAAGAACCAGAGACTAGATAGCCCAGGGACCTAGGCTAATACCAAATACTTCTGTTCTACTAAAATAATGTAGCAGTAAAACAATGCCCAATGACATTCTGCTACACTCGTAAATTAGTTTCCTGCACAGCCATCATCAGAGAAGCTTTCTCCTGAGCAGCTGGGAACAAATACTAAAAGCCAGATAAAATACAGAGAGTGAGAGACCTTGAAACATCCAGTCCTAAGTGGGATGTCTTTATCAAATCTCTCCTCTCATGACTCAGAGAACCCTGAAGAAGAGGAGGCAGACAGAGTATAGGAGTCAGGGTGGATGGAGGCCACCAAAGAAACAAGGCCATCTAAATAAATGCAACCAATACTCATACGAACCCACAGAGACTGAGGCAGCATGCACAGGTCTGTGTGGTCTGCACCAGAGGTAGTCCTAGAGCTGAAAGAAGGAGTGAACACATGCCTCATCCCTAACCCAGAAGCTATCTACAATGGATTACTACTCGCAAATGAAAATTTTGTTTTCTCTGAGGGAGTTTCACTGATGAGGCAGGCTGTATGCCTGGCAGAAAAAGAACTCAATGCATCTTTGGAGGTTCCTTTTAATGTCATGTCAGGGTTATTTTTAAAAATTCTTATATTATTTTTTATTATATTGGTTTTTTTTCTCTCTCTTTTTGCCTACAGGTTTTTTTGGTATATATTATGGTTTCCAGTTTAGAGTCTTTATGGCAGTAGTTCTTCACTTTCCTAATGATGCAACCCTTTAATATAGCTCCTCATGCTGAGTGACCCCCAACCATAAAAATTATATTTCTTGCTACTTCATAACTGTAATTTTGCTACTGTTGAGAATCATAACATAAATATATGATATTCTGGACATCTGATATGTGACCACCCCAAAGGGGCCGTGACCCATAGTTTGAGAATCACTGCTTTATGGAATTTCTATAATATGCAAATGAGTGGATTCCTGTATCTATATCTGTCTCTTATACTTTTTCCTGGGAACTTTTCCTTCTCTTTGTTTGTTATGTCAATGTGTTGTTTTATATTACTTATATAGCATATATTTATATCACATTATTATATTATAATTACTTAGCAACTTGTTTGTTTTCTAATGAGATACTAAAAGGAGGTGAATTTAGGTGGGAGGCAAAGAGAAACTAGGAGGTGTAGAGGGAGAGGAAACTATAATCAGGATATATTATAAAAAATCAATTTCAATAAAAGAAAATAATTTAGGAGCTAAATGAAGAGGAGGAGAAGAAGGAGGAGGAGGAAGAGGAGGAGGAGAGGAGGAGGAGGAGGAAAAAGAAGAAGAGGAGGAAGAAAAAGAAGAAAAAAAGAGAGACTGTCTTCGGGCCTGTAAAGCTGGCTCAGTGGTTAAGAGCATTTACTACTCTTATAGAGGACCAGAGTGCAGTTCCTAGCACCCACATAACATCTTAAAACTTTCCATAACTCAAGTTACAGGGGATCTGATGCACTTTTTTTGGATTCTGTGGGTACCAGGCATGCTTGTAATATATGTACATACATGCAGGCAAAATATCCATACACATAAAATAAAATCTTAAAAAACTGAAAAGATAACCCTTGGTTATCCAAATTCAGTTCACTGGTTGTTGTCAAGGAAATAAGCAGTCACACACACACACACTCACACACACAGATAGGCAGACAGACAGAAATTGAGAGAGACATAAAGAGAGGGGGAGAGAGACACAGAGAGAAGGAGAAGGGAGAGAGAGAGGGAGGGAAATTTCAGAGGTTTGGTTACTGGCTAGTGTGATTATGGATGCTGGCAAGCCCCACAGCCTACTGTCTTCTAGCTAAATTCCCAGAAAGACAATGGCATTTTAAAATAAAAGCGTGGAAAGCCAGAGAAACAAATATGGTGCTGATTTTAGTTAGCTCACACAAGAGAAACAGCATCCCAGTAGGAATTCTCTACCACCATGAAAGGAATTCGAAATGGCAGTCATTATCTAGTTAGGATAAGGCTATGCAAGCCTGAGGATGGAGATCAAATGGCAAGATGACTTTAATATGTTTGCTTTCTACATTTCCATAATTTTTAACAATGAGAGCATAATATGTTTAAAATAAAACTCTTATTAAGTACAAATAGGAGAATTTTGAGAATTGTACTCAATGCAAATTATTAAGTAGTTAAGTAGTTTAGCTGCTAGCTTATAATGAACCTACAATTAAGATTTACCACCATAAATTTATCAGTCAATCATGATATAGTGTTTTCATGTAGTATGATTGCACTAGAGTTTAATTTGGAAATCCGTGAGTAATTTCAGAGATGATTACAGGTTGCAACACACTGTAAGCTGTCACTTGCCATTGTTAAAGGGGTTGGTTTCTGATTCAACATTTTCAGAGTTCTAGAGTAAAAATGTACTTTTAAAGTACTTATTAAAATATTAAAGCTGGATTTGGGTACTGCTGGACTAAGGCAATGCTGTTCTATATTGCTTTCTAAGAATGCTTTTCTTAAGAACCCCCCTTAAAGCTTTTCTACAAGTTATCTGGCAAATATCCTTTTCTTTTCTTGAAACTTGGGGGATTCTTTCTGGTAGAAAGTATTTTCTCACTTTCTATTACATTATTATTTTTATTATTATTTACAATTTTTTTGCCTGTATTCCAGTTGTAGCCTTCGCCCTCATCTCCTCCTGATCCCAACCTCTCTCCCTTTTCATCCCCTACCCCTCTTTCCTAGTCCACTGATAGGGGAAGTCCTCTTCCCTTACTGTCTGACCCTAGCCTGTCAGGTCCCATTAGGACTGCCCGGATCATCTTCCTCTCTGGGCTGGCTAGAAAGTATTAAAGCATGAAAAATGCCAAATCAGCACTAAGGAGGTCTAGATTTGAGTTCTGAATCATTTGAAAATTTATTATTGACAGACACCAACCCCAGCAGAGGTGACCTCGGCGTGGACCTCAAAACCCATTGCCCATTGAAAGGGGTCCTATGGGTCACTAGAGCAGCATTCTGCTTGGGGATCTTTCAGCCTGTTCTCCATCTGCCTGTCCCATATGAGTCAGGAACACTGAGTCCAGCAGAGGTGAGCTGGGCACACACCTCAAATCCCATTGTCCGCCATTCAGAGGCAGGCTGTGAAATGCTGGAGCAGCATTATGCTTGGAGATCTTTCCACCTGCTCTTCATATGCCTGGCCCAGCTGGGACAGAGACAATGAATCCAGCAGAGGAACCACCAGGCCAGCTAATACCAGATGGATAGAGGCCAGCATAGGAACACAAACACCAAAATTCAGGGCTATAATGCACTATTGGAATGAGTGGTCCTACTACAGCAAGCCCTAGAGATATTATTACACCCAAAACACAAGAAAAAGATTTTAAACTGAAGTTATGAGAACAATAGAAACCTTAAAGGAGGAAAATAAAGCTCTCAAAGTAGAATAGGAAAATACAATCAAATAGATGAAAGAATTGAACAAACACTGTAAAGAAATTAAATAAACACAGAACACTATCAAACAGAAGAAGAAAATGAATAAAACTGTTCCAGACTGAGAAACGGAACTAAAAGCAATAAAGGAAACACAATCTGAGGCAACCCTGGAGATGGATAACCTAGACAGGAGGACAGGAACTACAGACACAAGCATTGCCAGCAGAATAAAAGCAATGGAAGAGAGAATCTCCGAGGTGGAAGACACGATTGAAGAAGTTGACATATCAATCAAAGAAAATGTCAAATCTGAAAAGTTACTGACACAGAACATCCAAGAAATCTGGGACCCTATAGAAAAGACCAAACCTAAGAATAATAGGAATAGAAGAAGATTCCCAGCTCCAAGGCCTAGAAAATACTTTTAACAAAATCATGGAAGAATACCTCCTAACCTAAAGAAAGAGAAACCTATAAACATATATGGAGCTTACAGAACAGCAAGTAGATTGGACCATAAAAAAAAATCACCCCACTACATAATAATCAAAACACTAAATGTACAGAACAAAGAGAGAATATTAAAAGCTGCAAGAGAAAAGGTCAAGTCACACTTAAAGGCAAACCTATTGGAATTATACCTGACTTCTCAGAAACTCTAAAGCCAGAAGGGCCTCAGCAGATATCTTACAGACACTAAGAGATGAGAGATGTCAGCCCCTACAATTATATCCAGCAAAACTTGTAATTGCCACAGAGGGAGAAAACAAGATATTCCAGGACAAAAAAGAAAAATTAAATGGTACTATCCACAAATCCAGCCCTACAGAAAATACTAGAAAGAAAACTCCGACTCATGGAGGCCAACTTTACCCAGGAAAACACAGGTAGCCTTCCTATACAACCACAAACGGGCTGAGAAAGAAATTAGAGAAACTACACCCATCACAATAGCCACAAATGTCTTGGTGTAACTCTAACCAAGCAAGTGAAAGACCTGTATGACAAGAACTTCAACTTTCTGAAGAAAGATATTGAAGAAGATATTGGAAGGTGGAAAGATTTCTCATGCTCATGGATAAGTAGGATTAACATAGTAAAAATGGCCGTTTTACCAAAAGCAATCTACAAATTCAATGCAATCCCCATCAAATCACAAACACAGTTTTTAGAAACTTTGAGAGAACAATTCTAAACTTCATATGGAAAAACAAAAACCCAGAATAGCTAAAACAATTCTATACAATAAAAGAACTTCTGTAGGTATCTCCATCTCTGACTTCAAGCTATATTACACAGCAATAGTAATAAAAACTGCATGGCACTGGCATAGAAATAGACTTGGTAATCAATGAAATTGAAACAAAGACTTAGAAATAAACTCACATCCCTTTGTTTACTTGATTTTTTTACAAAGGAGCCAAAACCATATAATGGAAAAAAGACAGCATCTTCAACAAATGGCGCTGGTCTAACTGAATGTCTACATATAGAAAAATGCAAATAGATCCATATTTATCTCCCTACACAAAACTCAAACTAAGTGGATCAAATACCTCAATATAACACAAGATACATTAAATCTATTATACAAGAAAGTGGGGAAGAGCCTCAAATTCATTGATACAGGAGACATCTTCCTGAACAGAACACCAAAAGCTCCGGATATAAGATCAACAATTAATAAATGGAACCTCTTGAAAATGAAAAACTTCTTTAAGGCAAAAGACACTGTCAACAGAATGAAATGATAGTCTACACATTGGGGAAAGATCTTCATCAATTCTACATCTGACAAAAACCCAACTAAATACGGGGCATAGAAATAAACAGATAAAGCGCCAGATAGATTTCCAGAGTGGTTGTACCAGTTTACATTCCCACCAGCAGTGGAGGAGGGTTCCCCTTTCTCCACAGCCTCTCCAGCATGTGTTGTCACTTGAGTTTTTCATCTTGGCCATTCTGATGGGTGTAAGGTGAAATCTCAGGGTCGTTTTGATTTGCATTTCCCTGATGGCTAATGAGGATGAGCATTTCTTTAAGTGTTTCTCTGCCATTCGATATTCCTCTGTCAAGAATTCTCTGTTTAGCTCTGTTCCCCATTTTTTAATTGGATTACTTGGTTTGCTGCTTTTCAGCTTCTTTAGTTCTTTGTATATATTGGATATTAGTCCTCTGTCAGATAAAGGGTTAGTGAAGATTCTTTCCCAATCTGTAGGCAGTTGTTTTGTTTTGATGACAGTGTCCTTTGCTTCACAGAAGCTTTTTAGTTTCATGAGGTCCCATTTATTGATTGTTGCTCTTAGAGCCTGTGCTGTTGGTGTTCTATTCAGGAAGTTGTCTCCTGTGCCAATGAGTTCTAGGCTGTTCCCCACTTTTTCTTCTAACAGATTTAGAGTATCTGGTTTTTTTTTTTTTTTTTTTGATCATTTTTTTTTTAATTTTTCCTCAGTTACACTTTATTTATTCTGCATCCCCCCATAAGCCCCTCCCTCCTCTCCTCCCAATCCCACCCTCCCTCCTCCCTCTGCTTGCATGCCACTCCCCAAGTCTACTGATAGGGGAGGTTCTCCTCTCCTTTCTGATCTTAGTCTATCAGTTCACATCAAAAGTGGCTGCATTGTCCTCTACTATGGCCTGGTAAGGCTGCTCCCCCCCAGGGGGAGGTGATCAAAGAACAGGCCAATCAGATTATGTCAGAGGCAGTCCCTCTTCACATTACTATGTAACCCAATTGGACTCTGAACTGCCCTGGGCTACATCTGTGCAGGGGTTCTGGGTTATCTCTATGAATAGTCCTTGGTTGGAGTATGAGTCTCTGGGAAGTTCCCTGTGTTCAAATTTTCTGGTTCTGTTGCTCTCCTTGTGGAGGCCCTGTCCTCTCTAGCTCTTACAATTTCCCAGTTCTTACATAAAATTCCCTTCACTCTGCCCAACAGTTGCCCATCAGGCTCAGCATCTGCATTGATAGTCTGTAGGGCAGAGGCTTTCAGAGGCCCTCTGTGGTAGGTTCCTAGGATGTTTCCTGTTTTCTTCTTCTTCTGATGTCCATCCTCTTTGCCTTTCCGGATGGGGATTGGACATTTTAGTTAGGGTCCTCTCTCTTGCTTAGTTTCTTTAGATGCACAGGTTTTAGTGGGTTTGTCCTATGTTGTATGTCTATATGAGTGAGTATATACCATATGTGTCTTTTTGCTTCTGGGACAACTCACTCAGGATGATCCTTTCCAGATCCCACCATTTACCTGCAAATTTCATGATTTCCTTATTTTTCATTGCTGAGTAATATTCCATTGTGTAGATGTACCACAATTTCTGCATCCATTCTTCAGTTGAGGGGCATCTGGGTTGTTTCCAGCTTCTGGCTATTACAAATAAAGCTGCTACAAACATGGTTGAGCAAATGTCCTTTTTGTGTACTTGAGCCTCTTTTGGATATATGCCCAGTAGTGGTATGGCTGGATCTTGAGGAAGCGCTATTCCTAGTTGTCTGAGAAAGCGCCAGATTGATTTCCAGAGTGGTTGTACAAGTTTACATTTCCACCAGCAGTGGAGAAGGGTTCCCCTTTCTCCACAACCTCTCCAGCATGTGTTGTCACTTGAGTTTTTGATCTTGGCCATTCTCATGGGAGTATCTGGCTTTATGTTGAGGTCTTTGATCCACTTGGACTTTAGTTTTGTGCAGGGTGATAAATAAGACAATTAGGAACAGTGCTTCCTCAAGACCCAACTATGCCACTGCTAGGTATATACCCAAACTTTGCTCAAGTACACAAAAGGGATACTTGCTCAACCATGTTTATAGCAGCTTTATTTGTAATAGCCAGAACCTGGAAACAACCCAGATGTCCATCAACAGAGGAATGGGTACAGAATTGTGGTATTTTTACACAATGAAATACTACTCAGCAATAAAAAAGGAGGAAATCATGAAATTTGCAGGCAAATGGGATCTAGAAAAGATCATTCTGAGTGAAATATCCCGGAAGGAGAAAGACAAACACGGTATATACTCACTTATATAGACCTATAAGATATGATAAACATAATGAAATCTATACACCTAAAAAAGATAATCAAGAGAGTGGACCTGGGGTAAGATGATCAATCCTCATTTAGAAAGACAGATGGGATGTGCATTGAACGTATGACAGGAGTCTGCTGAGCGCATCTGAAAGACTCTAATTAGCAGTGTTTTCAAAGCAGATACAAAGACTCATGACCAAACCTTTGGCAGAGTACAGGGAATCATATGAAAGAAGGGGAGTTAGTATGATGGGGAAAGAATAGGAGCTCCACAAGGACCAAATATATCTGAGCACAGGGTCTTTTCTGAGACTGACATTCAACCAAGGACCATGTATGGATATAACCTAGAACCTCTGCTCAGATGTAGCCTGTGGTAGCTCAGTAACCAATTGGTTTCCCATAGTGAGGGGAACAAAGACTATTTCTAACAGGAACTCAATGACTGGCTCTTTGACTTCCCCCCCCCCAAGGGAGGAGCAGTCCTGTTAGGCCACAGAGGAGAGCTTTGCAGCCAGTCCTGAAGATACCTGATAAAACAGGATCGGATGAATGGGGAGGAGGTCCCCCCCTATCAGTGGACTTGGAAAGGGGCACGGTGGAGATGAGGGAGGGGGGGGCTGGGAGGGAATGAGGGATCGGGACACGGCTGGGATACAGAGTTAATAAAATGTAATTGATAAGAAAAAAATAAAATTAAAAAAAATAAACAGATAATTCTGATCAAAGGAATCTCAAATGGCCAAGAAGCACTTAAGGAAATGTTCAGCTTCCTTAGTCATCAGGGAAATGCAAATCAAAATGACTCTGAGATTCCATCTCATACTGGTAAGAATGGCTAAGAACAAAATCTCAAGGGCTAGCACATGCTAGTCAGGGTGTAAAGGAAGCAGAACACTCCTCCATTGTTGGTGGGAGTGTAAACTTGTACAACCACTTTGGAAATCAATCTGGCACTTTCTCAGAAAATTGGGAACAGCTTTACCTCAAGACCCAGCTATACCTCTCCTGGGTATATAACTCAAAAGATGCTCCATCATGAAACAGGGACATTTGCTCAACTATGTTCATAGCAGCTTTCTTTACAATAGCCCAAATCTCGAAACAACCAAGATGTTCCTCAACCAAAGAATGGATAACGAATCTGTAGGACATTTACACAATGGAATACTACTCAGCTATTAAAAACAAAGAAATGATGAAATTTGCAGGCAAATGGATGGAACTAGAAAAATCATGCTGAATGAGGTAACACAGACTCAGAAAGCACACATGGTATGTACTTGTAATTGGATTTTAGCCATAAAATATAGGATAAGCACACTATGAGGCACAGACCCCAAAAAGGTAAGTAATATAAAGGATCCAAAGGAGGATGTGTAAACCTCACTTGGAAGAGGAGATAGAATAGACAGAGGTAATGGTTGAAGAGAAAGAAAAAAGTAGAAGATGGGTCACAGAGATTTAAGAGGGTGAAGATCAGACCTGGGGAAAGAATGGGTGAGAAGATGGAAGGCATGTAGAGAAAAGAGAAACTGAGGGTGGGGGTATCTCTGTGACAAGCTGGAGACCTAAATCAGGGTGGGCTCCTGGGAGTATATGAGGGCAACTCAAGTAGAGACTCCTAGTAGCAGAGGGCATAGAGACTGAATAGGACATCCTCTAACTAGACTAGTTTTCTAACAGAGGGAAGTGAACACCAAGACACCCACAAAAACTTTGACCCAAAATTGACTCTACTTACAAGATGTGCAGGGATAAAGACAGAGCAGATAGAGGAGAGAGTGAGGGAATGCCCAACCAATGCCAGCCCAATAAAAGACCCACCGTTTTGGATATTGCCAACCCCTGACACTATGAATGATAATCTGCTAAGCTTGTAGACAGGAGTCTGAGAGAGTTGTTCTCTGAGAGGCCCTACCTGGCAGGGCCTCAAAACAGATGCTGAGACTCACAGCCGAACATTGGGCGATCCATAGCGATGCTTGTGCAAAAGTGGGAAGAAAGAGAAAGGGGCCAGAGGTGACAGGAGTTCCACAAGAAAACCAACAGGGCCAACTAACCAGGGCCCAGAGGGGTTTGCTGAGACTGAAGCATCAACCAAGGACCACACATAAGCTGAACCTAGGCCAACTTATTATGGCAGAAGAGCGGCTGCCATATTTTGTTGAGGGTCCGGGCAGTTGGTAGAGGTCATTCATGTTCACAAGCTAACGTGAAAGAACTGTTGAATTTTCTGCTTCAAGGTATAGCGGTTTTTCAGTTCTTCACTACTGCAAGGGTGGAGTGGTACTAGCCTTATAATTATTAGGCATGGCTGTGTGTATATGCATACACACATACATGTTTGCATGTGGCATATTTTTCTTTTTTCTAGCTTAGTCTTAGTCACCATAACAAACTTACAGGCTCCTAGGTTACGTGTTTGTTAGTTGCTTTATTTATAGATACTAAAACTGACAGCACTCCTGCTCTAACGGAGCACAATGGGACCATAATTTCATAGCACATCATAACGAGTCTACTCCCACATTTGGTCCTGGGGATGACTATGCCACTCAGCCTAACTTTGAAAAATGATGAGAACTTCAGATCCGTTCAGCTCAGCATCAAAGGTTCCTGAGAGTGAAATTTAATAGTAGATATAATTCAAGCATTGCCGCTTATCAGATATCCACCTGCAATATTTTTGGCAAGCCTAGTCAGTGAACAGTGTGACTGTATTATATCTGAGGAAGCAATGCATGACTGCTGAACAATTCATGTTTATACTGTAATAATTAAGAGTGAAAGAACACAATGTTTTTGCACGCCGAACTACAAAAGAGGGAAGGAAATAAGTAAAAAAAAAATATACTAAGGTTCAAGATGTTTTGTAAATTTTCTAAACAAACAAGCAGAAAGTCTCAAAGCTCCACAAAGATGTTTCTAGCTCCTACATCAAAAGGGAGACTGAAGAATGGCCTGAAGCCATGCGCTTCAGGGTATAGTTTCAAACTCCTCCCTCAAGCAGAACCCTTCAAGATTTTGCTACTAGGGTCTGAGCAGGAGGAGGGAAAGTTAGCAAACTTCGGATTGCTATGTCAATTACACCTGTCAATTACACCTTAGGAATCAGCTCCACTTTCCCAAAGAAGAGAGAGAATACTCCCGTCTGGATCTGTGGTTTTCCCTATGGGGTTCAAACTTCAAAGTGAAGATAACTTTTAAGAACAGAGGAAGAAAGACATCTAATAACCAAAATATAGCCATCCACTTCTCTAATATGGGAACCATGGTTTTAAGAATACAGTTGTCTTTAACCTTTGTATGATAGAAAAATATCTTTTCTATTTTGGTGAATATAGGTACCAGATTCCCTTTGTTTGTTTCTTTCTTTCTTTCCTTTCTTCTTTCCTTCCTTCTTTCCTTCCTTCTTTCCTCCCTCCCTCCCTCCCTCTTTCTTTCTTTCTTTCTTTCTTTCTTTCTCTCTCTCTCTCTCTCTCTCTCTGCACTTTCATCAGGGTTTTGGAGGGCCGCTGCTCTGGCTACCAGACTTCAGAAACCATGTGATTTTAGCCCTGTGTTAGGCAAGTGATACCCCCTTGGTATTCTATTCCTTGATAATCTCTAGAAATTGAGTACAGTTTCACAAGTAGAGCAGTTAATGGAAGCTTATTGAATGCTGTTATGTAGCACAAACAGGTACAGAATTATAGATTTCTGAACAGGTTAGCTTCATTCAGAGAAGTGCTTGCTCACTGCAACCTAGAAACTGCAAAAAGTTCTCTTCAACTATGAGAAGGTGGCCAAGAAGACACAACATGGTAGAAAGGACATGGAGTCAGGCAGTCTGCATCAGAGCCCACTGCTATGAACCCCAGTCCTAAGCACATGACTAGTATCTGCCCTTTCTGAGTTATGTTTTCCTTACCCACACACTGGGATTTGTGCCACCAGTCCCAAGGAATGACACTAATTCTTAGTGGGATCAAACTATGAAATGTGAGAAAATATAACACATCAGCATAAAACTGGATCTTAATATGAGGTCAAAATTTAGTCAATGCAGAATAAATTCAGTCTTGATGAACACATCCTCAAGCATAAGTCATAAGAAAAATAGGACAATGGATTAAGCTGTAAATCTACACACTCTAAAACTATGCAGAGGATACATTTTAATTCAGCTTTAATATGTGTCTATAAAATGCAAGTTATAATGCATTAGATATTTATGTGAAATACTGGAGTGTATTTTCATCCATATATTGCTTTTGTATCTTCATGTTTTACAGTTGATAGCTTCCTAATGATTTCTCTTACATTATTCAATCCTTACCATCACCCAGTGTTCATCTTCTTGACATTCTTACTTCTGTTAATGGACTTGGCTTCCTACTGTTCTGTTGGAAGCAGGAAACTCCACCGTGGAATCTTATGCATTTTTTCTTACTTCCGGTGCCGACAGGCATCATTTCAACATATCTGATGTTCTAAGCCCTGGTTAAGGAAGTCTATAGAGGGTGATACAGCTATCGCCTCTTGTGGTGTCTCCTCCAAGGTTCTTTTCCTCATTATAGTAACTGTTGCAACAGTTTGGACATTCTTGGGGCAGGTAGAAGGCGCATGATACCAGCCAGGGCTGTTGTTTGTTTGTCCTGAAAACTTTACATAATGAAAATTTCTGGATAGCTCTTGGTATTTCTGAGACTTGTGTTCTGACAATTTCCCCTTCTTAAATCCCCATACAGCCAATAGGAAAAAGGGTAAAGTCCAACCTACCAATGACTGTGTCCTAATTACAGGTAAGATTATGGAACCATTGAGGAAAAACAGAGAGTGCGATATCCAGAATACAGGATGAGAGGACGTGACAATAGATCAGTGTTATCACAAAGGTCATAATGTATAAACAAAGGTACACAATAAATAAAAAAACAACTTTGTAGGGCACGTTCAAGAATGTTCCTAAGATATCTCACATCGACTATGCCTTCTCCTTCAAGAACCCAGCCAACATTTCCACTACTTTGCAAAGAAAGAAAATGAACCAAAAAAGAGTTTGTCAGTATTTCATAGCTGGTAAATGTCAGAATTGAGACTCATATCTAGGAGTTTGCAAACCACATGTTTTGCCATAGTATCACAAGGCTGGAAGGTGAGATCTCTTTAATCTGTGACAACATATGTGGTCCATATCTTATTATAAACTGACATGAATGTTTCTACTCAAAAGTTGAAAGTCCTGAGTTTCCTCACCAAGGCCCCATGGCCACTGGGTGCCTAAGATAGTATGAGGAGCAAACGAACCCTGGCTTCCCCCTGACTCAGCCTAAGTTTGCAGTCCTAAGTGTTCAGGCTCTGGTTACTCTCAGCTCATGTCCCGAGGATCCTGTGTGAGAGGTGAAAGGATCCTTTGCTCATAAGGCCACTCTCTTCCCTGCAGTAGTTATGTATGTATTACTTGCCCCAAGTCATCTAATCTCTCTAAAATCTGTTTCCTAGGATCTTCCCAGTCCCACACTCCCTCTCACATCCCGCCTCTGGAGGCCACTACCCAGATATCCCAGCTTATTTATTCACAGGAGGACTGAGTTGTCTTACTCCCCTGTGGCCTGGTAGGGCAGTCCCATGAAGGGAAGTGAAAATAAAACAAAACAAAACAGACAACATAGTCCAGATCAGAAGTATCTCCCGCTCCCCTAACAAGTGGGCCCACACGAAGCCTAAGGTACCATGTACCATTAGCTCCTTATAAGTAGAGGGCCTAGGTCCACACCATGCATTATCCTTAGTTGGTGCTTCACACTCCATAGGCCCCTCTCAGCCCTGGTTGATTGGTTCTGATGGTCTTGTAGAGCTTTGTCACCTCTGGGTCCATTTATCCTTCCCCTCACTTCTCCAGGAAACTCTCTATGCTTCGCCCAATGTTTGGCCGTGACTCTCAGTATTTGTTTCAAATCATGGCTACATAGAGCCTATAAGAGGAAAACTCTAGTAGGCTTCTGTCCACAAGCATATTGCAGTATCATTAACAGTAATAGGGGCTGGCTTTCTTCCATGGGGCGGGTCTTAGGGTTGGGCCCGACATAGGTTGGATATTGCTTCAATCTCTGCTCCATCTGTTCTTACTTTGTCCCTGCAGGTCTTGTAGGTCGGGTAAGTTTTGGAGTGAGGTTTTTTCTGGGTGGATTGGTGATCTCCTCCATTGACTAGGAGTCTTGTTTAGATAAAGAGTGTCCTGTTCAGTCTCCATAGCCCCTGCTACTAGGAGTCTTGAGTGCTCCTTATATCCCTCCGGAGTCTTATTCTGCTTTAGGCCTGAAATTTGTCACAGAGATGCCCACACCCATGGTTTCTCTTTTTATTTTATTTTATTTTTATTAGTTACAGTTTATTCACTTTGTATCCCAGCTATAGCTCCCTCCTCATTCCCCTCCCAATCCCACCCTTCCTCCCTCTTCTTCTCCTATGCCCCTCTCCCAGTCCAATGACACTAGTCTATCAGGTCTCATTAGGTCTGGCTTCATTGTCTTCTTCTGTGGCCTGGAAAGACTTCTCTCCCCTGGAGGGAGGGAATAGGGAAGGTTAAAGAGTCAGCCACTGAGTTCATGTCAGAGTGGTTTCTCTTTTTTTATGCAGGCCTTCTGCCCTCCCTCACCTAATTTCCCCAGGTCTGATTTCCAGTCTTATTTCTTTCTGCACTCCTTCTTCTACCTTGTTCCAGTCTTCAACCACTACCTCTGTTTATTCTATTTGCCCTTTTGAGTGAGATTTACACATCCTCCCTTGGATACTCCTTGTTACTTCTCTTCTTGGGATCTGTGCATTTTAGTATGTCTGTCATGAATTATATGACTAAAATTCACTTATTAGTGAGTAACATACGATCTGTGTCTTTCTCAGTCTTTCTTCATCTCATTCAGAATGATCATTTCTAGTTCCATCAATTGGCCTGCAAATTTCATAATTTCCTTGTTTTTAATGGCTGAGTAGTATTCCATCATGTAAATGTACCACAGTTTCTTTATTCATTCTTTGGTTGAGGAACATCTAGATTGTTTCCAGATTCTGGTTATTAAGAATAAAGATGCTCTGTACATGGTGAGCAAAGGTCCCTGTTGTATGGTGGAGCATCTTTTGGGTGTATGCCCAGGAATGGGTCTTGAGGTATATCTATTCCCAGTTTTCTGAGAAAGCACCAGGTTGATTTCCAAAGAAGTTGTAAAAGTTTATACTCTGACCAGCAATGAAGGAGAGTTCTGCTTTCTCCACATCCTCTCCAGCATGTATTGTCACTAGAGTTTTTACTTTAGTTATTCTGAGAGGTGTAAGATAGAATCTCAGTGTTGTTTTGATTTGTATTTCCATGATGACTAAGGACATTGAGCATTTCTTTAAATGTTTCTCTGCTGTTTGAGATTCCTCTGTTGAGAATTCTTTCTTTAGCTCTGTACCCCATTTTTTATTGGATTACTTGGTTTGTTGGTGCTTAATTTCTTGAGTTTTTTATATATTCTGGATTTTAGCCCTTTGTTGGACATACAATTGGTGAAGATCTTTTCCCAATCTGTAGGCTGCCATTTTGTTCTATTGATAGTGTCCATTGCTTTCCAAAATATTTTTAGTTTCAGGAGGTTCCATTTGTTAATTGTAGATCTTAGAGCTTGAGTTATTGGTGTTCTGTTCGGGAAGTTGTCTCCTGTGCCAGTGAATTCAAGGCTCTTACCCACTTTCTCCTCCAGCAGACTTAGTGTATCTGGCTTTATGTAATGTAGATAGTTGTTAGTAGCTTGGACTTTCCCTCTTTTCCTACTGGCTGTATGGGGACTTAGGAAGGGGAAATTGTCAGAACACAGGTTTGAGAAATACTAAGAGTTATTTAGAAAATTTTACTATGTAAAGTTTTCAAGAAAGTTACTCCAAGCAAACAACAGCCCTGGCTGGTATCATGTACTTTCTACCTGCCCCAAGAATGTCCAAACTGTTGCAGCAGTTACTATAATGAGGAAAAGAGAGGAAAAGAACCTTGGAGGAGACACCAAGGTGGCAAAAGCTGTACCATCCTCTATAAACTTCCTTAACCAGGGCTTAGGACATCATATATGCTGAGATGATGCCTGTCAGTACCAGAAGTAAAAAAAAAAAAAAAAAAAAGATCATATAAGATTTCACAATGGAGTTTCCTGCTTCCTCCAATGCAGTTGAGATCTTTGATCCACTTGTACTTCCGTTTTATGTATGGTGATAAATATGGATCTATTTGTATTATTCTATATGTAGTCATCCAGTTAGACCAGTACCATTTGTTGAACATGTCTTTTTTTTTCCATTGTATGGTTTTAGCTCCTTTGTCAAAAAGCAGGTGTGTATAAGTGTGTGTGGTTATTTCTAAGTTTTTTATTTGATACCATTCATCAACCAGTCTATTTCTATTCCAGTACCATGCAGTTTTTATCACTACTGCTCTGTAGTAATAGCTTGAGGTCGGGAGTGTAGATACCACCAGAAGTTGCATTATTTTATAGGATTATTTTTAGCTATTTTTGGTTTTTTGGTTTTTCCATATGAAGTTTTTAATTATTCCTTAAAGGTCTGTGAAAAAACTATGTTGATATTTTTACAGGGATTGCATTGAATTTGTAGATTGCCTTTGGTAAGATGCCCATTTTTACTATGTTAATCCTACTGATCCATGAGCATGAGATCTTTCCTTCTTCTTGCATCTTCTTCAATTTTTTTTCAATTCTTCAATTTCTAAGTTCTTGTCATACAGGTCTTTTACTTGCTTGGTTAGAGTTACCCCTAGATAATTTATATTATTCATGGATATTGTGAACGGTATTATTTTCCTAATTTCTTTCTCAGTCTGTTTGTCATTTGTATACAGGAAGGCTACTGATTTTTTGAATTAATCTTGTATCCAGCCACTTTGCTGAAGGGGTTTATAAGCTGCAGGAGTTCTCTGGTAGAATTTTTGGGGTCGCTTATGTATACTATCATGTCATCTGTGCATAGATACTTTAACTTCTTCCTTTGCAATTACATTTCTTTATTCTCCTTTAGTTGTCTTATTGCTCTAGCTAGAACTTCTATTACTATAATGAAGAGATATGGACAGAGTGGGAAATCTTGTCTTGTCCACGATTTTAGTGGGGC
Organism: Meriones unguiculatus; assembly: GCF_030254825.1. Taxonomy (NCBI): domain Eukaryota; kingdom Metazoa; phylum Chordata; class Mammalia; order Rodentia; family Muridae; genus Meriones; species Meriones unguiculatus. The sequence goes on from NC_083368.1 coordinate 37,461,004, forward strand.
TGCTTTGAGTTTCTCTCCATTTAGTTTGATGTTGACTATCAGCTTGTTTTACATAGCCTTTATTTTGTTTAGGTATGGGCCTTGTATCCCAGATCTCAAGACTTTTATCATGGAGAAGTGTTGGATTTTGGCAAAGGCTTTTTCTCTGATGAGATGATCATGTGATATTTCTTCTTTCAGTTTGTTTATATGGTGGATTATATTGATGGATTTTCATAAGTTGAACCATCCCTGCATCCCTGGGATGAAGCCTACTTGATCATGGTGGATGATGTGTTTGATATATTTGAATTCAGTTTGCAAGTATCTTATTGAATATGCATCGATGTTCATAAGGGAGATTGTTCTGAAGTTTTCTTTCTTTGTTGAGTCTTTGATTATTAAGTGGCAGGAGGAATTTTTTTCTGTTCTAGTCTATTTGTAAGCCTCTTGTATGTATAAGGCCATCTCATTCTTTATGTTGAGAAAATTTTCTTGAAAATATTTTCTGGTTTTCTTGAAAATATTTTCTGGTTTTTGGAGTCTGGAATCTTCTTTTTTCATCTATTTCTATTATTCTTAGGTTTTGTCTTGGGTGCTTTGTGTCAGGAATTTTTCATTTTAATATTTTCTTTGAGAGATGTATTGATTTCTTCAATTGTATCTTCAGTGCCTGAGATTTTCTTCTTCATCTTTTGTATTCTGTTGGTGATGCTTATCTTTTTGGTCCCTAATTTCTTCTCTAAGTTATACATCTTCCAGGGTTTTCTTGGTTTGTGTTTTATTTATTAATTCTAATTCTGTTTTCAGGTCTTGAACAGTTTTATTAGTTTCCTTCACCTGTTTGATTGTGTTTTCCTATTTGTCCTTGATGGCCTCTATTTGTTTGGTTTTATTTCCCTGTCTTTCTCTGATGGATTTATTTGTTTTCTCTTTATATGCCCCTAATAACTGCATAAGCATAGATTTAAGATCATTTTCCTGTGTTTCAGCTACATTCGAGCATCCATTGTTTTCTAGGGTTTCTGGTGGAACTATGATGTCCTTGTTTTTGTAGATTGTGTTCTCATGCTGGCCTTTAGTCATCTGGTTGTTTGTAGTCTTGGCTGTTTGTTCCTGAAACCTTCTGGGTTTCTCCAGTCTCTATGATCAGGTGAGAACCTGCTGGTCTCCTCAACTAGGAGAGCTGCACCAAAGGCTGGATCTGCCTGCCTGTGGAGTCTGGAGTAGTCTTCAGGATGGAGAGATAGATAGTTTGGGGTGTGAGTGAGAGAGGGGAGGGAAACAAATGGGAATTGGTGTTTCTGATGCAGCCAGGCTGGGGTGGGTGTTTTAGAAGGCAGGGGCTCAGGCGCTGATGCCTGTAGGAGCATATGCAGGTGTGGGTGTCCAGGGCCATTGCAGGGTCGCTGGCATCTCAGGTGGCAGTCATGGGGGCTCAGGGTCCTCTGGTGGCAGCAAAAGGGGTATAGGCTTCTCAGATGGGAGGTGCAGGGGTGCAGGTGCTTTTGGCAGCAGCTGTTGGGGCACATGGGTCAGGGTTTAAGTTTTTCAGATGGCAGTGGTCAGGTGCTGGTGCCTCAGATGGCAGCTGAGCCGTGGTTTACAGGCTTATCAGATGTTGAACTCCTGGCACTCAGGTTCAGCTGGAATCTGCCATCTTGGATTTGGGATTTAGGATGATTTTATTGTCCACCTGGTTGTCACAGAGGTACCAGGAGAACAGTGATTTGGAGGTTGGGATGCTGTCTCTGGAATCCAGAAGCTGTCCTCAGGGGAGGGGAAAGGATGCAGTGTTCTGGTTGCTGGAGCAGACGGTCCTTGGAACTGGGGGCCTGCACAGGGGACTCACAGTTTGTGACTCCTAGACCCAAGGCACAGCCACAGGGTCCTGGATCTGATCATCTCCAACTCCTGAGACGTCTCCTCCAGTCCAGGGAGCACCAAAGTCGGTGTTTTAGATCCAGCCACCTGGTTAATCACTGGTTTCACCAGTCTCTGATCTTCTGTCCCTTAAATACGGTACATACCGGCCGCTCGGCCGCTGCCATCTTGGAACTCGGACATTCCGTTCTCAGTGACTCTGCACTATCTGTTGTTTGAATATGTAATACTGTGAACCTTGGACATTACTTTAGTTTTGGTTTCCATAAACTTGAACATTTTCATGGGAGAGTGACCATTTTCATCTCATTTCCTCATTCATGAAGTACCACTACCCCTATTATTTAAAATCTAAAGTCAAAAGTAAAATTCTAGATCATTGCTACATGTGTGATTGACACGTGCTCACCGCAACTAGACTTTACAGCATTTGGACTGATAATCATCTCTGCTTTACTAATATGAAACCAGAAGCACAGAGTTAAACAGCCTAGCAAGGCTATTCAGAGAGTAGGTGGTTAGGAACCAGGAAGTTTTGTTATATCTTTGCCAACGGCTATCCATTCTATAAGACATCAGACTATCAGATTCCCACTGTTCGATTCAATTTGAAAAATGAGGTAACTTTAAATAAAGCATACTGAAGGAAGTCGAATCACACTTCCGCAAATAATGTTCTTTATACAAACACATTCCCCAGAGTGCTGTGTTGTTCAGTTTAGGACATGGGTCATGGTGGAGAACTTTTATTTGTAAAGAGGTGTGCCGGAAACAGTCAGGCCAGCCTCCTTCGGACATCATGTAGCAGTGAATGGCCAAAGCTCTATTCACACCCAGACCTTATCTTCCTTCCAGAAAAGAAAGATGCCCATCTCCCCTTTCATCACTGGCCTGGCATCCTCTCTTGGGAACATGCAGGCTGAGCCAAGGGATATCACTAGCTCTTTTTGTTTTCCAGGTACCCTGGCTTTCTACAGACAGCGGGATACTCTAAACCAAGGATTGGCCCAGCTGCTTCAGGAATCAGGTGGTTGCAGCATCAAGACATGAAACCCTGTTCAGAAAGAACACCATTTCCTTTTTTTTTTTTTTTTATCAAGAGAGGATTGAGGAGTGCCTGGGCTAGTGTTTTAGAGGCTCTGTAAGGATGTGTCTATTCCACATGCAAACAGTCTTAGCAATAAATCTTATTTGTGATGTCCAGGGAGAGTCATAGACTAGTTAAGGCTTTCACAGTCTTCTCCCAAGTCAATATTCTGAATGTTTTTAAAAAAATCGTTTTCAGCAATGGGTGATGACAAGAGAGAGCTAAGCGTACTTTGCAGTGATGAATGCTCTCTAAACCAAGAGAAGATGGTCCTGTCACCAGAGTCCTCAGAGAGCCTGATGTGTGGTCATCAGTGACAGTGTGACTGTGGGATGTGTCAGAGGTCATCTTTCTAGATCAGGCAGTCATGCTAGCAGACGGCTGTGTTCCCCTTTTTGCCTGCCAAGCATTAATGCTGAAGTGAATCTCTACAATGTGCCTGCTTCTCCACTGATAACATTAACTCCCAAGGGGCAGACTCTTACACAGCTGTATCTGGACAGAGATAAAAACGAGGCTCTCGCCTCCACCAGCTCATCCTGTGAAGTCCTGTCACCACTGAGTCATGTTTCCTCTTTTATTACATATTCTCCTGCTGAGATGAAGAAGTGAGGAAAGAAATACACCAGAAGCAATTCACAACGGATCACTGTCAAATTGGTCTTGTCAAGGGACTTTCCCAGGCACCAAATTCTCATTTCCTTGGCAATGCTTATCAGCATATCCATTAATTGTATAGTAATAAAACTACAAAAGCAGATGCATACAAAACCGAAGCCACAGGAGAATATAGCAAGAGGACAGCTGTCTGTTTGCAGGAAGGGAGGCCTCTCCAGAGTACGCTCTGTCTGGCATCTTGATTTTGAACTTCTGGCCTCCAGAACTAAATAGGTAACCTGGAGGAAGAAACCATTTTACTGTGCCCCTTAAGCCAAGGTTCCACTCTACTCTCGGGGACATTAAAAGTCTATTGTGACACTCTGCAGGCGCTTTGACTGCAGTGATTTATTCTTCTAGACTGCATGGCCAGTAGGACTGCAATTCCAGCATGGATATTAAGACAGTGCTGTCCTCTGAGTAATTTCCACCTCTCTTCCTTTGTTCTCACTTCTTTCACCCATTGGAGTGTTTAAAAGTTCTGGACTCCCTAGTCTCCTTGCCCTTACATTTTCTTAACTACAAGTCCTAAAATTCTTTGGCTTACTTCCTCAGTAAACTGAATATTTATAATGTCCATGCTGTACCCTACTGTTTGTAGATATGAAGACATAAATTCACACTTGCTTTTCTGGAGGAAATTGTTTCCACAGTAAAGAGGCAAGTGGTAATGTAAATAATTACTAGCACAATACATTTTTTTCTATTGATAAAATATCTCTTGAGTTTTCTAAGAATTATCTGGTTTAATGCTCTCTGTGTAGAGACATCCATGTCTTGTCAGGAAATCTCATGTAAGAAGAATCCTTGTTTGCAATATGCTTTCTAGTCTTCTTACATGAGATTTTACATTTATACTAGAAATCTGTCTTTTATGGTCTTAAAATGCTTTCTATAAGCAGAGGGGGAGAGTTTTACAGGAGTTTTGAGCTTTAAAATCTTACTTTTGATATTTTACTCTGACAGTCTACCTAAACAAAACCAGTAAGTGCCATTTCATAAAAATACAAAAGCATTCCCCCCCCCCCTTGGAGACAGTATTCTACAAATAGGAAAAAAAATTCTTATAAGGAAGAAAAACAAGAATAATGAAAATGCTTCCAAGAGTGGAGAGGAAGTTTTGCTAAGTACACAGAAACCAATCCAATGGTTGTAACTAGGCAACAGGAAGGGAAGAGCTGCACAAAGAGGGCATGTGGATGTTCATAAGAATAGTTAACCCTTGGGATGCCCTTTGACAATGCAACCTATCTAGGGCTGCCTGAAGATATGGATTCAGAGGCTTCGCAGCAGCGTATGGTATGGCAATGCTTAATTAACTTAATGCACTCTTTTTAAAACCCTTTTTAAAACAACTACTGCTCTAATATCCAGGGAAAACGATGTCTTAGTTTGAAAGAGAATGGAATGACTTATTCTGGATTGAATATTTGTGTATCTCACCTCATCAGCAACCTGTGAATTAAATTTCTAAGTGCCCACATGATAGTATGAAGAGATAGTACATTTGCCATTTAATAAGGTTGTAAGCACAGAGCTCTCACAAACAGAATGAGTGTCCTTATAAAAAGAACCTCTTAGATTCTTCCACCATAGAAGAACACATCAGGAAGGAACCAGCATGAACCAACAGGACACCAAATGAGCTGGAATTTTGATTTTAGACTTCTAGTCTCCCAAAACAGAGATCAGACCTCTACTCTTGCCTGATGCGTCTAAAACAAAAAGGGGGAACTGTAGAGAGCTGCAGAATGCTATGCCTTAAAGATGGAGCTGGTTTCCGCCTTCCACCTTCCCGATGGTGAGTGCTCTCTGTCACGAACAATTTCACATTTGGCTAAGGCTGAGGATCTGGCTTGCTTCCATGTATGTGGACCTATCTGCATTGCCCACGTGGCACGCTGGGGTTGGCTACCCAGAGGCTATTTAAGCTGTGGGCTGGCTTTCCCCAGGGTCCGAGGATTGTTCAAGGTTCCTGAATAAACTGCATTGAAAAAAAAAAGTTAGAAGTGAACAAAAAACAAACAAACAAACAACAACAACAAAAAAACCTGTATAGTTTATATGCCTCTTGTGCTATGTCATTTTGTTATAGCCATCCACAGAGACTAAGATAAATGTGGTCAGCATCCTACCCAGCATGTGAGAAAGCACAAAGACTAGTGCTCACCGTTAGAACCAAGTTATCACACAGACATGCTATCTTGTTCTATGCAACACACTCGAGCTGTATTTTCTTGGAATTTCTTGCCATATAAAAAAGATAATAAACACGGATGGTCTCCAAAACTTTTAACCATATCAACGGATAGCTTTACCTTTCCACTCAAATCTCAAATCTCTCTGGACTCAATGCCCATTTTCTTTACTCTTCTATATAGACACCAAGTCTTATTCCATCAACTTACTTAATACCTCTCAATTTGCTTTCCCTGTATTTAGTCCCAATAGCTGTATTTCAACTCAATTCTCCTGGTTTCCCATCTGGACTGCTACAGTAATTCTCTTGATTATTTTACATAACTCCTGTTTAACTTTTCTCTTGTCCATTTACATAAACCTGATGATCCCACTTTTCCTCAATTAAAATGCCTTTATAATGCTGTTTTGCCTTCAGAGTAAAATCCAAGTTTAGCTCTGATTTCCCAATGGTTTTAGTGGTTTGATTCAAAACTCAGTAACATAAGGGAGAATACAAAGCAGAATAATGGAGGGGATTTAGCACACGGGAAGGCCCACCCTTGTGGCTAGGAAGAGGCTGCTGGCAGCCCTCCCCCCCATTTCTATCAATACTCTCCCATCACCCATTTTCAGCAGAAGCTGAATTTATGTGCTATCTAATATTTTTCATTAAACATGAAAACAATGTATTACCTACTTCTCAAACTCATATACCTAACCCAGTTCAGATGTGACAACATTTTGTTCTCTGCTTTCGCCATTGCTTTAACTCTATCTGGAGAACTCTGACATGCAGATTTCATAGCTGATAAAACTGTACAGTGGACTTACACTGTAATGGTCCAGACAAAGATAAAATTCTATCTTCCTGTCTTCCCGCTCAAAACTCATCTCCTCTTCAGTGCATGAAAAAAGTTGCTTTTAAATTTTATTACAAAACCATGATCTGTGATAGAACATTTTACTTCTTTTTCTGTTTTATCTGTTTTTTTTTTTCCATTATTTCTCAGAGTTTGGATACAATGAATAAATCTCTCAAGAATAATGCCATAAAAGAAGAGGAAAAATGTTCACCAGAAACTTGAGATACAGAGTTAGCTGATCATTTGTAAAGAAATATTCCCACCAGATTTTGACGCAAAGTTCATATAGATCTCTGTTTATCCATTCAATCTCATCCCCTAGCACCCCAAAGATCAAGTTTACCTCCCCTTGCAAAAACTCTCAAACAAGCCTTGATTCTGGTTTTTCTCAGGTGGTCATTTTTCTCTGCCTTATACCTTCTCCATGTCTCATTTTATGTATTCCTGATCTGAGAGCATTTGCCGTTTGTATGTCTGCCACTTTTCATAACCATGAGCGTACATAAAAATCTGAGGGTTTCCATGGATAGTTTTATTATGAAAATAAAACTGCACACAGATGTTTGGACACCTTGAGTATACACGCTTAGTATCAACTCCTTAAAGAACTTTAAGAACCTACATAAGTCAAATAACCTAGTTTACCTTAGGGTGTAATTTCTTATAAGAAAACATACAGAAAAAAGCCCATAAATTTTTTAGTTTTGATCTTTCTTATTTAATAGTCTTTAACTTGAAAAGCTCCATCACTGCTGAGTCTCACCACTAGCGTATCTTCTTACTGAGTACCTAGGCATCAACCGATTACTTGTGGAGTCTTGTTGACAGTTTACAGTTTGGAAAAGGTTATATTAATCTTTAATTCGGGTGCTTCTAGCAATGTCTCCTGTCTAGACAGGAAGAGTGATGTCTTTCATCGGATGGTTCCTGACTTGAATGCCAGTCATTCTTCCAGGGAGGGAAAACAGAGGTGGGCTAGCTGACACACTGGAAGAAAAAGCTTAGCCTGCCATCACTTTGCTGTGGGACTCATGGCTCATAGTAGTCTGAAAACATTTCTATTAGATCACGAAGGATGTAGAGCCTCAAGAAAAAGGTGATACATCTTCTAAAGGTCGATTAACATCACAGAATTGAAGAGGAGATCTATCAAGTGGACAGCGTGGCTGAATCATCTCTCTAGATAGCATAGGTGAGAAACCAAATGAGATCAGAAAGTTCAACCAACCATACTTTGCAGGTAAGGAAACTAGATGGCCCACTTGTGGTCTCTTCCACCATGAGAATGTGGCTTCCAGGAAAGGACAGGTTGGGAGACTTCTGATAGGTGGACAAGCGTTTATTGTCTTTTCTATATCTCCAGAATAAAACATAATCATCTAAAAGAACAGTGCAATGGTATGGCTACAACCTCTTTGCTTTAACATACCGCTGATGTTAACACTGTGAGACAGGTCTCTAATTTCTTTTTCCTCATATATGCTTTATTTCACATATCTGCTGTATTTGTACCTTTCTCTCCAAGATTTCTTACTCGCTCATCCTGGCTAAAGAGGGATGCAGTGAAAAGCTTTGAAAATTTTCATAATTTTTTAATTAAATTTTTATTTTTTATATTAATTACAGTTTATTCACTTTGTATCCCATCTGAAGCCCACTCCTTCATTCCCTCCCAATCCCACTCTCCCTCCCTTATCTCCTCCCATTCCCCTCTCCAAGTCTACTGATAGGGGAGGTCCTCCTCCCCTTCCATCTGACCCTAGCTTATCAGGTCTCATCAGGACTGGCTGCATTGTCCTCCTCTGTGGCCTGGAAAGGCTGCTCTCCCCTCGTGCGGGGGGGTGGGGTGGGGTGTGGTCAAAATGCCTGCCACTGAGTTCATGTCAGAGATAGTCCCTGTTCCCTTTACTAGGGAACCCACTTGGATACTGAGCTGCCATGGGCTACATCTGAGCAGGGGTTCTAGATTATCTCCATAAATGGTCCTTGGTTGGAGCATCAGTCTCAGAAAAGACCCCATACCCAGATATATTGGTTCTGTTGCTCTCTTTGTGGAACTCCTGTCCTCTCCAGGTCCCACTGTCTCCCCCTTCATTCATAGGATTCCCTGCACTCTGCCCAAAGTTTGGTTAATAGTCCCAGCATCTGCTTTGATACACTGCTGGAAAATTCTCTTTATGTTATCACTAAATCATCAGACCTGATTCTGATAAAGCTTCTCATTCGAACTCACATTTTGCGTGAAATATAGAGATAAAGAAATGCTCATTACTAGGATAAGCACCAACATATTTTACCATATGAAATACTCTGCAATATGGAGATGCAGTTTCTTCAACAGATATATGGCACGCTTAAAAGGAAAGGCAGTATTAATGAAAAGGGATTTGACTATATATCAGCTAAGTAAAATGCATGAATCTTATTTTAAATACTAGAAAAAGCTAGACCTTACTAATACAGTGTTCAACTAGATGTAGAACAAATTACACAAGTCTATTTAAAATTTAAAATTCACTGGAGGAGAGGGAACTTCTGAGGTGTCAGTAACATTCTACCCATTTATCAGAGTGCTGTATTGACATACTAATTCATGAACGTTTAATAAACTATAAACTTGTGGATTACATCCTTCTCTCCATATTACAAAACACAGCATTTTCTTATAAGAGAACATGCTATTTGATGCCACTGAGGGATTGCTAGGGCTTTGGTTGTGGTGGTAGTGGTTGATAATCCTGGGATTTGAGGAGGATATATTTTAGAAATACACACAGAAATATATACGGTGAAATACGTGAAGAGAATATGATGGCCGAGACTGACTACAGGAAAGTGAGTGGGTACAGTGAAAGTGAATGGCTATTTAGACTGTCCATGTGTTAGGCAGTGTGGGAACTCCCATCTGCATTGCCGGGGTCAGACAACGGTGTTGGTGGGGACATGTTAACTTATCTTCTCAGCTAGTTAAAAGCGTTCTCGTATAAAAAGTCACTGTGGGATTCCCCTCAGAGATTTCTCCTCACCTGGTTTGCTCCCTGCACTGTTGCCTTTCACTTCCTCCTGCCATTGTAGCCTCTCTTACAGGAGGCTGCCACTAATTAGACCTCTTAATCTAGTGCCTGTCACAGTTAATGAAGCTTACTCGAACATTTATTAGGACATGAAGCTCATCCTACAGACCCAGAGTGATCAACCTGCATTTAAAGTGAATTTATTCAAACAACTAACAAGGATGGCTTCCTCCCTAGGAAAAGGAATAAGACACATACTAATGGTTTAAAAAGATGTCATTTCATGTCCTTGTGACTCCATTTACCCTTCTATTAAACATCACCTAGTTTCGCTTCATTTACATACTTACAGAAATCAACCTGAACCCAAGAAGACAAAGACAAATTGACAATATGAGGGTGAAATTTGACAAATATTTCTCTTAAGACAGACTGTCATTTTCTCTTATTTCTCTTATAATTCTAACTAACAAGAAAAAGTTTCCTTTATTAAAGTCCCTTTTGGTCCCACTTCCTCTCTTTCTCTCTCTCTTCAAATATGCATATATAGGTAGGATTTCTCTCTTGATAAGTTCTAGATGTACTGTGAATGACATCAGTGACAGTTAACTTTTCCCCTGAAAAGCCACTCTACTTACCACTGACCTAAACCATTCTGTGAAGATTTCCATAGGCCTTGATGTCAGAAGGTAATCTCTGGAATTGTTTTCAGTTCCAAGATTTCAGTGTTCAGAGCCTTCAATCAGTCCGCTCGGTGATGTCGATACTAGGTGGCTTTTACTTTAACTGCGGAATTTTGGACTCAAGGGAAGAGCAGGAAGAGAAACCATTCCAGGAATAGTCTATTGACTGGAGATTTCCAAAGGGTACGCAAAAACACCAAGAAACAATACATTCAATAAATTGTCCACAATATAGGCAGAAGTAATTTTGACCATACAGGGCAGTGACTCTTAGATTGATCTCACAAATTGCTTAGCATTTTGGTAGCTTTGTACTGTTTACACTGGGTCTGTCTCACACATAAAGGTCACTAGTATCTGATAGGGAATGATACTGTGTTGTTGATGCAACTCATAGCAGCACTGGTTTAGGGCATCATCTGGTTGCATGTGCATGCCACTTTAAACAATAGGTGAAGGAGTTCTCTGGATGAAGTTTTGGGGTCGCTCATGTATACTATCATATCATCTGCAAATAGTGAAACTTTGACTTCTTCCTTTCTGATTTGTATGCTGAGACTCATAACCAAACCTTGGGCAGAGTGCAGGGAATCATATGAGAGTTAGTAAGATCTGGAGAGGACAGGAGCTCCACAAGGACCAAATATATCTGGGCAAAGGGCTCTTTTCTGAGAGTGATTCTCCAACCAAGGACCATGCATGGAGATAACCTAGAACCCCTGCACGGATGTAGCCCATGGCAGCTCAGTGGGTTTCCTAGTAAGGGGAACAGGGACTGTCTCTGACATGAACTCAGTGGCTGGCTCTTTGACCTCCCCACTCCCCAGGGAGGAGCAGCCTTGATAGGCCACAGTGGAGGACATTGCAGCCAGTCCTGAAGAGATCTGATAAGTTAAGGTCAGATGGGAGGGAAGGAGGACCTCCTCTATTAGTGGACTTAGAGAAGAGCAGGGAGGAGATGACAGAGGGAGGGCGGGATTGTGAGGGAATGAAGGAGGGGGCTACAGCTGGGATACAAAGTAAATAAACTGTAATTAATATTTCAAAAGCAATAGGTGGAGATTTTTAAAGGTGAAGCAGTTCTTTTCTAGTCAGGGATGGGGAAAGGGATTAGAAGATGCTTTGAAACAGTAAGTTTTTTGTGTATCAATAAGGGAAGTGGTAGTCCTGGGAAACACTTTTAATGGGCTTAGTCTAAAATCACATAATGGTCATCATTAACATAAGACAGTTTTACCACAAAGAGAATGACAGATGATTCTTCTCAAGCCAAATATAAGGGGCCACCTCATAGGAACATGGATTTAGGTCATTCCCAAAGCCATGTTCTACTGTGGAAGTGGTTACATGAGATTTTATTAGCTATAGAACAACGTGTCACATTTCAAAGCATTTACTAAATACATTAATAGGTAACACAAGTAGATGACCCAGCAAGGCAGGCAAAACTGTGTTAGAGGTTTCAGAGGCTATGACAGCCTAAGCTTTTATTTTATTTTTTATTTTTGGTAGAAGCTAATGCCTAAAAAATACATGTTAAAGGTCTGGATAGTCACAAGCTTGCTAGATCAGGCGCAAGGATGGACAATGAATGTTTATCATTGGGGCCCAAAATAACCTAGGATAATTGTACTCTTATCTATAACAGTGTATCTTCACAATCATGAAGTTCATGTGCCATTCAGCCTCACAGAGTCCTCTTCACAGGTGGGCTTTATTTCTGGGAACTTCAGTGTACACTGAGATTTACCCACAGTGTCCTGCGTAGCTCCTGGTGTGGCAGGTTGCGTGCGCATAAGTCATAGATTAGTATGCCAGGCAGCAGTGCAATGGTCTGAGCATGGCTCCTTCTCACATTGCCAGAGAATGCCGAACATCTAATGCTTAAAACGCAGAGAGTTAAAGTAAGAGTTCCTGTGACACTGGTTTCGCAAGGATCAGATGTTTTGGTATACATAAGCTCTCAGAACTGGGCCTCCTGGCCCACAGACAGTACTTGGTAAATGTCAGCTATTTTGGAGTAAAGGTGTTGAACAAATATACAAGAAAGATGATGCTCTTGATGTGATAATTAAAGGATCTTTAAAAGGCAAAGTCTTGTCTCCAACATGTGGGTTACAATTTTAACAGAGTCTGAAGTGACAGGAAAAGAATCATATGGAATAATAATGCTGGACTTTGGGGAAAGGGGTGTGGGCTTGAGGGGGTGCATACCGCAGCTTGCTTCCATGCTAAACCTGTGACTTGATGCAAAGTAGGGCTTATGCCACTGTTTCTTCATTTAAACACATACTAACAGTTTAAAAAGATGTCATTCCACGTCTTTGTGACTCCATTTACCCTTCTATTAAACATCACCTAGTTTCGCTTCATTTACATACTTACAGAAATCAACCTGAACCCAAGAAGACAAAGACAAATTGACAATATGAGGGTGAAATTTGACAAATATTTCTCTTAAGACAGCCTGTCATTTTCTCTTATTTGCAATGACATCTATGTTGGGAGTGGGTGTTTTTCCAGAAGTGCTAACAGAGAGAGAGAGAGAGGGGATACCACTAACCAGATTGCTTTATTATTTACTGCCTGCATTGCTAAACTGATCCTGGTCAGTGTCATGGCCACTGCTGGTGGGCATGAAACAAGAACATGCTGACCTCTGTGAGTCCTGAGTAGACTGCCAACTTCTAAGCTAGAGTCCAACCATTGAGATGAATCAGATTCCTTAACAACCTAACAGCAGGGATGGCAGATCCAAGGAAAGTTTTTAAGCTGATGAGCTAAATTTCATATAAAATATGCCTTCAAGAATGACCCCTAAAGGGCATTTATAACCACCTTTTTGAAATCATGAAGAGGAACCCTGACATACATTGATATTTTCTTTAGTTAATTTGTTCAAAGAGGCAATGCTCATTATCAATTCAGAATCTAAACTGACACACTCCCCAGGAAGGAAAAATGAATTTCTGTAGACATTATCATGCAAATTATGCCTTAAAGATCCTCAGTTGTAAAAGCATTCCATTGTATAGAGCCACCTTGGCATTTCCATATAAGAAACAGATTTATGGAACAAGAGGACTGACTTAGAGAAAATCTAGTAAAGACAACATATTTTTAAATGGCATAAATAGAGACTTAAATTCGTACAGAGCTGGCATAATATACTAAACGTAAAACCAACAGCATGTAGATTTGCGTTTATACTGTTTCAGGAAAAAAAATGGCTAAGGAAACCCTAGATCCTTTATTTGTGAAGATGAACATTCTTGGCAAAGGAATTTAAAACAATCCAACAAACAGTGTCTTACTGTTTTGGGGCCGCCATGCAAAACACCCAACAATGGTAAACAGCCAATGAAAAGAGGTTTGTTTGGCTTGAGGCTCCAGAGGCTAAAAGTCCAGACTGGGCAGCTAGACCTGTCAAGTTCTAGTGAGGGTCTCTTGTCTGTATCATAACATATGAGATGACAGATCACGGGTGGATTATGTGCAAGAGAGAGAGGTTCTGTGGTGATACCAGAGAGGTAGGGGCCAAGAGTGGGGCTAGATTTGCTCTTGTACAGTCCCACTCAGAAACCAATCCAGTCTCAAGATGCCCTATTTAATCCATTTACAAGAGCAGAGCCCTCGGAGCTCGACTACCTGTTTAGGTCTTACATCAACACCACCCACTTAAATACCAGAAAAATGATCAGTGAAGAAGATATTTATGTGAGGAAGAACAGAAATTGATGGAGATAGATAATGCAAATGTCAGGAGGACTTGGTCTGTGGACTGGGTAGAGGTACCTATAAGAAAGAATGCCAGAATCCACCAAGGACATGCATGGAGAGGACCTAGACTCCCTGCTCAGATGTAGCCCATAGGCAGCTCAGTCTCCATGGGGTTCCCTACTAAGGGGAGCAGGGGCAGTCACTGGCATGAACTTGATTGCCTGCTCTTTGTTCAACTCCCCCCTGTGAGGTGGTCTTACTAGGCCACAGAGAAAGATGATCCAGACAGTCCTGATGAGACCTGCTAGGCTAGGGTCAGATAGTAGGGGAGGAGGACCTCCCCTATCAGTGGGCTAGGGAAGAGACATAGGGGAGAAAGAGAGAGGGAGATGGGACCAGGAGGAGATGAAGGAGGAGCCCACATCCGGGATACAAAGTGAATTTAAAAAACTGTAATAAATAATAATAATTATTATGAAAAAGAAAATAAGAAATCACTAACAGAATGAAAGAAAGAAAGAGAGAGAGAAAGCAAGCAAGCTGTTTTTCTTAGAGCAGGGAAGGCTTCCTGTGAGGAAGTGTATGGTAAACATTTGAAGCATGTTTTCCATTCCTGTGATTCAAATCTGTTCTCTGTTGTGAAAAAGAGATGTAGACAATATGTAAATAAATAAATACAAGCATGTTTCAATAAAACTCCTCTTACAAAAATAGACAGACTAGATTGGATTCATGGACCATGGCCCTTTTAGAGAGGAAGGAAGAATAAATATGTCCAGGCATTAATTGAAGGAAACGGGGGGGGGCTCTTTTGATTTCTCAGAAAGCAAATATAGAAATATAGATTTCGAAGAGGAGGAATGTAGGCTGCCTGCTAAATAAGCACAGGTGGGGGACAGAAGAAAATGGACACATCTCAGCACAGCCATAGAGTCAGGAGAGAGGTGGAAAACCCCAGAGAGGCTGTCCAAATTAATAGACCAGGCAGTAGCTCTCAAGTCAGGGCAAAGAAAGTGTGTGGAAGCATTACCACAGGAGATGCGCCTGTTTCCTAACTTCTCTTATATTTAAAAATAATTTTGGCATATGTTATATAATGTAGGCACAGAGAAAACGAAAACCTTCATCTAGTCTAGCATCATGCTCCAAAGTTGCCATTGTAAAATCCATGAGAAGAGTCCCTTCTGTTCACTGGCTTTATTGTACATCCCACTTTACATTGCACAGCAGTTCACGCTCTGCACTAATGAGATAAGCAAGCAAACATTGGCCAGGACCCAAAGATAAATCAGGAAGCAACTAAAGATATGGAACACTCATCAAGTTAGCAAAAATGAACAGCAAGGTACGAGCCATGAAGGGGTTTCATTCCCTTCTCTTTCTGCAGTCCTGGGAGCAGAGCTCTGGGTACAGGAAACCCACAATCCTATTTTCCCAATAGTAGTTCACACGTTTCAGAAGTGAGCTGACACTGAGAATTCCAGGGACATAAAGAAACTGAGATGAGTGAGCAGCAGACTCTCATTTAGAAAATGACTGCTTCCTGAAATGACTGAGGCTCCTCACATTTCTCCTAAGGACCAGACTGGGTTGGTCTAGCTTTCCCACATACTGTGAGGCAGAGTGTCACATGTCAGTCAAACATACCATTTGATGGAAAAGATTGGCAGGCACTAGTGGATACACTTGCATTTCCTCCTAATGATCCTCTGGAGGAACGGACAGGGCTTTCAGGCATTTTGATCAGGCAAGCAGTTAAAAGTATCACACTGAGCCTGCGAATCACCACAGCTGGAAGACAGGCACAATTGCCATTTCTTTGAAGTTACTAATTTGCCTAAAACCGATAGAGCAAGACTTGTCAGAGAGGATTATTTGGTAGCATCGGGCTCTCCCTGAGAGGATTTCCATCATGCGGCCTTTAGTCTCTGCTAATTAAGAGCAGCCATTGCACAGCTCTTCTGCATTTGCCACCAGAAATTATTTCTTTGTTTCAGTGAGGAATAATCTACCTCTCAACTCCATGAAGTGGGCTGGGAACTCTCTCGGTGTAGGTATTAGCCAAGCTTTGAGGGCTGTCCCTAAATGAAAGATGTTGGAAATCTCTCCTCAGAATGGCAGAGCCATTCACCGCCACATCAGCATTTTCTTTCCACTGTCTCCAAAGCACAAGATAAAAGGGCAGGAGTGACAACCCCAAATGGGAACAGAGAACCAGGCAGCCCGAGAGAATCATCTGAAGCTTAAATATTGATGTAATGAACTGAACAAAATTTGTATCAAGGAATGCTCTTCCTTGCCTTCTCATTGTATTCCTGGTCTCACATCTCACTAGTCAACACCTTGCTGTTGCCGTGATTAACACACTGGCACCACTCATCCAACATTCTGACTTCTGGAACACTTATTGGGAGTTGGCCACTAAGTGTTTTGAGAACACCAAAAAGTTTCCAAAATGAGAGACTATAATGCTGAGAAGTTGGAACGTTTACCCAGCAACACACACACACAACAAAAGTAGGCTGAGATTTTATGCCCAAGTATGTTGGTATTTTTTTTTTAATCTTAGTCAGGGTTTCTATTGCTGTGATGAAACACTGTGACCAAAAGCAACTTGGGGAGAAAATGGTTTATTTTGCTTATACTGCCATATCACTGTTCATTATCAAAGGAAGTCAGGGCAGGAACTCGAAGAAGGCAGGAACCTGAAGTCAGGAGCTGATACAGAGTCCATGGAGGGGTGCTGCTTACTGAACTTGCTCTTCATAGCTTGCTCAGGCTGCTTTCCTTCCTTCCTTCCTTCCTTCCTTCCTTCCTTCCTTCCTTCCCTTTTTTCAGCCTGCTTTGTTATTCTATCTCGTACCACTGGCCCAGGGATAGAACCAATCACAATGGGCTGAGCCCTCCACCATCAATCATCAGTCAAGAAAACCCACTACAAGCCGGCCTACAGACCGATCTTGTGGAAGCATCTTCTCAACTGAGTTTTTTTTTTTCTTCCCAAATGATTATAGTCTTTGTCACAGTCCTCAAACACGTATTTTCATCCTGTACCAGAGGCTAGTGGTCCCTGACACATGTGCTTCAGATCCTGGGAGACTTCTTACAGAAAGAAGCCTTGTGGTGTGTTGCCCACAGATAGCCAGCTGAGTGTCCTGAAGACAACAGAGAGAGCAGGCTTGGTTGTTAGATAAGTTAGGAGCTGACCAGGCAACCAAACCGGTACTTGCCAGCTCTTCACAGAAAAGAATATAGACCTCATCTGTATAGGGCTCATGGACAAAAGCCTTTGCAGTTTCATGTAGAAATCTCATTTGTTCTGCAAAGCAATCTCATGAGGACAGGCAAACACCATTTTTTTTTTCAGGTGAAAACCACAAGGATCCTAAATGATTAGGGAATGCTAAGTTCTATAGTGAGTGCCTGCTTACATTAAAAGCCTGTGTCTGTTTCTAAACATTTTCCCCCATTTATTATTAGGAACTTTCTGTTCTTAGCTTTAATAAAACAGAAATAGGCTGGCTCCCAGCCTCATGTTTAGAGCACTGACCCTGCAGAGAAAGCATAGTGTCCATCTGTGTTACATCCTCCCTCCAGAGCAACTGGCATAACTTCAAAACATGAGTAGGAAACCAGTCTTCACTTCAGTAAAGACGGATTTTCTTCTCAGCTATTCTTCTCATTGCTGTGACCAAAATACCTGACTAAAACAACTCAAGAGGGGGAGGATTGATTTTGGCTCCCAGTTTGAGGAGCTGCAACCATCAATAGCAAGGAAAGCATGGCAGATTTCATGGTGGTCACAGCATTCACTCAGCTAAAACTCCTTACATCCCAGTGGACCTGAGCAGAGAGGTGGTCCTAGAGATGGGGCTGGGATCTATGCTTCAGATCCCATGCTTAGGGTTACCCAGCTCTGCCAGATGTGCCTCAGAGGTTCCACAGACATTCCCAAAAGTGCCATCAGCTGGGGACCAAGTGTTCAAGTACACGTGTGGGGCTTTTCATATTTAAACCACAACTAGTAAGCAGCGACTGTATTTAATGACTGATGTTAAAGTGAGAAACATGATTTTCATTATTCCAGACAAAGTCAATGCTCTCTGCTAGAACACGAGGCAGGACCAGTAGCACAGGAATTAAATGGGGAATAGAAAAAGGTGGATATACAGTCACTGGAGAGCAGCTTAACCATATATTTATATAAAAAGTGTGTTATTTAAAAAAAAAACACTGAAGATGTAAAACACAAATGAGGGTAGTAGATAAGCATGGCTGTGCGTGGACTCAAAGAGACAACAGGAAGCCGAAGGAAACAGAAACAGATACAAAGCAGAAGGGAAGCTGAATCGTTAAGTATAGCAGCAATGCACAAAAGAAGAAAATAAGTCATAGTAAATGCATGCCAGGACATAGTCCTGTTATTACTCTAGCTTGCCACCAAAGAGGAAAAGGAGCAAAAGAGAGCAGAGAGGCACGAGAGTAGCAGAGAGGGACAAAAGTAATAAGCCAAGGAGAACCAAGTTCTGGAAGCTGAGGGAAAGACAACTGCTATTCAGTGTGAGGGAGAAACTCCTGAAAGATGGGGCCTCTTTTTCCATTGCTTTCTGGCTTATTATTAAATAAACGAGTATGAAGAGCTGGAGGAGGACTTTTGACAATTTCAGCTGTCAGTCCCCCAGTAGACAGTTCTATTTTTTCCCAGTGCTATTTCACTCCCAGCAGCCCCCTTTATCTCTCAGGTGAATGAGCTGAGTGGTGCCACCCCCACGGTGCAGGCTGCTCCCTCCTCACACCTGAGCTGTTGCTGTAGGGAAGCACTTGCTGAAGCTCAGGGAGAGAGGGAGAGAGAGAGAGAGAGAGAGAGAGAGAGAGAGAGAGAGAGAGAGAGAGAGAGAAACAGAGAGCTGGGGTCCTCACTCTTCACATAGCACAAGTCTGAAGCACCTTGATATTTGAATACATAGATTTGCCCCAGAAATTGTCAACAAACCCTGTAGTCAAACTTGGAATGAGAGAACCCTCTGTTACTACTTTCATGTTGGAGAGCAAGGATCAGCACCAGTCTTTTCACAGATTAAATTTCTTAGACAATTAGCTCAGGTAACAACCAAGACTGACATAGTAGGCTTTTGCCCTGTAATTACCAAAGTCGCAAAAATTTTCAAACATTTTGGTAAACATCTAAGGTGAAATAAAACCAAACCATGCACGTGGAAGAAATTAATCACCTGTCAAAGGTCTTCAGTGATCTGCTTTCTTTAAATCCAGCTTATTTTGAAATGCCATAAACGTACCCCCTCCCCCAGCTCACTGCAAATATTCCTCTTTTAAACTAATTATCCACAGCTGAATATCCATTTAAAGAAATGATACAGATGTCATTATTCTCAGCAAGTCTTGACGCAAGCAGTTCTGAGGCCTCTTCAAATCAGGGCATTCATAGCTTCGTGCTCACAGTCTCACGCGGTATGCATCCTGACCCCGACACAAGCCCAGCCGCTAACAAGCAAATCCAAGTCTTTGCTGTGAGCCCTCTGACATTTGTCAAACTGATTAGCCCTCCCACACTTCTCTCAGAATCTGTCTTCACAGACAAGAACCACAGGTACAAGCATCCAAACACGCGCTTCCTCTCATCCATTTATTTTAGGGCATACATTCTTCAGAAGACATGTTCCAAGTTCGTTCTAAGATGGATGCCATATTCCCGTAGATTTATAGCCAAGAACTGCCCTTCATCTGGAAATTTCTAGTGCTCTGGTAAGTAGCTTTCCTCCAAACCAACCTTGACAAAAACAGCTTTCACTAATTGTGCTGTCCCCCCGAAAAAGTACATAGAATCACAAAATTTAAAAAAAAAGTTAACTGAATTTTTAAGAAAAGCATTATATACAGTGATTACGGCAGCAGGCTTCACAATCAAAAGAGGAAATGCTTCCAAATAAAAACAACTCACCTTATTGTTGATAAAAATGAACAAACAGAAACTTAATTTGATTCCTAAGACTTTCCCCCACAACAGTGGGTTTGGCGTGTGGACTAGCAGGCCGACATCATCTGGGAACTTAGAATATCAAATCCTTGAGACCTGTCAGATCTCTTGGGATCAAGGCAGCACATTCTGATTAAAGAGCCTCACAGGTGATGGTGGTAAATGCTCAGCTTAAGAATCATTGATGTAATAGCATTTTGTCAGAATTCAAGTGCCATTGCTACCTAAAACTGTCACAATTCTATAGCTCTCAATCAAACATCAAACTTTAAAAATGAACTTTTAGGGGGGAGCAGCCTTACCAGGCCACAGAAGATGACAGTGCAGCCACTCCTGATGAGATCTGATAGACTAAGATCAGAAGGAAGGAGAGGAGGACCTCCCCTATCAGTGGACTTGAGGAGGGGCATGTGTGAAGAAGGAGGAGGGAGGGTGGGGCTGGGAGGGGAGGAGGGAGGGGCTTATGGGATGATACAAAGTGAATAAAGTGTAATTAATAAAATGAAATTAATTTTAAAAAAAGAAAAAAATGAACTTTTAATTTAATATAGTTTTAGATTTATGGAAATGTCTCAAAGGTAGTGTCAAAAATTACCAGATACATGTGAATGCTTGCCAGCATATAGTTTCCCCATTGTTAGCATCTTGCATTAGTGTATATTTGTCACAACTGAGAACCCCACTGGCACATTGTTATTAACTATGATGTCTGTGCCCAATTCAGATGCTCTTCTGCCTCACATCTTAAAATCACGTTTACACTGAAAGTCTCTTTATGGTCCTTCCTTTTGGCTGGAGAAGTTTCTCTGATTTGTTTTGTTGTTGTTTGTTTGTTTATTACAAACTTAATTTTTTGGGTGGAGAGTTTCAAGACAGGGTTTCTCTGTGTAGTCTTGGTTGTCCTGGACTCTCTGTAGACCAGGCTGGCCTTGAACTCACAGTGATTTGCCTGCCTCAGCCTCCCTGAGTGAGGAGGGGATCACAGGTGTGTGCCACCACACCCACCTTTAAAGAGTACTGAGCATATATCCACTAGTAACCCCCCTTCTAGGCTAGGGTTTCTTTCTATTGCTGTGATAAAATACCATGACAGAAAGCATGGGGAAGAAAAGGTCTGTCTCATTTTGCAACTCTCAGATCATACTCCACAACCAAGGAAAGTCAGGCCAGAAACTCAGGGCAACTCTCAGATCATACTCTGTAACCGAGGAAAGTCAGGCCAGAAACTCAGGGCAAGAGCAGGGAGGCCTGTTCAGGAGCTGAGGCAGCGGTCATGGAGGACTGTTCCTTATTGGTTTGTACTTGTGGTATCCTCAGTATAGGCTTTTATTTTGTATAGAACCCAGAACCCATAGCCCAGGGGTGGCACTGCCCACAGTGAGTGGACCCTCCCACATCAAATCCTCCTATCAGAGATGCAAAAGAGAAGGTGAAAACAGTGTGGGAGCCAGAGGGGGTGGAGGACACCAAGGTCTCCTAGATCAATGGGATTGGTGCACATATGAACTCACAGAGACTGAGGTACCAAGCACAGGGCCTGAATGAGTCTGTACCAGATGTGGTCCTAGAGCTGAAAGAATGGATACAAGCAAGCCCCCATCCCTAACCCAGAAGTTATCTACAATTGATAACCACTTGCAAAATGCAAATTTAGTTTCCTCCAAGGGAGTCTCCCTGGGGAAACAAACTACTCTTAAGGGTACCACATACTTGGCAATAGACGGCCAAAAGAAAATGAACTCAATGGCATATTTGGAAGTTCGTTTTGTCATAACGTCATTTTTTTTATTATTATTATGAAGTGGCTATAAGTTTCTAAGGACCAGGGAATGAAATGTAGTAGTTTGAGAGAGAATGGTCTACAAGATCATGATTCTGAGCTTGGTCCCCAGTTAGTGGAACTGTTGGAGAAGGATTAGGAGGTATGGCCCTGTTGGAGGTATTGTGTCCCAGGGGCCAGAATTAAGGTTTCAAAATCCCACTCCAGACCTACTCGCACACACACACACACACACACACACACACACACACACACACACACACACTATCTATCTATCTATCTATCTATCTATCTATCTATCTATCTATCTATGTATTTATCTCTCCCTCCCTTCTTCCTTTTCTCCCTCCCCCCATACCTCCCTCCCTCCCTTCTTTAACTCTCCCTCTCTTTCTCTTTCCCTCTCTCCCTTGTCCTGCTGCCTGCAGTGTGTTGATCAGTATATAAAGAGCTCAGATACTGCTTCAAAATCATGCCTATTTGTTTCTCACCATGGTGATTATGGACTAACTCTTTAAAAACTGTAAGAATGCTTTCTTTTGTAAGATTTGTCTTCAATATGGGGTCTTTCCACTTCGATAAAATAATAACTAAGACATATTCTTTTCCTCATCTTCAGTGGTTTTCATCCTTACCCTCACAGTGAAGTCACCACAGGATTTTCCAAAGCAAGGCTTAGGTAATTTATGTTTGGCAAGCTCCCTAGGTAACTGAAACATGGCTAAGGGTTTGAAAGACGCAGTTCTCAGAATTAACACCATCCTCAAGTTACAGGCTTAGGAACATTGAGTGGAGAACACAGAGCAGTGCAGACATTTTATAACACTTCAATGTGCTTCTAAGATACATCAATGACCATAACAAAGACCTCCAGACTAGGAAACACCCAGGAAAGAGACCACATTAAGGAAGAAAAAAAAACAATTGATGTTGAGAATTATACAAGAAATAACCTTGTCTTCAAAGGTTGTTACTCATCAAGAATAAGTAAACAGGGGCTGTAGGGATGGCTTAGCAGTTAAGAAAACTTACTGAGTACATAGAATCAGTTTCCAGCATTCACATAGCAGGTCACAACCATCTGTAACTCCAGTTCTCGGGGATTTGATGTCCTCTTCTGACCTCTATGGCATTAGGCATCAATGTCATGCACATATATACCTGCATGAAAACACTCAGACACACACAATGAAGATAAATAAATTATTATAAATAATCAGTTAAAAAAAAAAAAGGAGTAGAGATGCCAACAGCGGGAGTAGTTATGAGGTACCCTGGCAGTAGAAAAAGAAACTACTATTGGTCAACTTCTAACTTCGGGTCAGCCTAAGATTTTTCCATGTAATATCTTACTAAATTCTATTTGAAACCAAGTGAAGGAGGTACTGTTATGCTTTAAACTTCGTAAATGAAACTTATCAAAGTTCATAGGGTCAATAGGTAGGCTAGGAATAGGTTACAGAATACGATCATGTAAATTGTGTTGGCTGGATGAGAATGGGCCCCACGGACTCACATATTTGAATACTTCATCCCAAGTTGGTGGAACTGTTTGGGAAGGATTAGGAGGTGTAACCTCGTCGGAGGAGGTGTGTCACTGGGGGTGGGGTGTGAGGTTTCAAAAGACTTGTGTCATTCTCAGAGTCTCTCTTTCTCTGCCTTGTGGTTGTGGATTAAGATGTGAGCTCTCGGCTATCTATTACTTTGCTCTACCATTTTGAACTCCAACCCTCTGACACTATAAGCCAAATTAAATGCTTCCTTTTATAAGTTGCTTTTGTCATGGTGCCTTATCACAACAATAAAAAAGTAGCTGGGCATGATTACAGAGCCCTTTTTTTCTCTAATACTCTTTTGTCCTTCCCAGTCCTATAGCATAGGGAGCACACAGAAAGAAGTTTCCAGTACAGGGCAACTAGGGTGAGAATCTCAAGAGATGGACTATCATAACAGAAAAGAACATGGTCAATTGGACGGGGAATTGCTGAGGTATATAGTTTAATAGGGGATAGATAAGATAAGGACTCCTTAATCAGTTGTTCACTGCCAGGGTCAAGGCTTCGGGTGTTGAACCACCCAAACTTTACAACTGCTAAAGTAAAAACAGTAATTTGGTGTCTTTAAAATTGTCATTTACTAAACACATAGCTCAGCTGGTAACATCCTGGCCTAGTATACATGAAACTCTGGGTTCAGTTCCCAGCACTATGTAAAACATGGACATGTGTAATTGTTGCATTTTGGATGTACCCAATTTGATAGTTTTAAGAAGCATTTCCATTTAAGGTAATCTGTTTGCAGGTCAGAAAATGAGAAATGAATTGTGTAATGCATTGAAATGTAAAAAAAAAAAAAATGTTGTAAATAAAATCAACTAAATCCAAAAAGCAAGCAAGCAAACAAACCAACCAACAAACAACAACAAAATGCACAGGTGGAACACAGCTGTAATCCAGTTTTCAAGAGGTAGAGACAGAAGGATCGGAAATTCAAGGTAGTTTTTGAGTACGTTTTGATGTAAAGAGAAAGTGTCTCAACACATACAATATACTGTACCTCCTAAATAGATTTAGACAAAAACCTTTTTTGGTAGCGGATATATACGCCTTGCATAAAACAAGCTAATAGGACGGAAAATAAGGCATCCCTCTAATTTTGCTCTGTTTATAGTAAAATATCTGTAATGCACTTAGCATTCTTTCTTTTCTACTATACCTGATACTACTTAGAAGTTTCAATTTCAGGATGTTAATTAGAATGCGCCACACATCACTATTTAATGGACCTGCAATCTTGGACAAAGGTCACCTCACTAATCATTATTTTCCTCTTCTGCTTCTAAAGCTATTGAGTTCTCCATGTCATGCCAGATTCCCTTTGCAATTAAATAATTTAGAGAAAAACTCTCAGTGAAGTCACAAGGATACCCACACATGAATATCTCTAAGCTCTGATGCTTATAAAATATTTTTCATTCCTGCTACAAGTTGATAAATTCCTTAAGAATTCCATTTCTTAAGTTGTTGTCTTCAGCACATTGCTTTTAGCATGATTATACAATCTTAAGTGCAATTAGAGCCTCTGAAATTAATGCTTTTTCTCTTCAAAACTTGAGAACCGCAACAACAGAGTTCTAGCCAGCTTACTGTCCTGTATCTCCAGAGTTTAGCACAATACTTGACAGAAAGAAACTATCAATAACTGTTTTATGTATAATGAGAAGTTGATAGGAATGCTACTGTCACTTACAAAGGGTAATAAGAGATGGTATATTGAATACATCTTTAGAGTAGGAATCATTCTCCAAAATGCTTAATGGATTCCCAATCAAATAAAGATCATAGCAATATAAAGATGATTTATAAAGAAACACTGCTCTGCTGGAAGCGTCCAGTGATTTTCCAAGCACCAATCATCCAGACACCTGCTCTTACATCCCCCTTTCCTTTCCTCCCTCCCCTCTCTCTACAGAAGGCAACAAAAAATGTTGGAAGTTAGAAAAAATTGTAATAATTTGGATGTTTCAACTGTAAATTGTTTTGGTTTGGTTTGGTTTTGGTTTTGGTGTTGGCTTTTTGAGGCAGAGTTTTTCTGTTCAGCCTTGGCTGTCCTGGACTCACTTAGTAGACCAGACTGGCCTTGAACTCACAGAGATCTGTGCTGGGATTATAGGCTGGAGTGCACCACTATGCCCAGCTTACATTGTAAATTTTTAAGCAAACATGGAAACTTTTCTTAGGAAAAGCTAATGGTCCATTTCTGATGATGAACAATAACATAAGCAAAAAAGAAGTCGTAGTCATGAGCTAGCCTTCTCACACAGGCCAGCTAGATTTGTGATGAGATTTCTTGTGTTTAATATTATTAGAGCAGGTTAGACATACTTTAGCTGTAGTTATATTAAAAATACTTTGTAATAAAACACGATATATAAATTTAGTAGATGTAATGAAGTCTGGCGAACACTTACCAGTTTTAAACCAACACTTTAGAGATTAACAACAAATGTCTCCTGTAGGCCTTTTCCCCACTGGAGCTCCTTGATGGTAAACCCCAAGCAAACTAAAAATGCCCCCCACAAATTTTATAAGTTTTCTTCATTGGTGTTTTATTTCATATAATTTCCAGAGCATGTAAGATACTGAGTATTTACTTGAAAGAATAGTTCTGATGAATGTGCCATTGTAGAAAGAGAGAAAGCAATAACATATTTTGGAATATGATTCATACCCTCAGGACTTAAGCAGTATACCATTTCTTAGTCTCCTTATAAGTGACAGGTATAACATTATTTTCTGGGAGGAAGAAATAGTTCTAGAGAATTGCAGTTTATTAGAGCACTTGCAAAGGTTGTAGCAATTATTTATGAGACTCTCAGGGTAAAGCTGATTTATCTCTTATTTTTCCAGTTGCAAGGCCCGCTCTTGAGATGGAGAATTTTTAACTGGACTAATTTTTTTTTGTCTCCAAAGATCCATGCCTTGCATCTTGTCTGGGCAGCACAATAGAGCTGGCCCTACTGGCATGGGCACAGGTGAGCTGGTCACGGGGACACGAGAGTGGAAAAATTGATCCTGACTCTTGCAGGCTTTGCATTTGGATGAGCCAGTCAGGGCAGTTCTGGAGAGCCTACCCTGGTGGTGCAGGTGCAGGACATCTGGCAGGCTGACCAGCACAGCTACCACGCAGGCCCACATCTGTTCTTTAGAGGTGGCCCACCCCAACATCTACCCATCGATGAACTGCAGAGCCAAAGAGGCAAGAGCTCCATGACCTGGACAATAACAAGATGTCTGAGAGGAGTCCCAGTGTCGATCCAGTATTGAAAGTCTAGTGGAAGCCAGAGGCTTTGACCCAGACCAATGACCCATTGCCATGAACATCTGCAAGTAAAGAAGTGTGGACAAAAGGGTGCACTGTGCGACAATACTGTGACATGCTACAGCTTCCACAATGAGATTTTTCTTTCATTTTGGGGGGGGGGGAGGTTGTGAATGTGGAAGGTGAGTAGGAAGGAACAGGGAGATGAGTGGGATTGGGGTGTATGATGTGAAATTGACAAAGAAGCAAGAAAAAGTTAAATAAATTCTAAGAAAGGAACAGGGCATCAGACATCTCAGATACTATACCCTTTCTAGTGCTTATTACCTTCCCAAGGGTAACCAGTATTCTGGCATCTATCACTATAGATAATTCACTACTTTAAGAATAAGGAGCATGGAGGTAACCTAAGACCATAGGCAGTTCATGTAGCCCATGGCAGTTCAGGGGGATACAAAGTGGAAAAAGTGTAATTAATAAAGAAAAACAAACAAACAAACAAACAAACAAACAAAAACATTAACTAAAAAAAGAATAAGGAGATGTTCTGCAGGCCAAAGTTTGAGATATTATCAGAAGTGGATGTTAAAGATCAAGCTGGTGTCTTCATTTGTAAGAACAGAGAAATAAGGCATGAGTAGATGAGCAAAGCTCCCAAGGCCTGAAAGAATCTTAGCACACTAACAAAGGGTTCTCAAGATCAGCAACCCTTGATTCTCAAAAAGCACTGGAAAGTCTCAGTGTCTACCTGCTTAGAGTTTCCATTGACAAAAAGCAAAAGAATGTTGTAAACAGTGAAGGAAGAGCCTAATTTTAGAGGCAACACTGTTGGATTTTTAAATTACCTTTCACTGCCTAGAAATGAGGTTAGAGGTTGAATGTTTAGGATTTCAGGATGTTCTTTGGCCTGAAAAAAATATTACACAATAAGAATATTGCAGGCAGCTACATTTCTTTTATTGTTGCTGTTGTTTCCAGCAAATGTGAATAATTTGAAACTTTTTTCAACTCCTGACTTGTCCTTTTGCATTTTTGGCACAGTCTGGATGGATCATACCAAATTTGTTTCAAGTTATCAGGCTTGCCTTAGACTCTAGAATTCAAAGATATATTTTCTCACATCTATGGTAATACATAAAAAGACTAGTTAGCCTTTCAAAGACTCATATACTTAACATGTTCAGTAAGACATAACTTAAAAGTAATTGGCTGTATATTTGAGAATTCCATTGTCAATTGGCGGTCTCTCCAATTTCAATCAATTTATAATATGTGATACTGTAGTAATTGCTCTTGAACAGAATGCAACCATTCAACTAATAAATGAGTTCATTGTGTTTTCAAAAAAAAAAAAAAAAGAATCAGGTGACTCACCCGATACATGTTTTCCTTCTGAAATATTTCCCTTTTAATTGGCAATCCACCTTTATATGTGCTATGTATATTATGATGTCATAGTTCGACATATGCATACTGCTATCATTTGAAAGTTCCTTCTAAAACACACATTGAGATTTAACTGCTATTGTGACAGCAGTAAAGAGTTAGGGTCATGAAGATGTGGTGAAAGAATAAAAGTAGCTCTCTCATAAACATATGAGGTCATTATTAATTTCATAGGTTAGTTAATACAGAAATGGGCTTGGGATGAAAGGAAGCACTTGGCTTGGTTTTTTCCATCTCATGTATGTTTGTCTGTCTTGTGATGCCCTGATGCTGAGTAGTTTTCAGCAGATAGCCTACATGCAAGTTTGCAGGGCATTCTCGTGATTAATGACCCATGTGGATATCTGAGCTTGAAGTAGGTGGCACCACTTCTGGGCAGGAGGTTCTGGGTCTTATAAGAAAACAACCTGCATCAGCAACATAGAGAAAACCAGTAAGCAGCATTCTGCTATGGCCTCCATTTCATTTTATGCTTCCAGTTCTGCCTTGAGTTTCTGTCCTCACTTCCTTCCATGAGTAACTATAAACTGTAAAATGACATAAATTGTCACCCTACCCCCAAATTCTCTCCCTCTTTGGATGTCACTGGGAGAGGACCTAACACTGTGACTTTTAGCCACTCCAATCACTTTGGTAACAGAATGAAAGAGGATCCTAGGTTCCCTGCTCTTGAATACAGCCTTGGAGGCTAAAGGGGGAGAAATCCATCCTTAAACAGATGGATGCCCTTTATGAAGCCAGTAGGAGATTCTAATGGACCTTGAATGGAGGAACATTTAAAAAAATACCCTGTCTGTCTTCTCCTGACTCCCTTCCTAGACCTTCTAATGCTAATAACTCTCCCTTTCCCTTTCTCTCATGCCTCTTTCCAGGGACCAGTCCCCTTTATATACAACACATACAAATTAAACCATAAATGCACTTTTGAGGTCTTTTAGATGGTTCCATTGTAGGGGTACCCCCAATTGCTACCTCAGATGTCAAAGAACATAGATCAGTTATCACACCAATTCTCTACATGGGAGTTGGGCTTCCTCTTCAGAACAGAGATGATGAGAGCAGAAGGTAGAAACTGGCTCGGTAGTTAAGGTAAAAAGTCCCTAATGAAAAGTTACGAGCTCCTTTCTTGGCTAAAATATTAAAACACCCTTGGGCCATTTGGCTGCCTCATCCCTGCCAAAAACCAGAGATGCCAGAAGTGTTTGGAGGTTAAGACCCCTGCTCTAGTTTCTTTCTCATTAGAAAGGGGTACATTTAGAGAACCAAAAGGAAAACTCCTTGTCAATAGAATAGAATCTCTGGCCTTGATATAGACCTAACAGTCCATAGGCCGAGGTAGCACCCCAAGAAAGATAGATTTACCTTGAGTCATGCTAAAGATCTAAAAGAACAATTAGCCCTTTAATTAGCTGATGTAAATTTCTCTCCCCAAACTACTGCCCCACAGAGCAGTCCCTTACGAGGCAGCAGGTAACTCTACCCACTTTTCTGAACCAATCAATCCCCTTTCTTCCATATTTTAAGCATGCTTTTCCTAAAAATTTTGGGAATCCCAGTACTTTGTTATTCGCTTTTTCTTTTTTTTTTTTCTTTCTTTTCTTTTCTTTTTCTTTTTTTTAGCTCTGTACCCCATTTATTTTTTTAATTCTTTATTAATTACACTTTATTCCACTTTGTACTTCCCCTGTGGTTCCCTCCCCCCCTCCCTTCCTCCACCCTCTGCATGCATGCCCCTCCCCAAGTCCACTGATAGGGGAGGTCTTCTTTTCCTTCCTTCTGATCCTAGTCAATTAGGTCTCATCAGGAGTGGCTGCAGTGTCTTCTTCTGTGGCCTGGTAATACTGCTTCCCCCTCAGGGGGAGGTAATTAAAGAGCAGGCCAATCAGTTCATGTCAGAGACAGTCCCTGTTCCTATTACAATGGAACCCACTTGGATACTGAACTGCCATGGGCTATATCTGTGCAGGGGTTCTAGGTTATCTATATGCATGGTCCTTGGTTGGAGTATCAGTCTAAGAAAAGACTCCTGTGCTCAGATTTTTTGGTTCTGTTGCTCTCCTTGTGGAGTTCCTGTCCTCTCCAGATCTTACTGTTTCCCACTTCTTTCATAAGATTCCCTGCACTCTGCCCAAAGGTTGCCCATAAGTCTCAGCATCTGCATTGATAGTCTTCAGGGCAGAGCTTTTCAGAGGTCCTCTGTGTCAGGCCCCTGACTTGTTCCCTCTTTTCGCCTTCTTCTGATGTCCATCCTCTTTGCCTTTCTGGATAGGAATTGAGCATTTTAGCAAGCGTCCTCCCTCTTGATTAGTTTTTTTAGGTGCCATGCAGCTGACTGCCACTATGTGCTGACCTCCATGCCAGCCAGCTTGACTCAAATGGCATGACACTCTCCCACACACACTACCAACACCCCCATCCCCTTGCGAGCGACCTTCTCTATTCTTCTCTGTTATTGTCTTCTGGGTAGCTGCCAAGATTTACAGAATGTCTGCCCTGGGATATTCCGTTTTAAACTTTAATAAAATTGTCCTTGAGCTTAAAAAAAAAAAAACTCTGCACAATAACCCTGTAAGATTGGCAACAGTATCTTCTCCACACCAGAGATTAGAAAATAGAGCCTTAAGGATGTTATTCAAAATTACTTCGGCATCTAGAGAATAACGACAGAGCAATCAAACCCTGAGCCATGGATGGGCCTGCCCTCCCGGCCTGCACAGGCTTAGAGCTTCTAAACATGTTCAACTCACGTGAGCACCGTTTTTTTCATAGGTGCAAACATCAATATCTTAAGAGGTCTAGAATTGGAAATTCTTGATGTTTATGACAGCTACATAAGTTTTAGAGAAGAGATCTCTAAATGGATAGTCTCAGTCGGTTCTTGGTGAATAAGAGTCCGTGGGCAACAACCTTGGTAATATCAATATCCCGGACTGCCAATCACCCATTTCTTCTCAATTCTGAGAAATGAAACTTCAGCCAAACACATTGAATGCTTGGTTTTTCTATGAAAAAATTCCCAAGAAAGTACAAACGGAGTGGAGACATGCCAAACCCACATTCATTTTGTCCTTCAGTCCGAGTGCCGACTTTTCTTTGAGACTATATAAATTCTAAGGAAGTTGGAACTTTTTGTTTAAGCTTTTTGATTTCTGGCTGGGACATTTCCTCATACAGGATATTAAACGCGGTAATCACACCTGTTCTTTGGTGATAACAGAGGCAGGTGAGGGGATCTATCCATCATGAGTCCCTGGCACTCAGCGGAGAAACGGAAGCAGTATTAATAGGCTGTATTTTCCCCCCAAGGTCTGCAGGAAGAGTGGCTTATTCTGCTCACTGGAACCAGGCGCCTGGGCTGGCAGCTCAGGAAGGGTGCTGTGTGACCTCACAAGCTGCCTGGAGCAGCTCCTTTCTCTTGGCTGTGGGGGTGGCATTTGACATAGAACACGGTGGAGCAAGAGAGAACATTAGCAGTACAATTAATAACTCGCATCACCTTTAAAAATAGGGCCTATTTTTACATTTCTGAGTTGTGAGAAGTTCCTCCTTCGGGATGTTGCTGTTTTCACGGATGAGAGGCTAAAATTAAATGCCTCCTTCTTCATAAAGTGACCTTCCTTGAGAATTTTTCATCAGGCAGGGTCACTACAAACAGCCTTGCTCACGGGGAATGCAGTAAACTCCAGGGATTAGAGAGTATAATTAGTACTCAGCTCAAAGACTCTTGCTTTCGGTAAATCCCTAGGACGTGGGGCTTCGGCTAATTATCTGGTTTGCAGAGCTTTGCACTAAAATTGGAGAATTTGGCAGTGGTTTTCGGAAAAGAGATTTTTATCTGGTATCCCAACAGTTCTGAGCTTACTTTCTGTGTTATTAAGAGTGGTAAGATCACAACCTTTTCACAAAGAAATTTAGATTCAATGCTCAGGGATGTCTTCTGGCCCTAGCAACCTGGTTTCATTAGTTTGTCCTAGAGCCCAAAGTACAGCTATAATATGTGTTTGTAATAAATTTTTAGTTAAAATTAGTTCTTAAAATTCTTTTATTCTCTCTGCATTTTTAAGAGGGCTCATAGATAAAGATAATGAAATTTCTTAGTTCATTTAACTTTAATCATAACTAGGTCCTTAAAGAGATGTCCCTAAAATGGGTTGCTGGCTGTGCAATCTTGGACCCTGTGCTGCCATTTCTGTTCTTCCTAGAGGAGACTGAACTGAGGCAGAAGCCACAGGAGTTCATACTACAGCTGTTTGTCCCAGCCAGGGGAACAAACACCTCCATCGGGTCCTGTTGCTCTCATTTCTCTCATGCAGCTGTATTCGAGTATCATCTTAGATAGAGGAGAGGAATTACAGGTGACTTCAGTGAAATATGTAGCAAGTTGATGACAAAAACTGCTCACAAAATAAAGAGGTTTCCTGACATGGCAAAACAGGGCATGAGAGTGGAATATAAATTTCACTTAAATGGACCGTCTGTAATGGAGGACGATTACAATGCTAACATAAGGATTTTCTTTAGCCTTCTTTCTGGTAGGCCCTTTGAAATATCCCCCCAGATACAGTGACAGGCACTGAAAGCCTGATCCACTGCCAGTTTGTGAGGAGTTCCAGCAAAAGGTGAAGAAGGTAGAACAACTTCTGCCTGAAGGGAAGAGCTCTCTGTGGACAAGATCTCCTGTGTGGGGCCAGAGCCCAGGGAGACAATTGTTCATGTTGGGTACATCCTTGGCCTCAGCAAGGCCCCCAGCTGTAGAAATCGGCAGGTAGATGTTTCGATTTGAAAAAGATTGGGTCTGAGTCACAGTGATAAGACACCCATAGTGTGGAAGATGAGGAGACCTCACTTCAGAGCTCTGCATTCAGGGAACTTCCATTTCAAATAGAATGCAGTTGAGGCAACTTATCTCAAAGGACTCCAAACCTCCTTGAGTAAGATATATTGATTAAAGCTAAAAATATGCTTATTCCACCTAAAGGAGTCAACCAGGATGTGGGTTTAAGTTGAATAGATTCTGCTTTCTGCATTTGTTTGGCTTTTTACAGACACCAGCTGACCAATTTTCTCAATCCTCTCATTGACAGCATTTCACAGAAAACAGAAAAAAGGACACAACCCATCAACAGTTTGAACAGTCTCAAACAGGCCTATCATAATTGCTCACTAACAAGACTTGGTGAACATGGAATAAAAATGATCAGTATACTACTGTTTACTTTTATTATTTGTTGTATAATCATTCTGTTTTTATGTGCTGATTAAATGCAGATGCCATTCCCTCAAATCCATGGAGCAGTTCCTGGGATAGGAAACATAGCAGCACTTAAAGGGATGATCCAATCTCTGGGGATCCAGCTGGCTCTGGGCTTGGATACATACATATATATATATATATATATATATATATATATATATATATATATGTGTGTGTGTGTGTGTGTGTATGTGTGTGTTTATGTATGTATATATGTATGTATATTCATTCTGACCTCAGTCATTACCTTAGCCCCCAGAAAAGTCTTCTTAGGAAGCTCATCATCTAACCAGAAGCTACTGCATGCTAATGAGCAATCTATACAAATTCAGCAGTAATAGAAAATTTACCTATTCATATATATATATTTCTGTGATGGGCACCATGCTAAACTTTGGGGATTCTGTGATGGATACTGACATAGTTCCCAGTACCATAGGTTCCCTGTCACAGTAGAAAATTGAATAAATGGGCCATAACAACCCTTTCTTAAAAGTCCTGCGTTCAGTGAGACTAAACATTTCCTATGTTTTAGTATGGATACAGTCCTGGATGGGGAGACCAGAGAAAAAGACGGAACAAGTTAAGTAGGTGTGTTTGGATGGCAAGGGTGCTAGCCCTGCCTTCGGTGGTCAGGCAAGCTTCTAAATAGAGACTTCTAAAGAATCTAACTGGATTTTATAATTTGAGCTACCTCTACGAATGTATCTAAAGTTTGTCTAAAATATTGATGAGAAAGTCTTGAGCTTTTTTCCTCTGGTGAGTAAAAAATGAGGATGTATGGACTTGTCAGTACCAGGCACAGTTCACCTTGAAGACATGTTAGATGAAAAAAGATTCAGAGCTTTTATTCTTCTCTCCAACAAGTTCCCAAAGTATTGGGCTAATCGCTTAATTTCCAAGGAGATAAAAACTGTATTTGAATAGTCCATGAAAAAAATGTCTTAAAATTCTGAAATGTGGGACCCCAAGGCAATAGCTCATCTAGATTACCCTTTAGTAAAGTCCATCTGTGAATAACACAATTTACACAAAATTCCTAGAATAAAGATATCTTAGAAGAAAATATGTGGTACATTAATACTAACATTAATACTAACATATTCACTGAAGAGGAAAGCCCATTCCCAGCATAAGCGATCACTCATGAAGGCATCCTTAGAGCTCCTTTCCTGACTATCAGGCAGTGTTTCTGCTCGTATAACCTTGGC
This sequence comes from Meriones unguiculatus, assembly GCF_030254825.1. Classification (NCBI taxonomy): domain Eukaryota; kingdom Metazoa; phylum Chordata; class Mammalia; order Rodentia; family Muridae; genus Meriones; species Meriones unguiculatus. The sequence goes on from NC_083368.1 coordinate 37,495,579, forward strand.
AACTGGTCTTAAAAGAATCTAATAAGTTTCAGGAGCTTCCTGAGACCTGTAAGTTTTATTTCCTGAGCCTAGGAGAATGTTTTTGTGCACAGGAAAAAGCTATACAACAAGACATTGACCAAGGGATTGCTTATACAAAGAATGCTTAAGAGAATGAAACAACAGGTGGCCATTATAAAAACTACCACAAAAGAGAAGTCCTGAAAGAAAAAGGGAGTGTTATCGCCAGGTACAGTCAGAACTGGTGCTCTAGAAGAAGACTGTCTCAGTTTCAACTAAACAACAGGGGTTTTCAACCATACAGAGTGGACACTGGAATGTCTGGAAATATCACAAATATATTATTTGAGGGATGATATTTCAGGGCTTTGACTGATCAGAGACTAAATGGAAATATTTGTGGTTTTCATTTATTTTTATTGCCCAAATATACACTCAGATTAAGAGAACATGGGATGAAGTAGGTCATCTCCATTGTCTTTAATTTAGTTCAGAGGATTTTTTTAAAACTTTCTTTTTTAAAAAATTTATTTATTTTTTTATTAATTACAGTTTATTCACTTTGTATCCCAGCCACCAATCCCTCCTTTCCTCCCAATCCCATCCTCCTCCCTCATCTCCTCCCATGCCCTTCCCCAAGTCCACTGATAGGGGAGGTCCTCCTCCTCTTCCCTCTGACTCTAGCCTTTCAGGTCTCATCAGGACTGGCTGTATTGTTCTCTTCTGTGACCTGGCAAGGCTGCTCCCCCTTCAGGGGTAGGCGATCAAGGAGCAGAGGATTTAAAAAAAATTTAATGTGAATTATTGTACATGTACTAAATGCCTACAGCATACACTGATCAAATTCTTTATCCATAAAAAATTACTGTCTACCTGAAGGTCAATTTCCTTTTCTTCATTCATGCTTTTATAAAATGATGTTAATATGAACAAAACGCGAGCTATTTGTTGTTATGTAAAGTTAATATAAGATGACTTTCAGAAAAGAATGCACATGTTTACTTACCATCTTCAGTAATTTCCTTCCTTTTTTATCCCCAAGAATCCCATGAAAATAACTGTATGTGGAAACTTATTCATATTCCCCCCCCCAAAGAGCACTTATAATTTGGTTTTGAACTCTGCAATAATACACATTGTCTAAAACATTCAGGCTATTATGTGGTTCTAGAAAAGAAAAAAAAAATAAGCAAAGGAGCTAAGTACAGCAATTTACTTCCAATGACAGCACATGCCGCCTATGCACATGATTTTTCACAAAACACACACATTCAATGTTATGTGTTAATCAGCTCCATGTTCAATAGGAAAATGATTAGGGCATAAACATTTCATAATAGGAAGTTATGATTGAGGACTGAGAACGATACCTCCTGACTTGCTCTGTGGAACAGATAATCAAGCTGTCTTTCAAAGATTGAACCCACAGTGAATGTTTTACTTGAGAAATAAATGAAATTGATTATATATTCTAGGCAAAAAAAAAAAATATACACTGTAATTACTTTCAATCTCCTTGTAACATTTTTTTTTCCACTAGTAGAGAGCTACGCAATTGTTAGAAAATACAAGGAGGTATGAGCAAGAGTGTTAATCTAGCAATTAGCATCAGGAGAGACCTTTGTGATTAGACTATCTATCTTTTCACCAAGAAGATGTCACAAGTATTCTGCTCAATCAAACATGAAGACTTTTGAGCAGTACACTCCATCACTTCTCTCAAGGGCATCTTGGATGGATTTATTTGTTGTATTTCAGAAAACAGTGAGGACTTTCAACAAGACTTGCAAATCATTTTACAAAGTCATCAATCTTCAGGACACCTTCAGCCAGATAATAATTTTGGCTCAATTCTTCCGTCAGAACTTATGTTCTTCCCTTGATTTCCCTAATCACCAGACCAAAATGAAACTTTTTAAATTTTTTTTTTATTTTTTATTTTTTGTGGAACATCATCCATAGGAAGAGGCAAATATGATTCTTGTGGTAAGATGGAAATCATAAATCTTCAGCTGTTTTTCTTTCTTCACTACAACAGTATTCCCCCATCTTTCAAAATATTATACTTGGGACAGGTTAGGCAGACCACTGGGTTTCTTGCTCTTGGTTCCTTATTTTTCTGCTCATCTTCTAGAAGTTACTATTCTGTATCTGATTATTAATATAGTTCCAAACCTTTCCATCAACCACTCTGAAAACAAAATTTTTGTACTCACAAAGCTCTCCTTGATACTTAGGCACTTGTATTCCACATACTTTGAATTCCTATATCTACATTTCCTTTGTTTGAGTCAAAGTGGAACTTACTTGTTCAATTTCAACTGAGATATAAAGAGCAAGAGTCACATTTTGCAAAGAAATAGATCAGTGGGTTCAGGGGACTCATTTAAATAATAACAACTAACAGGTACATCTTTAGTTCTCACTACCTACAAGGTTATAAACAGCTTCCTCCTCATAGAGTCCATGTGAGATGAATTATGAGATGGGAAATAAGCAACTAAAAGCACAAACACAGCCTCAGCATTTGGAGAAAGCTACAATAAGGGCTTTGCTCTTGTTGAGAAAGCTGCAATTCCTTTTGTGAGGCAACTTCAGAAAAATGCTTGAAAAATACTTCTTGGTGGAAACACCTCTCATTTTGATCTGTAAAACCACAGAGCAGTGTCCAATTTCACTTGTGCTATTCAGATAGGACCTTTACTCCTCACTCATTTCCTCTACTTTCCATACTCTTTCTTACTAAAAATTCTAAGAGATGCCAATGGCTCACAGGGGATGAGATAAGAAGTGGAGAGACATGCTGTCCTCCAGGGAGAAGAGAATAAAGCTGTCCTCCCCCTTTTCTGACTATAGGCCAAGCCAGCACCAAGATGTCAGAGAAAAAATAATTCCCTCTGCACAAGCTTGGGGTTTTTGGTAATTAAGAGCTGAGGTGATTTCTTAATTGTTAGCACTGGCTTTTGGACAGCAAGTGTAATGTAGTCTTTGTATTATTCAATGTCCTAAAAAGATATATTACTATTAGTCCACAGCTACGAGTATGACCCTACTTGTGTATCATTCATCTCAGCATCATTACTGTTGTCTGTGTCCTGCTCCAGAAAGCAATGATCACTGAGTATTGCCCCTGTTCCTTTGTTCCCCCTCTGTGGCTTCTAGACCACACTGCAGGACAGGAGACCCTGCCTCAGCTCTCAGAGTTATGCTCCCACATCCCAGAATCGAACCCCTAAGCTTTGAAGCTCAAACCCTGCAATAAAGGAAGTGACATTCTCACTGGAGGAGAGGATTATCTATAGGAACAAATGAGGAGCTGGTGGATTCATCTAAAAAGTTTTTAAAGAGAAATTCTAATGAACCAATTTCATGATCAGTCAACAACTAATTTAAAAGCATTTCTTCACCACTCGCTGCTACCATCTTGTTTTTTCTCATATCCATGCTTTACTTTAAATCAACTCTTGTAACTAGTTCCAACCATCAAAAAACTCTGGTCCAAGCACCATACGAAGGAAACTTGTTTCTTCACAATTGGATGACCCAAATCAAATACAAACCATCTATGTTCAATGTCAAAGTTATTAGGAATTTTTTCTATTGTCACTGAAGTGAAAGAAATAGTGATTTTGGGGGGTATAAATTCTTATTTTCTGTGAATCAATACCAAACATTCAAGTAGAAAGCACATATTTTTCATTGTTGCTTTATGGAGATTATATTGAATATTCTTTGCTATATTTTTAAATATTTTTTTATTTTTAATTAATTTTATACATTCACTTGTATCCCGGCTGTAGCCCTCTCCCTCTTTCCCTCCCAATCCTCCCCTCCCTTCCTCATCTTCTCCCTGCCCCCTTCCGAGTCCACTGAGAGAGGGTGTCCTCCTCTCCTTCCATCTGGTCCTAGCTTATCAGGTATCTTCGGGATGGTTGCAATGTCCTTATCTGTGGCCTAGCAAGGCTGCTCCTCCTTCAGGGGGGAGGGGAAACTCATGAATTCGTGTCAGAAACAATTCCTGTCCCCCTTCCTAGAGAACCCACTTGGATACTGAGCTACCATGGGCTGTCTGAGCAGGGGTTGTAGGTTATATCCATGCATGGTCCTTGGTTGGATAAAACAGTCTTACAGAAGACCCCTGTGCTCAGATATATTTGGACCTTGTGGGGATTCTTTGCTATTTTTATTACATCATCATTTGTAGTGAGGGAGTGAAGTTCTGAATGAGTGAGTGAGTATATTATTTGATAGGGGTATGGTCATGTCTAGGACCAATGGCTCAGCCTCATGGGAGTGGAAAATCTTTCCCAGGTGAGGCTCAGAGGGATACTAACCAAGCCTTCCTTGATGTGTGTACAGATGTTGATAGTGTGTGTAGAAAATGTCCATTATAGCTTGCTCTTTGGAGGTTTATGACCTGAAGATTGTTCCGTTGTAGAAACTGCTCCCACCAAACTTAGTTAACCTGCCTCTTTGTTGAGCTCTATGCAATAACCCTGATTTCTTGTTTGTTTGTATGTCATAATCCTTCCTCCTTGTCTATCTGTATGCAATAATTCTTCCTCCTTGTCCTACTGCATAAAATAAGCCCATGTCCCTATTCAACTGTATATAATAAACACTCAGAACCCAGAAATTCTATCCTTGTTTTTGTCCATGTGTCTATGTGTTTGTGTGTCTGTCCTTTCTTCATTCCCCCACTGTCCCAGTTAGAACAGTCCTTGGAGCTATGAAAGACTCAGCAATTGGTAGTGTATTTTAATGCATTTGTTTTTAAAGCTGGCCAAGTTTGGGAGTGGCGGCACACTCCTTTTATTCTAAATAGTCTAGGAAGAGGCAGGTAGATATCTAGGAATTTGAGGCCAGCCGAGAGTCTACAGAATTGCAGGAAAGCCAAAGCTACAAATCTTTTCTCAAAAAACAAAAACAAACAAAGACTGGCCAAACCTAGTTAGATTATCTTTCATATAGACCAAAGTTTTAATGACTATGAGAACAACCCTCAATCTGCTTTTTTGAATTTACATGTGTTTTAGCTGCTAAATTCCCTTAATAATTATTTTGTTTTGTGTGTGGAATACGCCTCACAAAGTGAAGTGAGTTTATTGGTTTAATTATCAGAGATTGTTTTCATATTCAAGACTGTTATCTGTATCACTCAAAATCTTTTTTTTTCAGATTTACTCATGTCCTCTCTTACTAAATGTAAAAATAGCTATCCCTCTAATACTTAAATAGAACGAGTAATAAGAGGCAGTTTAATCTTAAATCTGACCATGATGACATGAGCAACATACACATGCACATATATACATAACAGTAATATGCACATGACAGAAACATATCCCTATACTGTTTGTTCTATTGCTCCGATAGAGTTTTCCAAACCAACAGCTTCTGTTAGTAGGTATTGAGTTTGCTTTATAATTGGCAGTATGGTGTAATATCTTGTTCTGTAATAAATGGCCACTGTTCCTTGCAAAACAAGGAAACTTAAAAGGCAAACTATTCTTACTGATGTTCATTGCTTCAGGGATGGAGAGATCCATATCTTGAAAACTCATGAATAAAACAACAAAAAAAAATCCATATAATTACCTTATACCTAATTCCTCTTCTTTCTGTCTTTTATCTGGGTTACTGAATGAGAAGACTGACTGGAGGTATTCGTTGTTCCAAGACTCCTTAAACAGCCAAAGTCTATTTTTAAATAGTCATTTAAGAATTATAGGGCTGGAGAGATAGCTTCCCAAGTACCAGGGCCTGACTTTGACTACCAGAAACTAGGTTAAAAAGCTGGTGTGGTAGCATGTGCTTGTAATCTCAGTATTGGGAAGGTAGAGACAGACAGATCAGTGTCCAGTCTACTTGATGAGTGCCAAACTAATGAGAGACCCTGCCTCAAATAACAACAGCAACAACCAAAAACAGGTTTCATATGTGCTGCCACAGTCTCTTTGAGTTCAAATGCGTATCAGTCCTGTTGTTATAATTACTGTTGTTATAACCCTCTTGGTCCTGCCCATACATATCTGTAGGATCTAAAGAGATTCAGTGGACACAATGGAAGGATCACATTTCTCCTTTATTTATCACTAGTTCTGAGTGAGTCAACTTTACTATCATTTTAAAAAAATGTTATTAGATAAATTATGTTTCTCCTAAATTAATTTGGAGAAGGAGCAGAGAATATATCAGCAGGCAGCAAGAAGAGATAGTGAAACACCTACTCCAACAATGCCACTCCTCTTATGAGTGCCACTCCCTATGAACCTATGGGGGTCATTTTTACTCAAATGACCACATTCCACTCCCTGGCCTCCATAGGTATGTAGCCTATCATACAGCAAAATGCATTTAGTCTAACTTCAAAAGTTCCCACAGTCTCTAGCTGTCCCAAACTTGTTTCAAAGTCCAAAGTCTCTTCTATCATGCATAAGAGCATGCAATCTCTTAACTATCATCCCCTATAAAATCAAATACAAAAAAGAGCAGGTCACATACTTCCAACACATAATGGCCCAGGATACATACATTACCATTTCAAAAGGATAGGAAGGGAGCATAGTGAAGAAATACTGGACCAAAGCATGACCAAAAACTAGGTGGGCAAGCTCCAAACTCTGCATCTTTATATCTGATCTCAAGTGCTCTCCAGATCTCCAACTCTACTCAGTTTTGTTAACTGTAACACACTTCTTTCTCTTGGGCTGCACACCCAGTCTGCAGCTCTCTTTGGCAGGTATCTCAAACTCTGGCATCTCCAGCACCTTGGCGTCTCCAAGGCAATCCAGGCTTCACCTTCACAGCTCTACATAATGGCCTCTCCAGGCCTATATGCAGAAACGCCCCTGATACATGCTGGGCCTTGGCAGCTTTTCTTAGTCACTAAAGGAGGTTCTAGAATCCCTTTCTTCTATCTTTGACTGTAAGGCCCAATTCTTGTGGCCAAAGCTGCCAACTTCTGCTGCTTGCTCGGATTGGAACATGGCCTCCACATTCAGTTACATCTTCACCAGCTTTTTAATTTTTTTTTAATTCTTTACAATTTATTCCTTTTATATCCTGATTGTAGCCCCCTCCCTCAACTCCACCCAATCCCACCCTCTCTTTCCCTCTATCTCCTTCCCCTAGTCCACTGAAAGAGGGAGTTCTCTTCCCCTGCCATCTGCCCCTAGCTTATCAAGTCTCACCAGGACTATCGAGATCCTCTTCCTCTGAGGCCTGGCGATGCAGCTTAGCCTGGGGGAGGTGATCAAAGAGCAGGCAACTGAGTTCATAACAGAGGTAGCCCCTGCTCCCCTTACTTGAAGACCCACATGTAGACTGAGCTACTTATTGGCTATTTCTAAGCAGGGGATCTAGATCTAGGTCCTCTCAGTGCATGGCCCTTGGTTTTGTGGATCAGTCTGCAGGACCCCTGGGCTCAGACTATTTTTTATATACTTTTTATTGGTCTCCTTGTAGAACTCCTGTCCCCTCTGTGTCTTTCTATCTCCCCACCCCCTTTTTCCATAAGATTCCCTATGCTCTACCCAAAGTTTGGCTGTGAGTTTCAGCATTGTTTCGATCCCCTGTTGGGTGTAGCCTTTCAGTGGACCCTCTGCAGTAGTCTCCCATCTTGTTCCCTCTCTTCTACTGTTTTTGGTGTCTATCCTGTTTGCCATTCTGAATGAGATTTAAGCATCCTCCCTAGGGTCCTCCTTGTTTTTAGCTTCTTTAGGTCTGTAGATTTTGTATGGTTATCCTATATTATACAGTTACTATCTGCTTATAAGTGAGTATATATCGTGCACATCATTCTGCTTCTGGGATACCTTACCCAGGATGATCTTTTCTACTTCCCACCATTTGCCTGCAAATTTCATGATTTCCTTGTGTTTAATAGCTGAGTAATATTCTATTGTGTAAATGTGCCACAATTCCTGTATCTATTCCTCAGTTGAGGGGCATCTAAGCTGTTTCTAGATATTGGCTATTACAAATTAAGCTGTTAGGAATATAGTTGAGCAAATGTCCTTGCTGAATGTTGAAGCATCTTTTGGGTATATGCCCAGGAGTGGTATAGCTGGATCTTGAGGTAGCACTGTTCCCAATTTTCTGAGAAAGCTCCAGATTGATTGCTAGAGTTTATAAGTTTACATTTCTACCAGCAATGGAGGAGGGTTCCCCTTTCTCCACATCCTTTCCAGCATGTGCTGTCACTTGAGTATTTGATCTTAGCCATTCTGGTTGGTGTAAGATAGAATTTCAGAGTTGTTTTGATTTGCATTTCCTTGATGACTAAGGATGTTGACCATTTCTTTAAGTGTTTTCCCACCACTGTTGAGAATTCTCTGTTTAGCTCTACACCTCATTTTTAAATTGGATTATTTGGTTTGTTGGTGTCTAATTGCTTGAGTTCACCAGCGTCTTGTTTTTGATGGTTTCCTCAACAGCCTAGACTTAGTTCTCCCAGAACTCACTCCACAGACCAGGCTCAAACTCAGAGATCCACCAGCCTCGGCCTCTGGATTGATGGAATTAAAGCCATATACCACCAGACTTGGCTCTAAGCTTTTCTTTAATTCACGAACTGAAAGTTTAGCTGGGTGGGATTTTGCCCTAAAGGCATTACTCTCTTTATTCTACTTAACATCAGGATTTTCTTTATTCTACTTGTCTCCTTGAATTCAGGATTTAGCTCCATTTCCTTTCCTGTACTCCTAATCTCCTTGGACTGTACATTTTGTATGATGCTTTCCTCAGCTTGCTCCTTTTCATTATAGATCTTCATAGGAGTGAACACTAATACCCACACAACAGAGCCAATATTAGGCTGTTTTGAAATTTCTTCTGTCAACACAATTAATCCAAAACTCTTTAATTTAGCCTTAGGCAGACTTTTTCAGACAAGGGCAAGAACAGCCAAATTCTTCACCAAAATATCACAAGAATGATTTTTTTTTAGGCCACATACTAATATTTTTCTCCCCTGAAACCTCTTGAGCCAGGTCCCCAAAGTTCAAACCACTCTCAGCACAACTGTCTCCCATGTACCTACTAGTATGGACCATTAAACCTCACTTAAAGTACTCAAATTTTAATTCAAAGTCTCAAATAAAAGCATGTCAGGCCTATCACCAATGTCTGGTACCAGCTTGTGCCCTAGTTAGGGTTTCTATTGCTATGAAGAGACATCATGACCACGGCAACTGTTATAGTAAAAAAACAAAACCAAAAAACAAAAACAAAAAAAAAACCATTTAATTGGGATCTCACGGTTTCAGAGGTTTAGTTCAGTATCATCATGGCAGGAAGTATGGCAGTGTGTAGACAGACATGGTGCTGGAGAAAGAGCTGAGAGTTAGTTCTACATCTAGATCCATAGGTAGCAGGCAGAGAAAGTGACACAACTCCTCTAACAATGCCACTCCTAATCCAGCAACCCCATACCTCCTAATAGTGCCACTCTCTATGGACCTATAGCGGTCATTTTTATTCAAACCACCACACAGCCAGTATAGTGAAACACCAGAAAAAGGCTCAAAAATGCGGGTGTAAAATGGAAGAGAACTATTGTTTCACAAAGTATGGACATAGCTTCTGAGTTTCCCTTCAATACTGTTTGCAGTCACTCAGGGTTTTCAAACTCACTGCCAGTATCAGAAGCACTTGAGAAGCATATTGAACACAGACTGCTGGGAGGACCCAGAGTTTCTGGATACAGTTTCTGCCCCTGGTACAGCCTGGAAATTCTCATTTCTAACAAGTTTCCATGTGCTGCTGCTGCTGTGGCCAGAGGAGTGCCTTTTGAGAAACACCTAGACATTACTTTCTCTGATTTCAACCTTTCTCGGGTATATGTTGTTCTTATGCCTTTAGATGAATTATACCTCTCTGAATGAAATCCAGTGACATGCAGATGACTAAAACTACCACAATGATCTTCTCAGTTCCAAGATATTTGTCTGGAGAATCACTCATGGATGAGCAGGGACATGGTGAAGTGGAGAGAAGATGAGTTGAGTGAGAAGAGGGAACCTGTCCACCTGCTGGCCATCACAGGGAGTGCTGGTTGAGTTTCATGAGGGAGTCCTTGAGGAGATGTGCTCTTTCTAGAATTGTAAACTTGTCTTATTTACTTTTCTATTGCTATCAAAGAACACTATGACCAAGATATACTCCAGAAGGTTAGAGTCCATACACACAGGTAGGCATAGTGTCAAAGCAGTAGCTGAGATCCCACATCACCACATACAATATACACAAGCATGAGACAGAGAAAGCTACCTGGGAATAACACGTGGTTTTGAAACCTCAAAGCTGGACCCCAGTGGCACCTCCTCAAACAAAACCACACTTGAAAATCCTTCTCAAACATCTGTACCAGCTAAGAACCAAGCATTCAGATATGTGAGCCTGTGGTGGGCGTTCTCAAACCATCACATGTTTTTTCATTATCCATCATAATAATTGAGTTTTAAAAGCTTCTCTTAACACATTCAAGATACATAACCATTTCTCCATTCTCTTTTATAACAGCATGGCATAAAAGATTGGTCACTTCTTTCTTCACTTCTCTCTTCTTGTCTGCATTTCCCTCCCAAACCGTTTTATATTCTCTCATGCTATGTCAGCCATCACTCCTGCATTGTTCTGCTGTTCATTCTCAGAGCGTTCTCCTCCCAGCAGTTGGGTGTGAATGATCTTACCCTCATAGTTTCTCCTCCTTGCCTCCATTTCCTTTACTGCATCCTTCTCTGTGTGTTTTAAATATGCATATTGCAGATCCAGGGTGTCTTCTTTGCCCCATGTATATGAACTTCTGGGTGACCTCAACTTAATTTGAATATCATTGCCACACCAATGAATACTACTAGATGAAATTGCTCCATACCACATACTCTCTGCTTCTGGCCCAGTGTTCTTCAGGTGCTATTTATACTGATATAGCTAGCATCTCTGCAGAATGCATATTGATTCACATCTAAATTTCTACAGCCTGAATGAAAACCCATGTTTTCCTCTGCCTTGACTTCTCTCCAAAACCCAATAACGAAATATCTTCTTACTTATGTCTCTTAATTTCCTCCTTTCACAAGCATCCTTGTGACTGAATACTTTAATTTATCCATATGCCTAAACACATTTTCTGTAATCACTCCCAGTGCTTCTCATTGCTTATTTTATTCTCTGAATCTCTCTGAGATGAACTGTACATAACAGATGACATAATTTTGTATGGAGTGAAGATAATTATGAAATATGAAATAAAGAGCAATGAAAGTATCTTTGCAGCAGTAAAAAGATTATCTATGTACATATACATACTTCATATGTATATATAAATATCTATGTGTAACATATTCAGTCTATATGTATATATAAATATGTTATGCATGGATGCATATTTATATTATATGTATATTTGTGATATGTATGTAAGCATTTGGAAGACAATAGTAAATATTTATTTACAAAGATTGTACACAAAAATTTGAGAAAGATGTTTAGCTAGATTTGATGATTTAAAACTCAATTGAATATACCACTTTTACAAGATTCATTCTTTTATATAAAACTATGATTTGCTGTAAGTGTATAAAATGGATTAACATAAAAGAATATTTTATAATCTACCAATATGAGAACAGTTTCAGACAATAATCAGAAGTTTCCAGGACTTATTTTCCCGCTGAGGCCCTACGTAAATTATTTAAATCGAATTGAAGCATTTGGTCTCTTTCTGTTACTTGTTTATGAAAAGACAGCAAACGGAGGCTGGATAATCTACAAAGAAAAGAGGCTTTTTCTGCTCATAGTACTTCAGGCCTGAGAGCAGGATACCAGCATTTCTCTGTTGATGGCCTGATAGAGAACACCACGATAATGCCAGGAGTGTGTACAAGAGAAGGCTTGTGACAAAACCAGGGAGAATAAGAGACCAGGACCGTCTTGTTTATAACAATCCACTTTTGGAAAGAAAAGAGGTACCCACGGTACTACATTAATCTCTCCAAAAGATAACATACCAATGTTCTAATTACTGCCCATGAGGCTCCACTCCTTAAAGGCTCCACACCTCACGACATCATCATACGTATGAAATAAAGCTGCTACGTGAGCCTGTTAGGAACATGCTCAAGCCTTATCTGAACCTTAACAGTAGTGTTGACCAACAAACATCTTCTGTAACATTAGTCAAATGTGTATGCTTGATTTCTATGGGAAACCATTAAAAAAATATGCCATATGGCAAATGAACAAAGCCAGTTGATCAAAGGTCTTGTTTGTTTTTCATATAGGCACTGGATTCCACAGCCACTTCCTGGTCTCGGAGAAATGAGGCCATTTGTGTTCAAGTGGATCCTAAGAACTGGCAAGAATCAAGCAGCAGGTTTGGAAAAAACATGGAGTCTGTAACAGAGGTTTCCAATCTATGTATTGTTAGTTAACCAAAGATTTTTAATTTTCTTTGGGCTTTTGTGAAAAATATAAAAATGAGATTTCTCTCATATGACATATAAAAACTTAGATGTACTTTGTAAAAGGCCACATCTTTATCCATGTCTCTTTTAAGCCACTCTTCTATTCATCCAACTTTTATGAATCAACCTGTATCCAATAGCAGGAACTCTTATGTTTTGTGCCATAAATTCATATACTGGAAATGTATAAAAATGCTAAGAGATAAGTGCAATCTATCCCTGAGGAAATGGTGGCACAATTTGAAAAGGCTGCTCCAATAAAAATGGCTACTCTAGACTCTTCACAGTAATATTCCTTTATTATGTCATCATTGATTCATGATTTATTCTTTTATTGTTTCCAAGTAAAAGCTAACTTGTTTTTTTTTTTTATGTTGTAGATTAGGAAATAGCCAAATTCATCCAGTGAATTTGAATTTTTTCTGGTTGCAATTTTTCATAAATTAATATTTTTCTTATTTTACCAAAATTTACCTACTGCATCCTAATTGTACAAATCAATAGATGAATTGAATAAGATGTGGAAGCCAAGACTAGTGGCGCAAGCACTTGGGAGACAGAGGCAGGAGAATTACAAAGTTCAAGGTTAGCCTAAGCTATATAAATAAGTTTCAGTTCAGCCTGAGATCTAGAATAAAACCTTGTTTCAAAACAAACAAAAGAACAGAGGGAAAAAGAAAAATAGATGAATAGAATAGGATATCAGTAACCCCAATGGTAGAATGTATTTCAGGTTTTATCAGCATATGAGGTTACAGCTGCATCAATATGCACAATTCAATACAATCCAGGCCTTCTTAATAACCTGTGGGAAGTTTAGGTACTGGTAGGATTTCCTTCCTCAAGTATTTTAGGGATTTTCAAAATAATGGCCTCTTGCATGTACTTTGAATCCAAGCCAATACTGCCTTATATTTTAGCTATGTTGCTGCGAGGACCATGCTATTGCTACCTCTGCTTGTAATCGCTACAGCTAGTGGGAAGTGGGCAAGAAGGAAAGGCACTCATCGGAGATCTTGTGAGTCTATATCATACTGCTTTCTTCCCTCCTCAGCTTCCTTTTTAGTGCAAACAATATCTGATGTATAGAAACTCAGTCTAAATAATCTGTTAGAGATGGCAAGAGTAGATACACACACACAAGTACGCATGCATGCATGCATGGCCAAACCATTAGGATTGAAAACAAAAGAATCTCAGGATGCAGATTGAACAGATTGTGATGAGGAAAGAGAGCAAAGAGGCCATCATTAAGTTCATCAATGAGAAGGACAACTGGTACCCTTTCAAGGAAACATGGAAGCACGTTGGAATAAATCCTGGCAAGGACAGGATACTGAGAGACTTGGCCATTGAATGTTGTCCTCCCTGCTGAGTGCTGGTCCTAGAGGGTGACTCCCTGAACTTTTAGGCTGAGTCTACACTCAAGCTCACAGAGGCATGTAGCTTTGGAGAAATCCTGGTGGCAGAAGAGCACAGTGACTCAAACCACAGAGAACTCGAGTCTGTCTACCACAGCAGTAAATGGACCTAGACGTGAGTTACAGAGATGTGGGTAGGACATATAATACATCTGTGGCCACTGGTCTCAGTGAAGTTCAGCCCATTGGTTGAGCCTGTAACTTTTACATGATATAAGACATAGATAATTGCAATGATAAATATGAATAGAGAGACCCTCTAACACCAAACATTTGTTCCATTGCAAAGTGCTGAATGACCAGGCAGATCTGAATCAACATCCTGTTTCATGGTTTGGTAACGCAGTCGCCCAAGTTTTTCAATTTGTTTGATCCTCCATTTTTACATCTACAAAATGGTAATGTAAGTAGTTTTTTCACAGGATTCGGATTGAAAGTAAACAAGATAATCAATATCAGAGGTACCTAATCGAACAGCATGAAACTATCCTTGAACTGGTAAAGCAGAATTATTTTCCCTCTACTCCTTATTCACATGAAAGAGAGCTCACACTATTCAGAATGTAACAGCTGGAAAATAGTAGAAGCCATTTTTATAGATTCTCATAAACTTTATTTTAGGCTGCTAATTATAACTTTGCAGTATAATCTCAATTCTACCCACTCCTGAAAGACACAAAGATACTGAGCTGTCATGCCCTAAGTTGGTGGACAGACATGCTTATGCAAGATCTGATGTGGCTGTCTGCTCAGCAATTTTGATTTATCCGCTGACTTTCAAACTCTGAACGACAGCTGGATTCTGGATTCTGAACATCAGTAGAAGAAAACAGAATGGTTTGAGAAATATAGCCATTTCCATGTTTATAAATATCCTCAGCGGGAGGCAAGGACTGGATTCTGAATTCTGTTCTAGATAACTTTTAATCACATCCAGGACCAGAAACGTGTACTCAATAAACTTGCATGCCACATTTTCCTTTCATCACTGACTTTATAAACAATCTTGCGGGTTTTCAGATGGGAAGCCAAGCAGAACCAGGTGACACTTAGCTTGACTTCCATACTTAGTGGCAACGCCAGCAACTTAAAAACAGATCTTCAGTAATTTTCTTATAATTTCTCCAGGTCCAATGGATTTCATCTGAAGTTCTCCTCATCCTTTGCTCTTCTGTCCTAATGTACATTCAAAGAGCCCTGGCAAGCACCTCAGAATAGAATAGGACCTTGGTGACTGGAATGCTGCCACCAAGGTCAGATAACATGCTGAAAATCAACTTGCTTACATGGAAAATGTAAAACATATATGTCAACACAATCAAAGAATGAATTCTGCCAACACGTTTAAATGTGAAATATTTGCATTACTCACTGGCTGATTTATAACATCAGATAATTATAATATTAAGATAATAATTCATCAAAAATTTGGGGTAATTCCCTTAAGCAGAACTAACTCATTGTTTCTCATTAAATAACATTATTATGATTCATTTTGTTGAGACTAGGCTAAAAACTATTTTTTACATTAATTTATGTTTATCTGAGCTTGTGTCCAGCTTGGCAGGGATTTTTGACTCATTTCCCTCTCTCTTTCATGTATGATTTGTCAGCTTATCTCGGATGACCTGGTGAAGTCAGATTGCTTTATTTTTATTTTTATTTTTTATAGGCACGTTGTCATGGCATGAACACTATAGGGTTCAGGATCCCTCATTCTTGACTGTTTGACAAGAATTAGCATCCTTCTTAACCTTGCTCCACTGACTGACAGAAGTTTCTGCAGTCATTGTCCTCAAGCTCCTTGATTTTCTCTGATCTGGCCTTTCCTGTTGCTGCTCATCTTAGTTTCTTTTCCTGCTGCTATGATAAAATACTCAAGAAAAAGCAACTGAGTGTAGTAAAGGTTTACTCTGGCTCACCATTCAGGAGCATCATCCACTGTGGTGGGGAAGTCAAGGCAGGAGGAGCTCAAATCAGCTGGTTACAGCACATCCACAATCAGGAAGCAGAGAGCAACAGATACATGCTGCTATTGGTTCCCTTTGTGCATTTACTCAGTCTTGGATCCTACTCAGGGAATGGCGCCTCTTTAGTGGTTGGGTCTTGCTGCCTCTACTAATGTAATTGAGATAAGCCAGCGTAGGCCGGCCCAGAGGCCTGGCTCCCAGTGTTTACAGGATCTGTCGGGCAGACAGCATTAACCACCACACTGCTGGTTTGCCTTCTTCTAAGGCCAATGTGCACCCTGTTAGCATCTCCTGTCTACTCTCAGCTGTCTTCCCCGGCCTCTGGGCATGCTCCGACATGTACCCTCCCAGCAGTTCTTCTGCCTGCAAATGTCACACACCCACCACGGTATGATGAGGGCCTTCACAGAAGTGTGAGCAGAGGCTCTCCTCCTGTTACACTAACTGACGCTTGCATTTGGCTTCCCTGTGTGAATGCTTCTCTTCGTGCTGTGTCTTTCTTTGTGGCTTCTTTAATTTTCTCCGTACGCCAAAAGGCAGACATTATTGATGCATTTGTTTTACACACAACAAAACGGGGTGAGAGAGGTAAAATTGCCAAGATCTGCTATACTGGCTCATAGAGGATCCAGCATTCCAACTTAGCTTACTAGGTGTAGAATCTGTGCTTGGATTTTACAAGCCAAGTGCTCAAGATCCCGTACGGAGATTCCAACATCTGCTGTCTATCTTAATACATTCTTTAAAAATAATGAAGCAATAAAAATAGTGTAATTTATTTTCCAAAAACTTATCTCAATTCAATGGAAAACACATTATTAGACTCTTACTTGTATTGAGGGGCTTTTTTAAAATTGAGTTTTAACTATAAGATTTTACAGGCCTTATCTTTATCCTTCACATCTTTGGATAAGTATAAGAAGTCTTGCTGTGGGACACGATAATAAAACCCAGATACCAGCATTTGGGCCTGGGATTCTGAGTAAAAATAAGCATGAAAGGTTTCATGGGATGAAGTGGAGCTTAAAGAAACAGCCTTGGAAGACCTTTTAATTCCATCTCTTCACCTGTTCAAAGTACCATACACCTCTGTTGTTCATTAAGCCTATTCTCAGTTGTTAGTTTTTGGAAAGAAAGGGGTCTTATGATTATTGAACTCATGCCTCACTTTCAAGGGATGCCTGATAGTCAAGGGATTCGTAACTGAGCTTCATATTGAATTTTCACTCATTCCCCTCCAAAAGCTCTTGAGCGTTTGCTTCTATCCTCTCATGATATCCAGTATATTGAACAATTCTTTTTCTCCTGGCCATACCAAAGCAAACACTGAGACCAGTAAAACAACAACATCAACAACCAAACTCCCTGGCTTACTAGGAAGAAAATAAGACTTAGTGGTCCCTCCTGCAAATCAACTAAGTCTGACACAAGAACCCTGTGCCTGTTCAAACTAGTTGAAAGGACTTTGCAATGAGAGAAGAGAAAACTAGTACCATGCATGGAGATAACCTAGAACCCCTGCACAGATGTAGCACATGGCAGTTCAGTGGATTCCATAGTAATGGGAAGAGGGACTGCCTCTGACATAAACTGATTGGCCTGCTCTTTGATCCCCTCCCCCTGAGAGGGGAGCAGCCTTACCAGGCCACAGAAGATGACAATGCAGCCGCTCTTGATGAGACCTGATAGACTAGGATCAGAAGAAAGGAGATGGGGGCCTCCCCTATCAGTGGACTTGGGGAGGTGCATGTGTGAAGAGGGGGAGGGAGGGCGGGATTGGGAAGGGAGGAGGGTGGGGTTTATGGGGGGATACAAAGTGAATAAAGTGTAACTAATAAAAGTTAAAAAAAAGAACCTCCCCTATTAGTGGACTTGAGGAGTGGCATGCAAGCAGAGGGAGGAGGGAGGGTGGGATTGGGAGGGGAGGAGGGAGGGGCTTATGGGGGGATGCAGAATGAATAAAGTGTAATTGATGAAAAATTAAAAAAAAAGTTAAAAAAAAACAAGCAAACAAGTTGAACTAAAAAAAAACCTTTGAGATGTACATGGAAATATGAAAGACAAATGACAGAGGGCATGTGTGACAGTTAATCTGCAATGTCAACTTGGTAGGATTTAGAATCACCATGGAAACACATCCAGGCATGTCTGTAAAGACGTATCCAGAAAGTTTTAACAGGGAAGAGCAGCCCTCAGAATGGGTAGCACCATCCCCGTGGGTTGGGCTACCAGACTGATAAATAAGAGTTGAGCTGAGCATGTGTTCATCCCTCCGCACTTGCTCACTGTGCTTGTGATGTGGTCAGCTGCTCCAGTCTCTGGTGACATGTCCTCCCCACCACAATGTACTTGTCTATGACGTGCCTTCCTTTCCTTCTTTCCTTCTTTCCCTCTTCTCCTTCCTTCCTTGTTTTTGTCAGGTGGGTCTTTGTCACAACAATGTGTAAAATCACTGTTAATGATGTATTAATTATACAATAATATAGAAAGCTACTGTCCACAATATTAATAGTAAAACTATCAAGACTATAATAATGCAGTTTACTTACAAAAATCCTTAGGGAAATCAAATGTAAAGCCCTATATGCCTGGAATTTTTTAGGTTTTCAATGATCATAAAGTGTAAATGTGATATGCCACTATCTTGGTATTTTTAACTGTGGCTGTTCTATTAGCAGGATACTTTTGCCACTGACCCTCCTGCATGACTAAATCTAAAGTGCTCACAACATGCCCTTTATACCATCTTCAGCTTTTTCACTGTCTCTCCCACCACGGTTATCTTTTCATTCAGTCCTCCAGGCTTTTAAGATAACCTTTCAAGTCTTAGTCAGCTGGCATGATTTGGTAAAGGCCTCCATAATCATCTTTTCCCAAATGTAGAGACATCAGATTTATCAACACATGAATGATCTGCATTGGTGTCTATATCAGACACTGCAAATTCCATCAAGAATAAGAAGACTTCATTTACTATTGCCTCAATAGAAACAGATCAGTATTTGCATCAATTCAAGTTACAGCAAGACCCAAATCTGTCGGTAAGAGCAAGGATTATTTAACGTGTAGGTCTAAGCTATATGTTCTAGGAACTGGCATTGACTTTCACTTACCTACTAGTTTGGAATTCTCTTATTTAATTTCTCTCCTGGTTTGTGTAGAGCAGGACCGTGCAAAGCAGAGAGAAAATAATTTAAAGCGGGTTAGGCAATGGGCCTGGCACATACAAACATGGTACACTATTTAAAAGTCAAGCACATGGCAGCCTCTGGAAAAGCCATTCAGAAACAAGAATAACGATTAACGTTGGTATGAATTACTCTGCATATGCTGAATACTCACTACCTCCCATCAGGACTGTAGAAGAGACACAGGTGTAGCTGGCTGCCCACTAGACCACACAAGCCTATAACTCTTGTTGCCCGTAATTGTAACTGTCCACTTGAAAGCAGTTGATCCCACTGAACCTCATAAACTGGTAACTATTGGGGGGTAAAAAAATTTATCTTTCTTTAAGACAGAAAGGCCACTCAAAACTGGGAAATGTGTAATGTACAAAACGATGGTCTTGATTCTAAGCTATCCAAGAGACAGATACGTGTCTCCTTTTACTGGTGTTAGAAATTTTACAAATTCTGCTAGAAGTGATTATTAACCACTTGAAACAATATGCACACAGGATTGCCTGGCTATCCAGAACTCTCTTGAGTCACTTCACATGTACCCCTCATTCTTTAACTGTTACCACAGTCTAGCTTTAAAAAGCCGCATGCACGCGCGTGCGCGAGCACACATGCACACACACGCACACACACGCACACACACGCACACACACACACACACACCAATCATTGTGGCCTTTCCTTAAGAAGATTTTTTTTTCCAAGTTATATTTGAAATTAAAAGTTGAAAGGACTGAAGTGTGATGGCTCCTTGGATTTAAACTTAATGTACTTTAGGTGTGGAGAACGCCTGTCAGGAAGTCGTCCCTGTGCTGAGCTCTGACTCACATCTATTTCTGTACTAATCTCCCATCAAGAACAAAACAGCCTTATCCTTTCGGGGGCCGATCAGCCTGCCCCCGAGTCTATCACGCAGATATCATTTTCCGCTCACATCTTTGTAAGGCACTTCCTGCCACTGCGGTAAGAGGGGGCCTTAAACTACTGTTGGTAAGTAGATGTCAACACATCATCGTGTGTACCGGTTTGAACACTGGTGGGAAAATTCACCTTTAAGAAAAAAAAAGGGCTGCAAGCTTTTTTTTTTTTTTTTTAATTTTAAACTGTTGTTTGCAATATGAAAGATTTGTAGTTTTAACTGCTTTGGGTTTTATATTCTCAACTGAGCCCTCAAATTTTTAATAATTTTAACACATTTAATTAAACAAATTAATGGGAAGCAAGAAACGTAAGAAAAGGGACGCTCCTGTTCTCCTGCACCAAATCAACAAAATCAATGAATTTACAAATCTTAAATATCATGTTTCAATGGCTGTGGGCTTAAAGATCTTCCCAGAGTCGTTGTGTTTGTTGGGGAAAGTGACAGTGGAGGAGCAGGGATAACTGCAGCTCTCAGATGGGAGCTGTGTCAGAAGTAACTCTCCCCTCCAGCATGTGAGGGGGAAGCAAAATGCAATGTGACAGGAAGCACTGCTGAAGAGATGGCCAGCAGGGTGTTCACTGACCCAAGAGAATTTAACATGCAACATTCTGGAAAGACAAAGCAGGCTGTAACTGAAGGAAACTTTGATTAGCTCATTAAATTATCCTTTCAAAAGTGCAAAGAACCAATTATTCACACAACATCTGAGCCAAGTGAGGTCTGTAGATGTGCTCACAGGAGCACAAGATAGGACCGGTTCAGAAGCGTAGGGGAGAACATTTGAAATCTTCCCCGTCCCCATGTCTGTGTGCTGCTACGTGTGTGTGTGTGTGTGTGTGTGTGTGTGTGTGTGTGCGCGCACGCGCGCTAGATATTTCTCAAGTGACTTTATGCACTACAAAACTGCTACTTTAATGGAGGAATTTTCTATCCTAAGAAATAAATAACGCTGACACTTTCTTGAGTTCAAGTTTAAATAAACAAAGTAAAATGTGGCATTACTATATGATAAAAACAGTCAAGGGAAAAAAAAACAAAATTAGATCTTTCTGCCTTTGATTAAATATACATAGCTCACAACTAACTCCAATTACACATAAAATGTAAAGGAATCCTGTCTTGCCTAAAACATTTTCACAAAGTAAACCATTGTCCCCTACAATGGGGAATAAATACCACCAAGGGTATTCTGAGTGCGCTTTGTCTCTCCCTTATAATATTGTGGGAAGGGGAGATAATTACAAGTACCATAAAAAAAATGACACAATTGAGAATAAGAAATAAGATTTATTATGATTGACCCAGATAGAAAAGATTGGAATTTTGTTAAAAAATGCAATCTATTATGTGCAGTGTTTCAACAAAATGAATATAGGAGTTTTCTGTCTTTGCAGGTTTAGGGATATTAAGAATATTTTCCTATAAAGTCATAAGAATTGATATGTTTACCAACAGAAATCACCAAATCTTTTAGATGGTTCAGTGTCGTAGTGGAATGGTGCGTTCTAGTAAGAAGTGATGAATTTGAATTCAAAACCATCTTTCTACTACTGATAAGTGCCTTTGAGAGCCCCTGTAGTCATTTGGGGATGGTTTAATTGGTGAATAGATACAGTTGTCCAAGACAGCAGAAAAGAAATTCTCCTCTGAAACCTGTTAGATATCATCCCTAGGCTGTCCTCCTCGTTAACAAAAGGTAAACCACTATAAGAAATTGATGGGAGTAACAGTCTTTATTACGTAAGTCTCATTCGGTAGGCTTTGGACTCAACAGCAGCTCATCTAATCAAGAAGAAAGCCAAACCAAAGCCATTTTTTTGCCTCATCATTCTTGCACAAGAATAACTGCATTGTGTTTTCAAAATACGTCATGTGTGGAAAAATTCTGTGTTCAATAAAGCCAGCTGCAGAAGCTGGGAGTCCCATCAAAGTTGTATTAGACACAGAGAGTTTTTGTGGGTTGTTGTTTTTTGAGAGGACTGCTTAGAATGGCCATCTACAAAACATTTGTCTAATGAATGTGTTTCTCGCTGTTCCTTTCGTAAGTAAATGTGACATTCTGAAATTTTCCAAGGGCTAGTGGCACTTGCAACCATTTTACTGATTGACATAGCACAAAGAAACCTCCTTTCTATAGGGGCAGCGGATACATCAATGATGTATCCTTATCAATGATAACTGGAAGGCAACCTTGTCCAAAGGGCAGCTACTTAGTGCATTAAATGAGGTGTGTGTTCTTTCTCCTGTCAGTTAAAATAGAACCTTGCTTCCATGGCTCCCAGCTCATGTCTGCAGAGGATCACAGTGGAACAATTATGACAGTTTCCCAGGCTTGAGCCTGCTAACAGGCATTCCTATGTATGCAATCAGCTTTGCCCCATCCTATGAGGCACTAATCATACGGATACCATGCCATTCGTGGGCTACGTATGCCAGTAAGAGCTTCTCTGAGATCTTTAGAAGTGTCCCTAACCTTCAAACTCAATGATTTTCATTAGAGTTTAAGAAGTAGGATAGGACACATCTTGTCTTTATATATCTTGACTTATATTTTCCCACCATTATACGAAGGAGCTAATCTTGCAAAGTCGCTTCCATGGCAATTACCTTAAAAGCTTTGATGTATACTTAATTGATTAACATTCAAAGAAAAATTATTCCTGTACTTGAGAGGTTATTTTATATTTCTGGCCATTTCCACTGACTGATTGCAAACTTGTCTACCAGAGGGTACACAGAAATCCAATGAGGTGAATTTATTACTTATGAATTATGCTGAAAAGATTTTTGAAGGTGTAGAATAATATACTGATAGATTTTCTATATGAAACTTTGACATTTTCAATTTTTTTATAAATCACAAATCCTTATTGATAACTGGAAGACAACCTTGTCCGAAGGGCAGCTACTTAGTGCATTAAATGAGGTATGTGTTCTTTCTCCCGTCAGCAGCATGTCTCTAAATATTTATCAAAAAGAGAATACCTGAGCTACCCACTGTCCAGTGAACCAGAATTTTAAAAAGTGTGTGTGTGTGTGTGTGTGTGCGCACCAGGAAAACACCGGGATATTAAACCTCACTTAAGCAGCACAGGAGTGGGGTGGGCATTCCTTATACACAAACGGAGACTTTGTGTGATTGCATATCCATCAATCGTTTTCTTAGAGCCTGGGTGTTTCAGTAGTCAGCATGGCCAGTGCTGAAAGTATAGTAAATATTCAAGGACAGGCTCTCCCTCCCAGCTGTGGCTCTTCTGGTCTCTTAAATATCAGCAAAGGAGTAGTTATGACATGTGAAGGGGGGGTGAAAAGTAGAAGAAAGAGGCCAATTGGAAGGCTCCCTGGAATCACTGCTAAGACAAAGCAAGCCCTGTGTACGCAGCCCCTTCCTCCACTGCGCTGAAAGATGTGTGTGTCAGCACAGGCAGACAGACACACTCACAGAGACACACAGAGATACACAGACACACGGGCACAGACATAGAGATACACGGCACATACACTGAGCTCCAGTTTGTACTTCACTAACAAGTCTGAAGAAACCCAATAATAATAATATTAATAATAATAATAAGTGCTATGTTTGTGCATGTGTGCATGTGTGTGTGTGCATGTGTGTTTGTATTTGAAGTCAGGGCCATAAAAGACCATTAAATTTTTAGCATCAAGTGACCCACAGCCTAGCTAACCATCTTCTTCATGAGTACCCATTCTTCCTTTCACATTCTGATGCCTGGGAAACACAATTGCCTCTTCTAACACCGCAAAAACTCCTTCTAGACCTCTCTCAAAATGATAGTTGCTACTGCCGCAATTTAGTAGAGAAATGTGCTGCACGGTATGATATTTCAGTCACCTCCTGCAGATAGTGAAAAGCCCTCAGACTTCTAATCTGATATCAATTGATTGCTATAATATTCTCCTATAGCAGTAGCTAAAGGCATGAGAAGTAGAGCAAGAACAGAGGAGGATGTGAAACAAACACACAGATGAGGCTCGGAAGCAGCAAAGCGCAGGCAGCTGATGGTGTGAAATTGTTTCATGTCCCTCGAAGCTCTGGAGGGATTGTTCTGTTGCGAGGAGAGGGCAAAAACACCAGGGCTGCTCGCCAGTGTTACCAACTGCTGCTGTTTACCGTCTTTACTGTCTAGCTTCCCATCACGTTATACCACAACTCAAGGAAGAAAGCTCCAAGAGGGCAGGTTCCATTTGATGTTTAAGGCCAAGCTGCGTGTAGCTGCCACTGGCTGTGCTGATGGACTGGGGGGGTGGAGTTCCCATGGAGTTCTTGCTCTGTGGACTTCAGAGCACCATAGGTGGACTTGTGGCTGCTTCTGATGAAGCTGATGTCTGATCGTTCTCGTGTCAGAATTCTGAGTCCTTGCTGGTTGGTTAGGTTCTGCAGTTTGCCTTTGATTAAGTTCAAGTGAGCTAGTACCTCTGTGTTCAAACTGAGAGAATTCCTTTTTCAAACATTTTGAAACAACACTACTGTTCAAGTAACAGAGATGACAAATGCATTACTGTTCTCAGAAGGATTACCACAAGCTAAGAAATGAGAAAACACACACACAACAAAACAACACAAAACAAAACAAAAAAACTATGGTGGTTAGGCAACAGTTCTAAGCAACTAATTTAACAAATTTCCACGAGAGCATGAATTGCTCAAGGGATTTTGAATTTGTGTAGATAGTGGTTGGATGGGCTATTGCAAAGGGGGAGGTGATTAATGAACCAGAGTTTGTGGCCTTCCGGATGAGACTATACCAGTCGCATGGATATAAGCAAGCACCTCCTTTGTATAAAGACATAGTTAAATTAAAGCCATTAAGCATTACCGCAACTGCAGTCCAGAGCTTTTCTCTGACAACTCTATATTCCCAAGGATATAGGTTAAGTGCTAGAGGGAGATTTAGCATGCACCAGCCTCCTAATATCTGCATAAAATATAGAATTTCATGACATTATTGGCCTCACTAGAGTAGGAGTTCTCAAGAGTGCATGAGCCCTACAACCTAGTAGTGGCCAGGATTTCATTCTAAAATGCCAACATTACTCTGAAGCCTGATCGTCTTCATTCTTTCATTGCTAAAAGATATTCAGCTTCCTCTCTAGAGTGCCTTTCTTACGTTATTGAGAAGATGTATGTTGTAATGGTCCATTAAAAACAGATTTTATTAAAATCACTAATCATTAGGAAATGCAAATCAAAGGCACAATGGGGGACTAGCTCACACCAATTAGGATGTTAATGTCAAAAAGACAAGCAAACTAGGAAATTCTGGTAAAGCTGTAGAAAAAGAGTTACTTTGTTAGGGGCCTGTTGGTGAGAATGTAAATTGGGATGGCCACTATCTTCGTTAGGGTTTCTATTACTGTGATGAAACACTGTGGCGAAAAAGCAAGTTGGAGAGGAAAGGGTTTACTTGGCTTACACTTTTACATCATAGTACATCACTGAAGGAAGTCAAGAACAGGGAAGGATCCTGGAGGAAGGCAATGAGGTAGAGGCCATGGAGGAGTGCGGCTTTCTGGTTTGATCTTCATGGCTTCCTCAGCCTGCCTTATATAGAACCCAGAACCACCAGCCCAGGGATGGCATGACCCACAATAGGCTCTGTTCACCCATAAATCACTAATTAAGAAAATGTCCTACAGGCTTGCCTATAGCTCAATTTTGTGGAAGGTGTTTTCTTAATTGAGGATCCCACCTCTCGAATGACCCTAGCTTGGGTCATGTTGACATAAAAAAGTCTATCAAAAGTCTATCACAGCCACTACGGAATGCAGTATGGCAATTCTTTTAAAACTAAAAGTAGAAGTATGTTGGAGGGTCCTGCTGCTGAAGGTTGCAGCCTCCGTGATCAAAAAGCTCTCCGAGCTTGGTGCAACAAGGAGGACTCCCTACCCCTACTGGGGTTTCTTACTCCTTGCTTGTCCTCATTTGGAAGATGTCTCTGAACTAGATGCCTGGTTTGTCATAGAAGCAGCCTCTGCCACAGTTCTCTGAAGAATATCTCACACCCCTACCCACATGATAATTAGGTAGTGTGCCCCTGCACAGGTGATAGGACCATGCTGTCTAATGCAAATGAAGCACACTGTGATCACCTGTCAGGCTACCTCCTGGTTGCTTTCCTTTTCCTATATATTCCCTTCACCCTGGAGTAAAGTTGATCTGCCTCCCTGCAGCTGGTCCCAGATGTCATTCTGTTGTGCTCACGGCCTTCTGAGCACCATGCCCTTATTCTTCCCCCAAGAAAAGAGGAGACCCACAGAAATACTTGATTAAAATGATTAAGCTTTTCACTACTTTGAAAAAAAAAAAGAAACTAAGTCATTATATTAAAGACAGGTGAGCTTCCATGTTTGCTACTGTACTATTTAAACAACCAGAAATGGAATCAGCTCATGTGTACACTGGTAATCAAGATATCTGCCAGCAGCTGATCTTCTAGACTAGGAAGCAGAATAATGGACATTAAAGATGAAGAATGGCTATTTGAGGAGGGTTACAATGAGATTGGGTAATAACTACCTAGAATTCATTCTAGGATTTTATGTCAGAGTGGACTTACTATTCTATACTATATTTTTTTATGTTTCAAATAACTAGAAAATTACAGAGTCTATCACCTCTTAGGAATGATAAACATCTGACAAAAGAGAACTGATAATGGAATTTCACCTCATAGGAATGATACACATTTGACAAAGGGAACTGATTATAAAATTTAGTCATTACACATCGTAAAGATGTATCAGATTACTACAAATATTGTGTCAATTAAACATTTTCTTGAAATTGTAAATAAAATAGAACACTATAAAAATGGAATATAAGCCACAAAAACTAACAAAAATCCAACACATGATTTAACAGCAAAACAGCTTGATATTAAGATGAGATGATCACTAAGATGTCTCTTCAGGCTATGAAGATGAACAGTAACCTAGAGCTGTAAGATATAGGCTGGACACTGTAACCTGATGATCTAAACTGACAGGAGTGGAGTCCCAAACTGAGAGGTGTTGAGTTGAAAGACTGGGAGTGAGAAATAAAGAAGAGAAAAGCAATAACTTGGACCAGGAGGTCTTTTATAAGCTGATGGCCTATGCCAAGTGAGTTTATTAAGAAGCATATCACCTTATATATTATTATGTGGGGGTGGGGAGCCACCCAAGATCATGGAAGAGCCAAGCAGAAAATAGAATATGGGCTAACTCAGACACAGATGCTTAAGGACTGGTAATTATAGCCAGGGGGAAAAGTCAGGTCTCAAGAAGCCACAACCTTAGCCCCTGCCTTAGACTGGACATCCAAAGTCCTCTCCTAGAGAAGGACACAACTAAAATTCCCTTTGTTCTTCCATTGGTGCCTCTGAGAAAGTCTTGGGCCAATCTAGCTGTCCTGAATGTCTCCCTACTTATACTACAGGTAAGTTGCTATCCTTAGAGCTCTCATTTTTAATGGAACTTGCCCCCCAAAACAAGATGCGAATATTTAACCAGAAATAAGGCTAGGAAAGGGCATCATAAGGTTTCAGAATGGAAAGTTGCAGCTTTCCTTCCACCAGTGGACACATTGATGGGAGAACAATTCATGGGCCAGTTTCCTTTGTGATAAATAAGGAAACCAATTAAAGGGCTGTAGTCAAGACAAGCACACATTCAAATTGCAAGCAGTAGGAAAATTTGAGGTATCGGCTCATCACAACCTCAATCCCAGCAAAGTACAATGGCAGCAAAGACAAAAGTTACAGGTCCCTATATTCTCCATCAGAAGAGACAGATTCATGAAGTATGAGCATGACATTGTGACTCTTGCAGAAGGGAAGTTACTACTTGGGGAGCAGGCTTTTGTCTCAGCTGTCTTGAAACACTTTCGGATCATGCCTGTTTACTATCCATGGGGGCTACAAGAAAACAAGCAGGAGCTGGATGGGGCTGCTGTTTCAGAGGACCCATGCATAGCAAACAAATATCACAGGAGCAGGTGAGTACGGTGTCTGAAAACTCACACAGCTGAAGCCCTGCAGTTTGGAATTTACCCTCACAGTCCTAGCAAATACATCCACCAAAAGGCACGAGAGACTGCTACAGTCTCTTTGTCAGGTTCATTTTGTAAGCAGCCATCTTCACGGACTAGGAATCCTAGTTTTCTCGGTTACACAGATATCAACAAAAACAAAAAAAAGAAAGAGAAGTTGCCTGACAAACAACTCAACCAAAAGACCAAAGCAAGCATCCGGAAAACAGCCTTAAAGGAACAGAAGTATATGTGTTGCCTGACTCCTCTATTCTAACTATGAAGACACTCAATAGGCTTTAAAGATTAATGCATGAATAGAAGTGGACTTTCAAGTAAAGACAGAAAATGTAGGGGCTGTGGAGACAGTTCTGTGGGAAGAGTGCTTGTGTACATGTATGTGGACATTGATTTGGCTCCGCAAGCTCCTGCTAGGAGCTGGATGTGCCAGGAACCATCTACAACCACAGCCCTGGGGATTGGGGAAAGGTGGCTCCTAGGGACTTGTTGGCCAACAAATCTACAATAGTCTGCTCCAGGTAAAAAAAAGAAGATGGAAAAGCAATTTCAAAAGCTATGTTGACGTCAGAC